>NC_134415.1:35119282-35438600 GCF_030867145.1 Opisthocomus hoazin | reverse complement strand
GTCTAGCTGTAGAGCCTGTCATTCTCACCTAAATGTAACACTTTAATTTGTCTTTTACATAATGTGTTTGCAGACCTGCCAATTTAACACATGTCCTATATTTAATCATCTGGGTCATAAATGAAACATTGAGAGGATACACCTCTGTGAAGGCATGCGTTTCATGGGATTGAACTCTGACAGCATGCGCTCTCTGGATGTGTAGACTCTCTGGATGTGTAGACTCTCTGGATGTGTTTTCCTGGACATCTTGGTTTTCATCCTCTAGTCTTGTTTAGACAGCATTTCTTGGGTTGTTCATGAGGAGGTTATAGCAGACAAAGTCAGAAATCTTCCTACAGTCCAGATACGGTATCTGCTGCAACTTCTTACTGAATACAAGCCTTTTACCCTACCAAGGAAAGAAAGTGGATTGGTTTTACATAATTTGTTCCTAATGAAACCCTTGTTGGCTGTTTCTAGTTCTCCTTTTTCTTTTAATTGCTTATACATTCTTTGACTGTTTATTCCACTGTTTCTCCAAGAGCTGAAATTGCACGATCTATAATATTCTCTTTTCTACCTCATGGTAAAGGAGCACTGGTTTTATCCATTTGAAGTCTTTGGGGTCTTCATCTGTTTTTCTGAAATTCTCACAGATAACTGCGGGGCAATCCGAGACTGCTTCAGCCACTTCTGTAAAAAAATCTTAGGACAAATTTAATTAGACCCAGCCATTTGGAAAACATCTAGCTTATCTTTGTCTAAGTGTTCATGGTGCTTCTCCATAAGATCATTTGTCGTTATCTGTAGGTGTTTAAATAAGTAAGCACCTTAATTACAGCTGACCTTTTTAATAAAGAATGAAATGAAAAAGGCATTGATGTTGAGATTAGGTTCACTATCTCAGCTTTCTCTGTTTCTTGTCATATTAGAGCCTACATTATGTTAGCAACTGCATAAGCCGTAAGACAAAGAGAGGCATAAAGGACCTCAGAAACTTTCCAGGCTCTCTAAACCCATGGCCCTTGAAAATCTATCTTATTGAAGTCTGGATCAAATTTTGCTGGGAGCGTAACCAGTGTAGCTGGGATGTGCTCAAGGACTTTGTAATACTTTGAATCATCTTGGACATGAAGGCTAAAAGGGGAACATGGAGATTTGGAACAGGAAGATATTTCTGTAGTTTGTAAGAAGTTAATACTTAGTGGCAAAGTGTCTGTTGTGTCGCCAGTGGTATAGATACTGTGAGATTGGCCCCAGACTCCAATGTGTCAACTGTAAATGGCTCCAAAGGAGCTGGTAGTCTACCTTGAACAAAAAAGGTAATCTTTTTTTTATGCTATCTTTTTAAAGGTTTTTCATGTCATGCACTGACATAAGAGAACATTAGCTGTAATAAAGAATACCGGTAAGCCTGAGTCATAGATGGGAGTATGATAGGAGCATAAAGCAAGACTCCATAAATCCTAAATGTTTTGACAAATGAAAATCAGAAGTCACAAACTCTGCAGTTCACTGGATGTGCAGTATACAACAAGGGCTTATTCTGATGCACTTGCATACACCAAACCCATAATTTTTCACTTTATCATACACATTACTCCCCCAATATAGAGTTTGATAAAAAGCCTAAATGAGCCTGTACCCCACCATTAACAAAAAGGCCAAGAAATGCAACAGTTTTGTTTCTGACTCATGCACGGGTATTACTTTATTGCCAGGCCAAGGAATCTGGTCATCAGGTCTAACAGGAAAAACTCACAGGATTTGTGTAATACCAGAGGAAAACAGCACAAAGGGCAAGTCTTAGCTCTGAAGCTAACTTAAAAAAAAAACAAAGAGAAAAAAAAACCAAACAAGAGCAAGCCAGTTTTGCAGCAGGTTTTAATGTGATTTTTCTCATCTTGAATAGCTCCTACAGTCTTTAAATAGGCTAGAACAGGAGTTTGAACTTCTTAGGAAGCTGCAAGCACTGAATGAATTGACAGGGATGTAGGACCTGGGACTTCCTTTACTCCGTTTGCACTGAACAAACTATTTTCAAGAGCTATTTTTTAGTGATGTTTCAGGAATTACTACTGTGCACAATAAGAAAGATGCTTTAAAAACACATGTGTGTATGCATGGGAAGAAATCTTTTTCCAGTCAAACCTCTTAATCTTTTGCACTTTCTGGACAAATTGATTTTTACGGAGGAAGTATTCAAAAGCATCTTCTTGCAGTGATGTCTGTTGTCATCCCAACAGGAAGGAGAAAAAATGGACAAGCCTTCCCTACCAACGTCATGGTGTAGGATGCTGAGAAGGCTGAATTCCAAACCTGGTTCATGCCCCGATCCTGCTGAGAGGCAGAGCTGACTGCATGGAGGGCAATGATGCTTTGTTCCTTTCAGCCTCCTGCCCGCTGAGCTGCTGCCTCTTCCTGGTAGTGTAGCTCCAACAGATCTGTGGGATTGCAGGCTACTCGGACCTGGCTCAGTCCTTCCCATTTCTATGGCATGGAAAAGTTGAAGGGGGGAAAAAAATAGTACATGTGTAAGCAATATTCTAGGTTTCTGTAAAACATCTACAGTTGTGCCAGATGGGAAAATATTAGTTAAACTTACAGTAACTTAATCAAGTTAAGATGGAGATTGATGTGTAAGAATTATAAAGTGACAATGGAAGGTGGCCCAGAGGAAGCTGGCAAAAGGCCATGCTGAAAGGGGAACTGTAAGAAAGCGTCTAGTGAAGTACAATTATAGGATTAGGGCATATTCTGATTTAATATTTTCATTAATGACCTCAGTACCAAAAGTAGGGGTGAATTCATGATTTTTTTCTGGTGGCATAAATGTGGGACATTAGTAATAAAAATGTGAATTATAATATTATATAGAAATAATTAGATGACCTTGAGATCAGGAATGATAAAAATGTGATTAAATATTACAGTACAAAATGCAAAGTTATGCACTTTGGGACCAAGAACAAGAGTTTCAGGAACCAACTGGCGCTTGAGCTGAGAGCAGAGGAAAAACCAGGTCATGTGTTTTAGTCAGCTACAGACGTGGCTGTGAAAAAGCTCATTGGGGTCATCAACTATTATGTTCTGGCTTTAGTGTAGTGATTCCCATGTTGTGTACAAGGCTCCAGTATGACCTTATCTGAAATACTGTGTGGATGTCTGTGTATAATCTCTCAAAAATTAATTTAAGATGGAATGAGTGAGAAGAAGCACACAATGGTCTTAGCTGCCTATCTTACAAAGGAAAATTGAAAGAGTGGTTTCTTCAGGCAAGAAAAAACAAAGGTTGAGAGAGGATACAACTGTCATCTATAAATTTATCAGAGGAGCAGACTCTAAGGGAGGGGGGAGGAGGGGAGAAGAACTCTTTGAGCAGAAATGACAGGGTTGGCACAAGAGCATTTTCATATTAGAAAAAGAGGCAGAGCATTTATGAGAGATTTCCTGTAGCAAAGGTAGCACAGCTCCTGTAACTTATTTTTAGGATATGAACTGATGTGTTAATTAAGAGTTTCTTAAACCCTATTCCCTAGGACAGCACGAGGCTGCAGGCAGAGTGTTGCAGATGCCCCTCTCTCTCCTGTGCTCCAAGCTTCGTTCTGGAGATCACCACTCCCTCCACTCCACTGCTCCTGCTCTCTGATCGTTTCCTCCCCTCTTCCTCCGATCTTCAGACTTGTGCAGATACATTTGATTTACTTTATTTGCATCTCTTATTCTGCATGTGATTTGGCTAGTTTTTCCCAGGATAAACTTGCCTCAGAAAGGGGACGAAGATTCCTATGCTTCATTCAGCCCTGCAGAGTCACATGCAGGAGCTATACTCACCATGTTGCCTGTTTTTCTAATAGAAAAGAAATTCACCTTCATGTTAGGTCTGGCTTTTCAGTTCACGGACAGGAGTGAGACTCACAGAAGCTTTGAAGCAGAACCGAGAAATCGTAGTATTCATTAACTAGGAACTCTGATGTTTTTGTGTAACATTAGAGAAAAGCTCCTTGTATTAACATTCAAATGGGTGCATAAAGTAGTTATTGTTTTCCTGGCCATACAGAGTCTGCTGCCATATGCTCACAGTCAGAAATGGCATGAGGTACTATTCATAATGGCTCTTATTTATGACAGTTTCTGGGATCCAGGGTTCTAGCTATGATGGCTCAGCAGGTTTCCACAGCTCAGCTGTGACTAGACCTAATTCTGCTTCATTCAGGCTGTTTCTGCAGTCAAGAGCAGTAGCAAACAGGAAAGATACTACTGATAAATTGCAGATAGAAAAATATAAAATCAATATAACAATTATAGCTGATCCAATCAGAAACAAGAAGAGAAATTAAGGGAAGCTCAAAAAAGAACAAGGGAATAAAATCCACCGTGATTAGTACTAAGTGTGTAGTGCTTATCACAAAAGGGTTAGATACTTAGATATTATGCAGTAGGACAAAAGAATGCAGAGAAAATGCTGCTGAGGAAGAAACTATGTACTTAAAGCTAAGTGTCTTGCAGGGGCAGGAGTGGTTTACAAAAATACCACCTATGGCAACACACTCAGCTCTTCCTTGCATTTCTTTTCCCTTCTCTGCTTTTGCTCCTGTGTTTTTTTGAGGTCAATTGCTAGCTCAGTAGTCAAAATGGTGGAGACTGCAAGAGGTTTTGCTTTTCCCAAACGTGGTGCCTGCTGCATGCTTGCTAGGTTATAGAATGCAAAGCAATCCATTCAGTGCCATGTTTGAATGGACATCAGCCCTTACTGCACTCATAATCTCTGTACGTAGCAAAGGACTATTTGTTGTTTCAACCAAGGATTTAGCAGGTCCTATTTGGATTTACTGTTACTTTACAGGAAGAATTGCAGCCTCTCAGGAGTTATAACTAGAGGAAAGCGGGAGCTCTATTGCTCCATGTGGTGGCATCCCCATCAGCAGGACAAAGGCTGAGGGATAATGGGAGAAAATTACACTAAAGGAAAGTGTATGTTGTCTCTCGAATACTTTCTCAGTTCTTTCAAAAGATTTGAAAAAGAAAAAAAGCCTATTTTGTTTTGGTAATATGTTTAGCATCATCTTACCTACGCTTAACTGTTTTTGACTGTATAGTTGTGTTTAGTGGAATAATCGTTTATCTGAGGGAGAATAAATCATGGCTCACCAGCAGCAACTTGCTCAGAAGCCCTGCAAACTTGCTTGAATATGCGGAAAATTAGAAGTTATAGCAGTTCCCAAAAACATGCTGTTGACATCTCATACTCTGTTCTGTCCCTTCTCTTCCCCAATATTGCTGGTTCCTGTCTGTCAGAAGGAAGAATTAGTCCCTGCCCAGCACTAGCCTGAGGTCTTTTGGGAAAATCACGTTATATCTGGACTGAACCCCAAATGCCCATGTTTTGTAGTAAACTACTGTTTAGTTCCCTGGATGCCTTCACCTGAGGAGGTGAAGCCATGATGTGTGTTTCACTCAGAGCAGCTGAACTCAGGTAGCAACAGTGTTATCTTAGCTTTCAAGTGGACACAGACCTTCTCCTCCCACTCCAGCCTAAAACAAACCACTAAGTGTTTGATGTGTTCTCCATCACTGCAGGACTCCGATCAAGGGGAAGTCACAGTATCTCACTTGCTCACTACATCGGATATGTATAAACCGGGATCCGGATGCCCACCCTATCTGTAGCTCTACTCCATGCTGGGGCAAGACCTGGGTGTGCTATATCTCTTCTCCACAGTGACTTCCAAGGGGTGAAAGAACTTACTTAGAAGTGCAAGAAGGGCGTCGCAGTGCACTCTACAGGTCCAAAAACTCTCCCTCCAGGTTAGGGGTGACTGTTGATGACCCTTGGCTATCAGAGACTGGCCATCAGTACTGGGAGAAGGGGTAAACGGGAAGTAGGTCCTGACTTCCATTCTCAGGTAGATATTTGAGCAGAAGTAGGAACCGGATAGATAGTCATCCTTTCTATTCTCACTCACATGTGTAATGTAGACCGTTTGGTACTGACAGTTTTTCCTGCTGTCACCCTTGAAGCTGCAGGGTAATTAATAACCGGGATCTCAGTTTGACCCCTGGTCTACTGCAGTACTTGCTTAAATAATAGGTTGTTGCTTCCTTGAGGCTTGCAACAAGCCCCCAGAATTTAGCAATTGCTCTTGAAAGGTGCAATTCTGCATGTTTTCAATGGACCCTTGAATTTAGCTGAGTTCAACCTGACACGGCACTTCACTGCAATCCAATCATGATAGCCAAGAATTATTTTTATCTTGCTGCCTGCCGTGAAAAGTAAACTTTGATGAGTCACAGGTGTCTCATTCCATAAATTCATCACTGAATTTGTGGGCAACCTGAAGTGATGGAAACAAAACAGAAATGTTTATGGATGTCTGGAATCTGCATGATTGACTGTGATCTGTAGAGTCCTCACTTCACCTGCATTAAGTGTCCTGTTCCCAATATCGACAGACAAGTGCAATTGAATGTGATTTGTGGAAGGAAAGAAAATAATAATTTCTGTAGGACACATGCAGGTGTTTTGGCTCAACTCTGAGGAAATGTCACTGTTTTATTTTTCCCAAGTTGCTACGAAGAGGCTTATACCCCCTGATTTCAAGAGCAGAACTAGGTCTCGTGGGGTCTTGCAACTTTATTGCCACATAACTCATATTTTGAGATGACCTCCCAGAGTCAATCTACTAATACAGACTATAAGATTATCAAATGTAGTGGGTGTTTTGCTGCTGCTTGCAAATAGTTGAAATAAAAGATAGCATTATTAACTCTTTCTTTTGCTAGTAAAACAGAGAAAAAGGTGACTAATACCTAAAACTCTGATAGTTTGTAGTTGGTACCCAAGTTCACAGAACTAAGTGACTAATACCTTGGGGTAGGTTCTTCTCCACATGAAGGCAGCAAGTTCCACTTCCATTAACTCCTCTGGAGACAACACTCCTTGAATTTTGGACGAATGAAGCAACTGCTTCCTCTATATACCTGCCTCCAGGTGTCAGCTCCTCCAAGAGGGAAGGGGCAGAAAAGCAGCCATGGGACCACCCCAGATCCGTTACCTTGTCTCCCAAAGCTTGCCAAGCACAGAGAAAGGAAAACCAGGTGCTCCCCCTTTGCTCCAGGCAAACCTGTCTGTTTTTAGACAAGAGCTGTGCCAGCTGTCCCCCACAACAAGAGCACATTTTGTATTTTTGTCCCACACTGTGGGCTACAGTGTAAAAGTTATACCCTAGGCTCAGTCTGCATACTTCAAACATCCAATATCCCTGCTCTTTGCCAGGGAGGATTATGCATTTTTCACGAAGTAAGTGAGTATGCTTTCAGAGAAAAAATATTTCCATGGCTACAGATCTTTCTCATGCAGTGGAATGGCTTATGCAACTCAGCTAGCAGAAAGCTAATAAAATGAGAGGAAGTAATTAGATGAAAGGATGGCTGGGTGTTTGATGTCAGATTTCTGTTTTTTACCTGAGACCCTTGGGAACTGTCTCAGGTGGCCAGACATGCTGCCAAAGTTTGTATTTTGCATGAAGATTACACTTGGTTTCTGGTCCTTTAGGTTTTTGCCACTGTATTGTGCACAGAAGTGGTCCTTGTGTGGTTTTATAATTGCAGTTAGTTCTTCTGCTGTTGTGTGTTCAGATCTCACGTGTAAGAAACCATACCTATTATGCAAACAATGTTTTACTCAGATTGCTGGTAGGGATATGAAACTGTACAATTATAGAGGATCTGAGCACTCAATGTTAAAAGGCTTTTAGCTCTTTGTGCGATACTTTTGAGTGTGAAGTACTGGAATGAAGAGATCTTCATTCTGGTTTTAACTGAAGTTGATGGTGTAGGCAATATCTGGCAGATAGTTCTTGCCTGTAGGGTGCATCCTTATGATGCCCAGACTTCCAGATTGTCTCTGAGATTTTCTGAGATATGGATCATGAGGATGACATGAAATTTCCTCTTCTCTACCTAACCCAAAATGTAGATTATGAATAGATTAAGTATACCAGTTCAAAGGACTATGAGACTTCCAGTGGGCTCTGATTGTATTTTTTTAGTGCTGAATTCCTGTTCTTCTTGGTTTATCTTTAATCATTTATATAGCTACACGGGCTCTGTGAGTAGGAGGAAACACTCAGAATTTCTGTTCATCCTTAAAACCCTGTCAAATATTTTTAAATACTTCTGATAATTTCACTTAGAATTCAAAGTTCTTCCAGTTTTAAAATAAAATCCTGCCATTGTGGTGAACCTAGGACAAGTCTCCACTTAATTTAATGAGGTGAAGGTATGTCTTGAGGATTGGACACTAGGGTGACACATATTTGTAACTTTAAAAATATCTGGCCAGCTAGAAAGTAACTCTGTGTCAATTGAAGGATAGCTTCAGTAAAGACAAAATGAAAGAATCCTTCTAACAATGTACTTCTGAATCAAAACAGATGGTAAAGACATTTCACCAATATCCTCTAAGTACTAGTAAGTAAATGTGACAATATTAATTTGGGTGAAAGGACATGATAAGTACCCTTTGACTTTTTTTGTAACCGCTGAATCTAATATATCCTATTTATGTGACTGTGAAGAGCTTCCAGTCATATTGTAATGATTTCTAAGGGCAATTTGAAAGAGATTGCACTGCAAGCGTTGAGTTGACAATCTCACATCCTCTCCTTAATGTGAAGTGCTAAGTTCATGAAGATGTTGATATGTTGCCTTGCCAAGGCTCCCAGCTGGAGAGTAATGCTGCATAATAGTCATGAGACTTCAGATTCAACATTAGCAGTTCAAGCATTGCAGGGTCTCGCAGGGAAAACTATGGTACAAGAAAGTAATTTTCAGATAGGTTATGTTCAATGGCATTATTGGAATTGATTTTACATTGAGATGTATAGCTGGGCGGATGTAAAAAATTCACGCTTGCTCTTTCAAAGCAAATAATGTTCCTGGTAACATTCAGTGGAACTTTCCCTGGGTTGGTAAAAAATCATGAACTCAAGGCAAATTCAGGCTGTTTCAGGAGATGTCACATATTAGCACATATGAATAATATACCTATCTACATCTCAGTACTAACGTTCTCCTGATTACCTTACAAAGTTAGTCTTGGCTGCGATCAGCAGGGGTTATCTGAACTGGAGCCTCCTTGACTAAAATGAGTGAAGAAAGGTACTGACATACTTGAAAAGCTCTTGCCACCTGGTCTGAAAGTGCTTCCTCTTTTCTCAGACTGAATAAAACAGAGTCTGAGTCAGGGTACATTGTGAAGTCAAGGCACATCACAGCATTCAGTTTTCCCCCCACTGACAGCCCCTGAAATTAGTGAGACAGTAGGGAAGTGACAAATGAAAGGGTATGGAGCTGATGTGATTGTGTTGACTTGTGATGGGATGTCTTTAATTTGTATGGTTGCTTTTGAGATGCATTCTGAAGTCGTGTTGAGAGTGCCTATCCATCTGGATATGTGCCCTTGCCCTCTTAATAGCTCTTCTATACATCTAATGAATCAGTCAATCAATACTTGCTTAAAGAGCTGTGCTTCTGAATGCTAGCCAATTTTTTTTGCTGTCACAGTGGTTTTTTTCTATATAAAATTGTTTCCCGTGTTTTAATTTTTAGTTGCTAAAATACATATTCTTTTGAAGTGCATACCTTACAATAGACAGCTTGAAAGCTGCCACCAGGCTTACCTCTCACTGAGATGCTGCCTGCTAAGTGGAGGAAATTGTCCAGCTTGTCAATGCCAAACTAATAAGGCAATGCCTCTTTTTTTCAATACCTGCAAATGTAGGTGATTTAAGCCCTGAGTGAGACTCTTGTCTCCCTTTGGTGGTGATCATAAAATGTTTGAGCTGTTCCACATCATATTCACCATGTTCAGAAAACAGGCTTTGACTACCACAGTGTAGTTCTATCTCATCCCTTATTCAAGAAAGAACATATTGGTGGCTTTTTCCATGCTAATTAGGCCAACATGAGTCATTCTCAGATCTCCCAGAGCGATCATTGCAAAGGCAGTGCTAGCCTGTGGTCCAAAGGCTCATGCCTCTCAATGAGAGTGAACAAGAGAGCCCAGCTCAGCACCCACCAACATTCTTGTGCTCCTTGTGAGAACTCATTAAAAAAATTCTACCCTGCTTCCGGTCCTGTATTTTGGGACTTTGAGAGAGAAATATGGGGATTCTTCTGGCCGGGCAGTGTCCTGTGAGCCAAAGAATACTCTCCTACTCTCCTCCTGAATTCTCACATTTCAGCTTCTTGCTTTCCCAGATGCATCCAGCACAAACCAGCTGTGCCATCTAAAGTGGCCCTTGGAAACTACGGTACCTGATTGCCCTTCAGTCTTGTGTGTATTTATATTTGCGATGTGTCTGAGAGATGAAGAAGTGCTAGTCCCACCACAAGAGTAAATCATGACACTTTGGGCTTTCGTGCCTGAAGAATTGGTGTCCACAGTCTTCCACTTGGCAGTACTCTGTGTATTGGCATTTGATCAGTAAGAGGTCTTTATGTTAAGATTGTGGGTTAACTAAGAATGCAGAAATGCTTGAGCAGTTGGCTGAGGACTTTTCTGGTTACCTTGTAGCTCTGAGATGCTAGGGGCATTCAAATGTAAAGCTTTATGCTCGTGCTTTAACCAATTGGCCATCCAGCCTCTCCTGGATGTAGCAAGGAACTTATACTGGTTAAGGCCTTTGAGTGCTTCTGTAGCAGGAATATCTAATCTTAACTTAAATAATGCAGCATGAGACTTCCTTTCATAAGCTTTTCCCTTCACTCTGGTCCAGTTTGTCTTCTGTATAGCTTCTGGACTTTTGCTGGAGCATACAGAGTGGGTAATACATGATCTTTGACGCAACTCCACCAGTAACACATTGAAGATTCTCGTCTAATTTGCTGGAGAGGTGTTAAAAACAGGAGTAAGTGTGAAGCAATTAAACAAAATGCATGATTGCTTGTCCTTACACGGACCTCAAATTAAAATACTGAGCATTATTTCACTTGAATGTGTTTCCCTTGGTTTATTTGTTAAACACTCCATGAGAATAGATTTGGTAAGCTGTACTCGGGTTTGGTGAGTTATGAAAATGGAAGTTTCATTGCTCTGCTGGTCCCAGAAGACAGTGTCTTTATTACCTTTTTACTTCAGATTCAGGGCATAATATTATGTTTAAAACCATAGATCAAGCAGAAAGGCAATAGGTTTTATGTAAAGCGTGCTACTTTTAAAAGATGTGGGAAGCTGAACTGCTTTTCTTCATCTGGGTATAAAAGCCTATTAGAAAAATCGGAATGATTCCCTTTCTGTGCATTAAGCCCTTGCTGCACCTTGTTATGATACTTCACACTAGAATACTCACTTTTATGCCACCTATAACTTTTCTATACCACCTGCATTAGAGTAGTTATGCTAACCAACACATACGCAGGCTCAATCTTTATGGTCTTGTTACGAACAGCGCCTGGGGCCGTGGGGAGAAGACCATTAGCTACCACGTAAGCAAGAATGATGAATGGTGTCCTCCCTGAAATCACCCTGCAACCCCACCATGGACCCATTTGAGAGAGCACCAGATGAATTCACACATACTAAATTCATCTGCACCTTATGAAGCATTGACTTCCTAATAGAAACTGTTTTTAAACATGAGCAAAGGCTAATCCGTAACTTACATACTTTGGAAAATCGATCAACAAACATGCCTGTGACAATGGGATTTTTTGACAAGAAGCACTGCAAAATCTTATTTATCTCCTCTGCACAGCCAACAAATATACACAAGGGAAGCTGTTACTTTTGATGTAGACATATAACTTAAATAATGCTCAAATGACTAGTGCAGGCATTGGCTACAGAGGATAAAAAGAAAAGCTGGATTAGCTAAAAATAGTTGTATTAAAAATCAGTGTATTTTCTTCCTCAAGGGGGAGGGAAAAAAAACCCAACTCTAATCTTGTACTAGAAGACTGCAGGTAGAAAAGTTCAGGTCTTGCCCTTCTCATTTTTGAAAGACACTTTTCTAGTTCAAAGGGGCTTTGGTTTAGCTTCAGGGGAAATATCAAGGATTATAATTGGAAGATTTTTCTAGGTTTTCCTAGCTGGATTTCAGAAATATGGTATGTACTTAACAAAACCACACACACAAAAAAGAACAGAGCAACTTTGAAATAAACCTTTCATTCCTCCTGCTGCCGTGCAGTATATATTGTCACCATGCATTTTCCCTGAGAGGAAGGAGTATGGAACGAGGGATGAAAGTTATCTGGAAAAAAGGAGAGGTGCAAGATTAAAAATAAATCCAAAATAGGAAGGCACATTGAGAGAGGTGGATTTGTGCCAGTTCCTAAATTTTCCTCTTAAATGGATACATCTGGAAAGGTTTGTCCATATGTAATGGGAAGTTTCAGCAATTAATTGCAACACAGTTGATTAGATGTGTTGTTGGAGATCATAAGAGGGTGGACACCAGGAACAGCTAATTTTAACCATCTGCCTATCTGTGCTGTGCTCTGACCCTCCCCTCACCGAAAGGCACATGAAATGAAATGCTCACCATTCTGAAGTCAGAGGAGTAGCGTGGCTGTCTTCGGGGGGGGTGGTAGGATTCTGCCGTGGGAAATACGGTTTTGACATTAGTGACTGTCTAAACATTTGTGCCTATGTTTTCTGTTTGAGGTGGGGGGCTGCTGACTTGTTTTGCCTCTTTTTTAGTACATTTTCCTGCTCTTGTCTTTTCTTGGTGCAAACTTTGCGTTGCACATGTTCTGATTAAGTATAATCTTCTGGGTACAGGCCCATTAAATGTTGCGAAGGAAACTTTTCAGCAATTACGTAGTTAAGGTATATTACAACAATACAGAGCACACCTTCTTTGTATAACTCCCTAAGCCAGAAGCTCTTGTTTTGAAAACAAGCTAAGAATTTTAAATAAATTGTTTAGTTTGCAGTAAATAAACTGCTTTCCAATTATTGCATGTTTAGAATAAGAAATATTTGTGTTTATATATTTTAAGAGCTCTAACCAAGAAGAGTCTTGCTATTTTTCTAAACTGTTTCTGGATTGCAACCTAATTGAAGACACGCTTGATAACTGCTACAAACTATCAGCCAGAACCACTTATTCACACTTTACTAGTCACTAGGAAAATTTTTTTCTTGAATATATTTTTGTCATGTCTACTGTTTGTGGTTAGAAAACAACTTTGCATGATCCAAATCTTAGAACATATCTGAGTCCTCAAGACTGAGGGGAGTGGTCGGTCAGTTCCTTCCAACCAGGTTAACTGCAAAGGGTACAGCAGCCAGCATTCTCAAGTGTTTCACATCTGGTCATTCCTGTGGAACATCTAACTCATGTGCTATTCCTTCCATTGAAAAATGGGTTTGCCTTCTAACATTTTAATGATAAAAATCTTAATTTTGATGTTGAAGCCTAGATCACGTGACAGTTTGACTCCAACTTTATGTTATTCTGTGGGACCCATTAGTGTCAACTTCTTGTGTAATGTTGGGATCTCGTCATTCTACAGAGTTTTGGTGGTGACGTGTAGAAGCGAGCAGCTTTTGTATTTGAGAAGCAGTTAGTCCGGACAATTAAACAAGCTAGTGGGAGTTGGGGCTTGTGGGTTTTATTCCCCGCTCTACCAATTTGTCTTTTGCTGAAGCTGCAGAGTACGTTGTTGACAAGGCTCATGATGTTTGATGTTTTATTCTGAAAGCACGGGTTCCCACAGTCACTTTAAATGGTATCTCTGCTTGCCATTGTTAATAAGAAGAAAACAAAAAAGCCAGTTTCTGTTCAGACTGCTGAGAAGAGCTGGAAACAGTAACTTATGAAAATGATATTTTTTTAAAGGTTATTTAAAAATATCAAAATAATTGTTTCTAGGGCCAAAATCAATACTGGATCCAAACGTGACTAGTGCATGCTGTCAAAATCCGGATTCTGTTTTATGGTTAGATCTTTCTGTACTAACTAAATCCAAAGCAGTGTTTGGTTTTATCTTTCTCTGCTTTAGGAAGTGTTCTCTTACAGACTCTTGGCAATATTCTGAATATTAAAGCTTTAGTAGTGACAGCAGTCTTCATGTTGACAATGTTGATGTTCCCCAGAGGAACTTCTTTCTAGAAACTACCTTCATTCTCCTTTTCCTTCCTTCTGAGGTTTGAAAACTTTCATTGTTTTATCTAAGACCATGGAAAAAGATCTCAAGGTCAGCCTGTGTTACAAGTTTCCTGGTCAGAACTACAAGAAATCAGTGTTTTAGTTCTCCAGATTAGAACACGCAATGGTCACCCGCTGATGTCTATAATTATGGGGCTCTGGTTTGGAGGGAAAAACCTGATAGGAACTGGTGGACACAAAACTCTCAAGAAAATGGAAGGGTGTTTTTTAAGATACAATATATAGAATACTGGAATATATACTGTATATACCTTCCAGGAGCAAGTAGCCAATGACCACAGTGGCTTTTTTTCTCCTTTTTTTTTTTTTTTTTTTTTCTGGACTAAAGCCTTTCTCTTGTAAGCTGTTGGGGTTGATGTAGCTTAAGATTTAGCATGACTAGGCTGCTTAAGCAAAACAGTTAGCATAACTGAACAGGCCACTGGAAAGGACAGCTAAGAATAACAATTGAGAAAGTTCTGATAGTGCACATGATGTGTGTTAGCAAAAACAAGATGTGTTCAAGGACATGGAGGCGGCCTGTTGCTATTAGCGCTAGTGCATAGTTACCAATCATAAGGGAATATGGGGTGCGTGAACAGCGCGTGATTTATGTCTGTAGCCTATCTGAATAAGCGTGATCACGTGTACAGATATGAAAAATGTATATAACCACGCAAGCAGACCAATAAATGGGAATCGACTGTGCATCGTATCAATGTGTGAGAGTCATTCCTGTCCCTGCATGGATGCTGAAACTCTTCAGTAAGCTTGTTCCAAACTGTTAGTAAAGACTATAGCGAAATTTGAGACTGTGACTACTTGCTCTTTATGCTCATCATCATCTTGTCAGAAATGCCTGATGAGTAGAAAATGATGGACAAGTGCTTTCTAACAAATTCATGTGCTATACAACTGTTGGTGTTGTGGTTATCTCATATGGTCTGTAACAAAAGAAATGGCCCATTAGGAAATAACTTACTATAAATCTAGGTAGAAGTTGTACAGTTAGAGATTATAAGATGTAAAAAAGCAAACTAAACTAAACAAACCAAAAAATACCCCAAACCCACCACTGTTCATCTATAGCTGTCTTTCAAGAAGTGACCCATGCCCTGGCTCCAGTTCTCTCCCAGAAGAACATCCTGATTTATGTTCCACCTTTACATCCGTAAGCTGTGGCTGTGGGAAATGGGGTTGCTTCCACCCCACAACAGCAAGAAAAACACACCGTTGTGGGAGAGGTAGCTTTAAATGCCCCTCGGGCCAAGCTGAACTACCAACGAGACGTACTTCAGCCATTTGACACAGCCTGGGATGAAGGCAATGCTTTCCCTGCAGCTGGCTGTATATTCAAGGAGAACAGATAGCTGCATTTTTCTGCAAAGCCCGAGAGACAAGGCATGCAGCAAGCTTGGCAGTTCTGGGGCCTCAGGGGATAGAGGCAGGAGAGCTCTTATTTCATGAAGAACTGCAAAACTAAGAGTTGAAGCTGAGCTGCTTTGCTCATTTCCAATCTGAGGTTTTTCTGGGTGTATGCCTAGAGACACTGAATGCAAAATGTGTAGTTACCTATGGCCTTCAGTATTTATGGGTTTTTGCAGGAGCCAGTGAGGGTTCAGGCAGTCCTCAAAAGGATCATATTGTGTGAAAAAGTTAGGTGGAATCTGACACATTACTTTTAGCTGTTTGTCATCAATTCTGCTGCAGACCCTGATTCTCAGTCACATTACAATCCTCCACCTCCCAGGTAGTGCAGTCTATCTGTAGGGCTGTGCAAAGCGATCTCCACTGGCTCTTCAAGTTCAGATCATCATTAGAGATATGTCTGAGTCCAAGTTTCTGAGTTATTCTTCATCTTTGCGTGAGGAGGTAGGGAAACTCAGAGACAGGGATCGTGTTTTATAGAATTAAGGGGAACAAAAGGGCAGCTTTGATATCATGGCTTTTGACAAGGAGAGGAACTAAAGAGAATTACAGTGACCTGAAGTTGCCACACAGTCTGATTTAACTCGGGCTTTTTTTGGCTGGCTGGCAGAAGAAAAAAACATAAATCAATATTCTACTCTAGATGGCAAATATTATATGGGTTTGTCTTATCCATTATTTCTAAGGCATGAAATCAGCATCTAATAGTGCAACCTTTGTCTTGAAATCAGACATCTTTGAGGAAAGTTCACCTCTTGTGAAGAAAAAGGGGAAAATATAATTTCCTTTCTAGTTTCCTATTACTGCTCTTCCCTCCCTTCCCTTCCAGGATCTGAAAGATTCTACTCCTGCAGGAATCACTTTTACTGCTTCACTTAATTTGCCTGGTGATTGTAATCTTCTCTGACTTTTTCCATAATTGTTGTATTGGAGAGTATGCCTTTTCACCCTCCCAGGACTTTACTGGGGAAAGAAAGTGGGCGGAACAGCAAAGGTTGAGCTGACTTCAGGACTGATGTGATCTTGCAGTTGACAGTGGGAGGCTTTTTTCCTCCTTTGCAATAACATTTGCTGCTATTGGAACTGTCAGTAAAGTGGGAAAAAGCAATTAATATTTTTGCCTCGGTCTTTCACAAAATCCTTACTTTTCTGCAAGCAAAGCTCTTGAAAGAAATCATAGTTCACCTTGAGGAATGATAAGAGAGAAAAGAGCTGTAAGAACTTTCTGTGTCCTTTGCTCATTAGCAATGACAGACTGCAGAGGAAAGATATCCCACAGCACAAGTTTTGTAAACACAATTGCAGTAAAATCTAATTTCAGGACAAATAAAAATCAGAAAAGGAAGCTAATTGGACATTTCTTTCAAAAGCTACTTTGTCTTCAACTTTATGTCTTAAACAAGTTCAGCCAAACATTTTGGCACCCTGAAATTGTAACATAGGGAAGAATTATTATACCTTGCATCACGGAATATTTTTTACAATATACCTGCCCCTTTTGAAGATTTTATTTATGAAGGTGGATATCTTCCCATGAGTGACTTGCTGAAGTCCCATTACCAGTACATTTATTCTGTTATGTGCACCACTGATGCGTCCCGAGCCAAAAGGGAAGCAGCAGGAAGCCATGACCTCTGCTCTGAGCAGTCAGATCAAATAAGGCGGTTTGATGTTCCCAAGGTGATGATCTGCTTCAGCTCCTATTGGAGTTCCGAGTTGCCTTTCTCTAGGGCTTTAGGCATCCAAGTAGAAAGGAAATTGCTGCCCTCAGCAAACCCCCTCATTGTGCGTCCTGGGGACAGGCTTTGCTCCAAGTACCTCCTGGACATGAGTCTCCGCTTGGAGCTGGTAATGCATATGGGTGACCCTGGCATGTCCCAGAACTTGGAGACAATCACTCCTTATGTGTAATACAAGACACGTACATGTAAATTACCAGAGACCAGAATCAGCATACAGCAAAAAATGGCCTCTACCCTGGAAAGTGTAAAATACAAAGACTTGTGTTTGCAGTCTGACTGTCTGTGTGGGCTCTCACTATCAGCATAGCACCTCTCCCACTCCACTGTTCAGAAGAGTGAGTTGTCCAGCTATACCCCCTTGTAGTCCATAGGAATTACATATCTAAATACCTCTGAGGTGAAAAGCTTTTAGAAAGTTACCGAGCTGTTCAGGGGATGGGGTGGGTGGGTGGTGGTTTTGATTTTCTTCTGCAATGGAACTGTGGAGGGCAAAACTCGTACTGATGTAACCAGAATTAGGGCTTCATTCTTGTTCTTTGAAACCTCAGTCTCTACTGCACTAAATCTGCTTTAAACCTGAAGTATTTTTCAACGTAAATAATTTAAGTACATAAAGGACAGTGCCTGGAAAGCCAAGTTATGTTCATGATCCTGTTTTTCTAAGCATTATGTAGGTACCTAGTGAAAATCAACGCCTCCTTGGGTTGCATAGGTGCTCAGTGAGACTCTCCGAACTGCTTTCATTACAGATGATGCACAACACCTTACTCATTTACAAGAATGTCAATGCTTCTATGTAAATTTCTTTGAAATGAGAGTGTGCCTTAAAAATACCTTAAGTTTTTGGGACAGTTCATAAGCAGCAAATTACTTTAAGACGGAAATATTTCCTTTCTTAGTGAAAGGCCAGCTGTGCCTACGAAGTTGGTGCATGGGATGGATAATGGTGCTTAAAAGCTTCAACAGAGCATTATTAAAGGGAAAGAATTTTCTGTGGCTTGATAGGTTTTGCACAGTATCCCCAGGTATATCCAGCCAGTGCAAATACCAACCTTAGTAATGAATCTTCAGTCACACCAAGTGAGAACAGGTGAGGAGACAAGGTTCAGGGGAGCCAGAGGTTTTATATTCTATTCCCAGTCCTTCCTCAAACATCAGCTTTCCTACTGTCACCTAAGTCTGGCTGCTTCTGTAAGTAGAAGTGGGAACACATGAAACTCTGCAGCTTTTGCTGTAGTTGGATAAGACCAAAGTATTCAAATGGATGCCTCTTGGTGAGGCGGTGTTCAGCGGGTTCATGCCTTGATGTCCAGTTTAGCATGTGACCTAATGTATGTCTGCACCTGTATCACTGTTCAGCACCTCCCATGAGCCCCCTTCTGTCCATGGCTATGCCTGCAGCAGCCCATGCCTAGGGATTCTGGCAAGTAGACAGCTCTCCGGTTTCCCAGTGGTCTGCTTCTGAATAAATCATGTAATCAACATAATTTATGAAGGAAAAACCAGGGGCTGAACATTTAAAGTTCCAACTGAATCTAAAGGGAAGAGAAAGGTTTCAGAGTGCATGCTTCAACGTCCATTGGACATGGTTTCTTTCTTTGCTAAACGGAGAGCTCATAAGACCGCGATGAGCTTAATTTCTTTAAAAATTAAGTTCGGTGAGATCCTGGGGTAGAAAATTTTGTAGGAATTTGGAGTCTCTATAAGTCTTGAACCAGATAGTCTCATCTTTTCATAGACATAGTAGCGATGAGAATGCTAAAGG
Organism: Opisthocomus hoazin; assembly: GCF_030867145.1. NCBI lineage: Eukaryota > Metazoa > Chordata > Aves > Opisthocomiformes > Opisthocomidae > Opisthocomus > Opisthocomus hoazin. The sequence continues at coordinate 35,419,524 of NC_134415.1, read as the reverse complement.
CAGGTAGATATGTTTCTTCAGTTGTGAGGTTTCCTCTGGCCTTTCTGGACCATGTTTTTGAAATAGACTTCAGAAGGAGTCTGTAGGAGCTGAGGGTTACAAAGTGCTTTCCAGGCTGGGGATCACTTTTTACAGGAATCTTAATTTTTTTTGTTTTGCTTGTGGGGTTTTTCTTTTCACCCCAGTAATTATTGATCTTTAGCCGAGTGACAGCAATAATTAAAATACTTTTTCGAAAGCACGTTTTTAAATGAACTAAAGGACTAATATATCACATTTTTCTAACAAAAATTCTTACATTTTTCAACAAGGACAAAAAAGGGATAATCATTTAAAAGCAGGAAAAGCTTTCTGAAAACCCAGTTGAATGTCTGTTGCTGAGAAATTCCTTGAAAATTTGTAGCAAATAGAGATATGACAAGGAATTGAGGAAAGACAACTTGCCTTTTTCATCTGGCTCTAATCAAGACTCTGATCAGATTTTTTTTCATTAGTTCTTTGGTCTCTGGAGCTTAAGAATTTTGAAGGAGAGAGCAGGGCTGCAGGAAGGTTTAATCTGTTTTGTGTTTTCCCATTGAATTATTACCAGTTTAACTACTCTTTGCAATGCCTGCTATTTGTTTCATGCAATTTTATTACAAGCCTGCATCCAGGTGAAACCATTCACCCCGTCTTATCCCTCCGGCTTCCCCAGGTCTGGGGGCGTTGGGCGACACAGCTCCCTTGGAGCACTGCTCAGGGCTTGGTGGGGCTCCCGTCCCTCCTCCCCGAGCCACTCAGGAGAGTCAGTGCAGGAGGACGGTGCCCTGTGCAGGTGGTAAATGCCAGAGCTATATTGCTATGCACAAGAGCCAGGAGGAAGCGTGGAAGGAATTGTGATTTGGAGAGGTTTGCTGGCAGGGCAGATTAGACCTCTGCTCCGGGCTGTGCCTAAGAAGTTGCTACCTAGACTTCTTATTAGATAGCAAAGCTTTTGTATAATACCTGCCTTAATTGAATTATGGATCTCTTACTTGCTGTATTCCCTGCTGTAAAATCTGTCACCGTGTTGGTATCGCACACAAACATTGAAAGAGGGTTGTTTTGCTCAATATTCTGTAGCATTTATGGTTACATATAGGATTTTTATAAGTATAGCTCAAAAGAAGCTACAGACTTCACAAATTTTCCTTGTCTACGTAAAAAAGCTGAAGATGTCTCTGTATGAGTTGTGCAGGGTGGACAGGAGTTGTGGATGAATTTTCTTCTACTTCCACATTGTGTTAATTTCAACCTGAGACCCTCTATACACAAGATGAGCACCTGCCTTATTTGTCACTACACTCAATTCTGTCATTTTCACTGCTAATGTGATTTTGTGACTGAATGACCTTGTTAATACAGCAATATGTTGCCTGCCATATCGTCAGTAATGATGCTCCAAATAATAAAAGAGGGCGTAAATGCCAGATGAAAAAATAATGAAAAAAATTATGCTAGTTTCTTTCTATTCTTTTCCAGGAAAAGAAAAAAATCCCCCATTATCTTAAAAAATTATATTACTTTAGAATCCTACTTAATGTGATGAAATGGTTAAAGCACTGCTCTTGTCTAACGCAATTTGACAAAATAGGTCCTCAAAGATCTTCCTGGGGGGAAAAGGGACATAAATATGGAGCAGATCCTTTCAACATAGCAAAACCCATCATTAGACTGGGAAGGTATTCTGACACAAGTTACCAAGAGAAAAGTTTATGTGAATGGAGTTTATGACAAAATCATGTTTTTTAAGATATTTGCCATCTCCTAATGATATATAGTTCAGCACCTTTTACCATCTTAATGATAAATATTGTTCTTATGGAAGTATTTTATGTATGTATGTAAAGTTGATATGCGTAGTACGTAGTTAGGAGTGACCTGATGACTTTCTGAGCTGAATAAAGAAGCAAAGGGAGATAGGTATAGGGAAACGTGACAACCAAGTCTCCCAAATCCCTGTCCAGTGCTACATTTACCAGACTACACCGGCTCTTGATTTATGGCTAAAATATCCAAGGAAAGTTTATATTGCCTCCTGCTGAAAGGATGGATGAAATGAGGCTGGAATTACATTCACCACAGATCTGTGCCTGGCACAGCAAAAGAGAAACCAAGGATCTGTTGATCAGGGCAGGACAGTATAAGCAGAACTGCAGAGACCTGAAAATTCCTCTATCACTCTCCCATAACAAGCCAAGAGCAATGCCTTCAGAAAGCCAACAGATTACTTCAAAAGCAGACTGTTCAGGAAAGAAGGCAGGAGGATTTATGGGATTACTGGCCTGTGGGGGAATGACAGTGTCGATGAGCAAGTCTCCACTACTCAATGAAGCATCATGGTGACTCACTCAAACTGGAGCTTTTCTCTGCTAGGCCAACCTGATGGCACAGTGCAACATCATGCTGAGGTGCTAGGTCCAATCAAAAATCAGAATAGTCTGCACTGTGCTGCCTCTGGCACTGTGGACTTGTACACAGAAAATCATTTTGTAACCCACGAGGTAGTACTCTCTGTTGGATTTGAAACCCTGTGTAGAGCCAGAGCCTTTTCTTTTTTGCTCATGGAGGCGTCGTGTATCTTATGAGACAAGAAGGTGATATACTGAGGATTTATACATTTCCAGGCATTTCCAAAAGTGAGCAAGTTTGAATGTTTGAATCCTAGCTGAATTCCTACCTGGCATGAAAATGTCCTGCCCAGTTAGTTCACCTTTGAATTTTGTACTGGATATGGTACTTAGAGCTGTTTAGACATAACTAGTAGCAATTGAAGGAAGTAAGAAGCATGCATAATATTTATTACTGGAGCGTCTTTCACATATGCTTGGAATGTAGGAATATATAATATATATTATATAGGAGTTAATAACAAAATACAATCAACAAACCAGTATCCACAAAGCTTCTAGACAACCATTAAAAACAATAGCTAAAGAAGTAACAGCCAACCAGCTTTTGATATCTCCTTGTTAGATTATGTATTCAGTGCCTGGGAGAGCAAATAGTCTATAACGAAGCACTGGAGCATGTTACCTAGAGAGGCTGTGAAGTCTCCATCCTTGGAGACGTTCGAAGTCTCACAGCCCTGAGCTTTAGCTGGCCTTGCTCAGAACTGGGGAGTAGATGATTTCCAGAGGTGGAAATTTCTCAACCATTCTGTGACTCTGTGTATTCTTCAAGAATTCATCCTCCATGGAAAATGGCAGGCTTGCTTTAGGAAAAGAAAAATAACTCAACATGTACACTGCTTCCCTGGGGAAGCCCCAACCCAATGAACTACATGTAAATTCTGGCATGAAAGTTGTGTAGCCCATAAAGCAGGCTTGCCATTTAGGCTTTAAGTAAATGGGCCACTATATTCTTGAATCTAACATCCTTAATTGCTTCATTGAAACCTGGGAAAGAAAATAAGAACTCCTTAATATAAAACCTACAGAATTTCCCAGATTAAGTCTGTATATTAAACATTGCTTGAATATATGTTTAAGTAAGTCTCAGACTAAATTTATGCAGAATCTACTACAACATTACGAATCATTTGGGTTTTTACTAAACAGAAAAATGGGGAAAAAAAATCTAATCAGCCTTTAGCTTTCAGTTTTCATTGGCTTGAATTCCTCGGTTCAAATAAACCGGAATTAAGAATCAGACTTTACAGAAAAAGTCTTAACTAAAATCTGGACTGTACGGGGTTTGTTGGGGGCAGCGGGCTAGGGGGTATGTGGGAGGGCTTTTATTTATTTTTCTTTTTTTTTTTAAATCAAAACAGTTTGTGATAAACAACTTTGTCAGCCACCTTTTGGGCCAAGGATTGGTGTCAAATGGGGTTGTTTAATGCACAGGGTCTGCCAAGTGTGCATCTTTCTTAGCAGACAGCTCTAATCCTTCATGGTCCACCGACCTTACCTTTATGAGTTCTTTTGATTGGTAATTGAGAGAATAAATCTTTGAAGAACTTACATAAATGCAAAGAAGAAACCCCATTAAGATTCAAGCAGTAAAATGCCTACTGGCATATTTTATACCTTACCTTTTCAGTCCTCTACCATTTAAATTCATTTTGCAAGACAAAGAGTCAAGATAGGCATCCAGGTATAGATTTTGTTTTCTTATGCATTGTCATCTGCACCTGCTATATTTTAACTTTTAATACCATCACAGTTAGTAAACTGTTCTGAGAGCGGGATTGCTCCAAAGCACTTTGCAGTATTGGAGATGTAGAGTAGAGTAAAGAAGTCAGTGTACTGAGGCACTTTATCCTCCCTGTCCCTAAGTTATACAGGTGAGGCATTCTTTTATGTAAATTTTAGGTCTTATATTGAGTATTGAATTAGTTATTGGTGGACTAATAGCTCTCTTGCTAGTGATGAAACAGAAGGGGTGAGCTCTCACTTGAGGTAGAGGATGCAGCTCTGAGCAAGCCTTCTTACAAAGCAAGAAAGCAACCTGGGAGCACTTGAATCTCCTACCTACCTGCTGGGAGTTTATTAACCCAATGAACATAATCTACCTTTTCTTCATTTGCTTTTCAACTTGTCAGTGAAGTCGCCACTAGATCTTGAGGGAAAAGCAACTCAACAAAGGGGAATATGCTACTGAAAGCCCTGACAGGGGAAAAGTGAGAATTTTTAGTGAAAGAAGTAGAGGGGTTTCTCAAAAAACTCTGGACCATTTGCATTGTTTATGTATTTGTTTCACAGTTATAAAAGCAGTACTCTAGCAATGTACCTGTGATAGTGCACTATTCAAAAGGCTGTGTCACGAGAGATACTACATAGGTAGACAAAAGTATGATTTCCCAGCAGATATCCTGCTCATCTTGTGATGTGGCTGTACAACTTACACAAACTGCATATTGGCTTTGCAAAAAGACAAGCTCTGTTTATTCAAGCTAATTTGCTCAGTGACTGTTTTCTAACATACAAGGTTAGATACAACTACTGTAGAAACAGCTACTTTTGTGCTGTACAGTTCATTGTGCCCTGTCTTTGATATTGAATAGGTCATAACCCATTTATTATGAATGGCAGGCCTTATTTTTATCTGCTGACACCGTAGGTAGCATTAGACAGTATTCAAATGCAGCTCCAGTGGCAAGCTTGTCATGTTCCAAACCTAACCTCTTTTAAACAAGAGAAAATGCAGAGCTAGAACTTAGAAGGGGAAATACTGTTCCTATTTCTGTGCGTGAAAGTCCAGGCATGGACCAGAGAGAAGCTGTCATGATTAATACTTGAGTAATTGGATAAGCAATAATTGGTAAGAGTTCTTAAATTCTTCTGCCAAAACTCCATGATGGGTTCATAGATCTTGTGTGTTCAGTGCTTCATGAAATAAAACCCTGAAGAGGAAACTCTTGGCCAAAACAATTCATGGAGATCCATGATACCAAAACAGAGGTATCTTTGCATTGAAACATGCTGGGGCGAAGGGAGGGTGTAGAAGTTCTTTTATCTCTGTTTTTCATGGAATTTAATACCCATGAAGATGTCAAGTTGGTAGTCTTGAGGACTGAAGGGTTTTGTCTGGCCAAATACAGCTTATGCAGCAGTAGTGAAAATTTTTCTGTCCTGCCACGTCAATGTCTGCTCCTATGCACAAAGAGGTAGATCATCAGGGGGTGTTTGTAGGATGTGACCTGGCTGTCAGGCTGATATGGCGTGTCCTCTCTCATTGACAAAAGCTGCAACCAGTAGGGCTTTGGTGAAATGGAACTAACCTTAAGGAGAGAGTCATCCCAAATCCTAAATATTGCAAAAAGCTGCAAGCATATGATCTAAATTAGTCAAAGCTTTGATTCAGTCCTCTGTCAGTAACTTTCACTTCAAATTAATGCCGTATTCGGTTTATTTAAACTTTCCTATTTTTTCTCTTGTTGGAGTCCTCTTCTGGTCCCTGTCATACTTCTTCCAAGTAATATCAGGTGTTTGAGGTCTTCCAGTAAGGGAAAATTATACAAGGTCTGGGGTATATGCCATCTGTAAATTGCTTTGTCTGCCCACACTGACAGCAGTCGTAACATGAGATGACCCTCCTTCTTCCAGTAGTCTTAGCTCATCGCTAGTGCTTCGTTCTCAGAGAGCAGCTCTGAATCCAAAAGTGACCAGAGTCCAGAGGGGGGCACCCAGACCCTGTTGAAAACTTTACACAATGCAATGCTGCATTGTAGCATGTCATCAAAGCCTGCTTCATTGTGTACACAAAACATCTGGAGACAGTAGGGATATCATGAGATGACACTCTTCATAAAGCTGCGGTGGCATTATTAACGGGATGTTCAGTGTGGTCTTGAAGACTGCTATGTCCAACTTCGCAATAAAAATGACAATTGTAAAAAATATTTGCCTGAAGATCTTTCTGCAAAGCACTAGATGTACCTATATTTAACAGCTTACTTGGATTTTTTTTTTTAATAATTAGTATTATTATTTCACTTTGCTCAATCTGCCCTGATCTTATGTTCCCATCATCTTTCACTTTTTTCTTCCTCTCCAGCTTGAACTTATCCTTGCTTTTCTGTCTCTACCATGAGACTCCTCTTTCCTATCATTCCTGTCTTCCCTGGAAATGCGGTGCAGCTTCACTATCTTTTTCTTCTCCATTAGACATAATGTACTGCCTTTCTTTCTGTCTGCTGAGCTGAGCATTCCCATGTGCTACTGTCTAGAAGTGACATCGGTGATTTGGGTTATTTTTTTCCGTAATTTGTAGCAGCAGTCCCTAACAGAGACAGCTGTAATGGCTCTTCCATTTTGTATTCAACTCTTTTTTAATAAGGGCAGTTATGCTGGCAAGCTTTATTTTACACAGACATATATGCACAGTTAATACAATGTATTTCACATAAGTCTTCAGGTTGTCATTGGAGACATGACAGCTTCACAGTAGCTGTTCCCGCTGTCTCTAACCAGGGAATGAAAAGAGCAGCAGCTTTTTAAGAAATTCATTGCTACTGTGGGACAATATTCCTAAGATTGCTGTGTATTTAAAATATATACATTTAGTATTAGAAATTAAATTATAGGTAAGTGCAGCAGCAACATCGGTACTGCATTCATTTCCGTGTAAATCTAATACAAGGAAGGGCAGATATTGTCAGCTTTAGGTACCTTTGCCATTTAGTGTGTAAGGGTAAAACTAGTCAGAGTAAACATAACTCTCAACATTATTTCAACCCACCCATTCTTAAGCCCTTAAATCCTATGATGTTGGTCAAGCTTGCCTTCTACCATGCTTAGAATTCAGTAGTTTGGACAAATCTAGGACAGGAGGGAGGAAGAACCTGATCAGATCTTTTGGACAACTTGTGTCTGTACCTGACTCAAGAGGTGGTGATGGCTGGAGTGCAGGTCCCAGTAATTTTCTGAGCAGAGAAGCGGTTAACTATGAGGGCTGGAAATTCAGATTGGATCCGCTCTTCTCTGCCTGCTGCACACAGTCTGTCGCATATGGCCTACCTGCCCGCCAGCGTAATTCATCTTAGAATGAACACCCCGTCCCCAGTGACATACCAGGAGCACTTTGGGCACTGTGGCTGCAGGCACATGCACATTTGGACAGGTGTCACTGTAGCGATTATACTCGGGCACTGTGTTGAGCTTTCTTTAATTTAATTTAATTTTTAATAGAGCTTGTCATATTGCCAATGTATAATCAATGCAGTGACATCTGCCTGAGCCCTGGCTCCACAGGTCCTGTCTAGCTCTAGGTCTTATTCCCAACCTTCATTTAACTAACTAATATGCATATTTAATGATGTGCACACAATTTCTTGATCTTGGAATGCAGTATCATGTCTGGCTGGAATGATTTCAAATTGTTATTGCCTTGTTTCTGTCTCAGGCATGGTCCAAGACTCTCTACTGCTGCATGTTAACTTTTGTCTGACCCTAGTCTCCTAGCAAAGAGATTAATATTTTTATTTACAAGTGTAAATGAAACATTTCTAGAAGAAATAAAATAACAGATTAAAGCTGTCATATTCTATAACCTTCCCCATGTCAGGTACATATTTTCCCTTTCCTTTAAGATCACCAATTACGTTGTCTGGAAGGTGAGAATGGATTTTGTCTTGTTGTTAATGTTATTTTTTTGTCTTTCATATTCAATCAGATATTAGGTCCAACAGATATATATTAAGCATTGTGTGGATTTTTCCAGACCCCTTTTTCCCCATCCCCCAATAATTGCTACAGCAGCTGAGTCCATGGGAACAATTTCCCTGAAGTGCGTTTAACAATACTAAAAGACACTGCCTGCTTGGTTGACTGACAATTCTTTCATTCTTTAATAATGATTTCTTTTCATTTAACACCTTAATGAAAAGTAATGTAGGAGATAAAACTTTAAATTGGAGTATAAGTGCTCCTATACTATAATTGTCATTGACCCTACCAATTAAATATAAGATTTAAAAATTTATGTATTTTTAATTGTACATTTAATAAGTGAAGAATATAGTTGGTCTGTTAAATATACAAGGATTTGTTTAGTTATTGGATTAAGTCCTTCATTTTATGGAATTCAATTACCAGCAAGGGGAGAGAGACTATTTAATGGCCAAAAAAATTACAAAGATTATTTCTTCACCATTTTCCTTTTAATAATGATAACGCCAATCATAAAAATATTTGTCAGCTCAAAAATTTTACTTATCCATTTCTGTTAAAAGCATATGAAGGAATTATATACCTTCCAGGGAACATGCATGGCAAACTATTTTAATTCTCTCTGGCACTGAGAATATAAACCCATTGTACATAACTGGAAAGAGTTAGTTTTGATGGTCCTGATGGAGGTTGGGCATGAGGTCTGAATAGTGTTTGGTATCAAAAGCTCCATTTTTCTCTCTAGGGTATTCTTGAATCTCACTGGTAATTCATATGTCCATAAAAAAGTACTAACGTGGTACACCCATCAATCTTTGGACAAGAGACAGATTGCACACCCATCCTGATGGTATCTGAACCGCAATTCTTTTCTAAAGGGAGAAGTCTGTTCTTACACGTTTAGGAGAATCATTGTGATTGGCTTTGAGGTGCACATCTGGAAAACCCTGTTGTCCCTCCTGCTGTTCTAGCAGCTGCAAGTGCCAGATGTGCGTAACACCTGGCTTCCTTTCTGGGCTTGGAGCTCCAGACTTGGCCGATTGCCTTTCTTGTAGGACTCGTGAGAGGCTGTTGCACCCTTGCTGCCAAATGCTTTCATCACTTGGTGCTCCCAAAATACAGAAACAAATTGCATTGGGACTGTATGATGGCAGTGTGCTGTAGGAGGGAACACAAGGAGCCAACACACTGGTGAAGTTTTTTAAAAGGAAGAAGAGTCATAGCAAGTCTGGATAGGTGAGATGGTCCTCTTTTCAATTTTATGTTGCCTGCCAGTCTGCCTAGAGGGAAAAACAGACAGTGGCTGTGCTTGCAATTAGCAATTCCTGCAGCAAGTTTTGACTTGACATAAATAACATGGTATAGTATGCAATCCATGTTGGGCAGCATAATTTGCTATTAGAAAATGGATACTAGGATACTGCATGATAATTAATGATCAGGACACTGGGGAAAATCTCTATGAAATGCAATATGGCAAGTCCCACTCTATTGTGTAGATAATGCTGCAAAGGTCCAAGGGAATGAAGTTGGCAAGTTTGGAGTACAAAACATCTGGAAAACCAGAGAGGAAACCTTCACCCTGGTGAAATCAGTAGGAGTTTTTTCATTGGTTTCCATGGGATCAGGGTTTCCCTCTGGTTTTTACAGGCAATAGACAGAAATAATAATAATAATAATCAGAGAACTCATCCATGGAAAGGGGAATTTGTCTTTTTCCCAGACCATCAGACACACGTTGTAAATGTCTCCTCTCCAAATCTGCACTTAGATGGGCCAAAGGACTCCTGCTGAAATGATCCTGTGAAAGCAAGCCAAACACAGCTCTATCAAAGGCAACACGATGTCAGTTCTGGCTGATGGATGGCTCCACATATGACGGTCAGATAGATGCACCAGAAGTGTTCCTGTGTGAGTTAAGGACTCATGGGTAAGCGTTTCTGTAGCACTGTGTGCTTTCCAAGCCCTCCTGAGCTAGTCCCACCTGCTGCACCAAGCGCAGGATAGAAGTGGGCTTGCCATAAAAAGCTCTGTGAATCGAGTTTGAATATTTCATTCATGGAGGTTGGAAACTGCCAGAAGGCCCAGACTGGTTATGTCCAGAGATTCTAGGTGGTATAATGCCTAAAAGCAGTTGTAACACCTCTAGGGACCACATCCTTTCCAGGAGATATTAGAGCTTAGACATCTACTGGATAATCTGTGCTTCTGGAAGGCTCCCTGGCTCTGCAGGTGTAATCTTCCGCAACTCTCCAATTCTGAATAAAAACCGTGCTGTGCTGATCCTCCTCCTCCTAGCTTGAAAAGCAATTACCACTGTATGATGGAGCCATGATACACATTTTTAACAGCATACTTACTGCCCTTTCATTATCAGAGTCCTTTATGATTGTGCAACATTCTACTTTTCTAATACTTGAGCAGAGCTGCAGGACTCACAAGAATTGTTGTTCTTTGGCTGTGACCAAACCAAAAGGCAGATCTGCTCCACAGTGCATTGTGCAGTTCTTCTGTCCCTGTTGCTTAGGGACTTACTGGAACAGTCATCTCCTGCTCTTGGTGCTCCCTTTCTTTTCCAGTGTATGGAAAGAGTATGTGGTCTGCCCATACCAGAACAGTGGAAAATATTGCCAGACCAGTTTAAATGGACACTGGTTCCTGATTTCTGTCACACTCTCACCCTTGGTCTTGATTTCACCTGTATTCACAAGAAATAAAAGCCTTATTTGGTGAGTAGTCTTGAAACTCTCTCTCTTTCCTGCCCATAGGTGCAGTCACCATCAGGAGTGTTTAGTAGACTCTCTTCTGAGACACTCAAGGACCATAATGTGCTTAACCCTGCTGGGGTTAAGACGTGCGTGCTGAGTATTATTCATCCTTCCTAACATCCAAGAGCTAATCATCCCACAGAAAAATATTGTTCCTTTTGCTTCTTGCAGCCTCCAGTGCCACTTTGAAATCTGGGGCCATTGACATTTAAACAGCTCCCAAAGTGTTACGGCCACAGCCTGAAAAAGCAAAGAGTGGGAGAAAGTCTCTGAAATCAGTATGATTTGGTAATCCTTACAATATTAAGTTGGATATTAAGACTTTTTTATCATAGGGTTTCTGCACTGCTGCATCAATCCCCTCGATAACAATAGATTCTTGTTATACTCTGCAGGCTATTTTTATTATTCAAGTTGGGAGCTGTGTAATGACATCTGTAAGGATTTAAAAGACATTTGGCAACTCAGCCAATAACTAGATATTATCTTGCAAGGTGGAAACAAAATATGTGTGGAGCTGGAAATAAGGAAAAAGGTAGCAATGTTAACTCAGTGTTTGCTTTCTGCAGATGAGTTTGAAATCTACCTCTGTACCTTAGCCATTACAACGTTCACCCTGTTTTGGAAAGGAGGTGCTATCCCACTGTTTATTTTTTGGATCTTATCACGCTGACTGTATGATAGCAAAAGATGGTGGATAAGCCAGGAAGAAAATAGGTGGATTTTTTTTTTCTGTGACAAGATTTGTCCACAAAGAATAGAAGAAGAGCACCTGATGGCTGCTGATGTATGTGAGTGTATAGTTACAAAATGATTCTGTTGGATGTATTGTATTGTACTATAAACTCATCTTCAGCTTCTTGCTTCTGTTCTGGAGAGCAATAGTCTCACCTTTTTCCCACATCACCTTCCCTAGAGGTTTAAAACTTAAGAAACTTCAAAAAAGCACCTTTATATTTCTTTTTCCCCGACCTTCAATTCCCATTTGACCTTCTGCCATATGTGGAGTACTGTTCTCCCTTGCCCCTCTAATGCACAAATGAGGCTGGCTGGGCAAGTGGGAAATTGCCCCTGCACCTTTAAGGGGTATTCCCCACCATTGGCTCCACCCTTGTCGGTGATCATATAAGGAAGAGCTTGGAACAGGTCTTCTCAGTGTGGTGGGAACTCCTGGGTGGTGCAGGAGGTCTGAGGTCCGAGCAGCTGGGGAGTGTGTTTTGGGGGTCTGCAAGTGGGGTGAGGGCATCACTTGGGCAGTGCCTGGATCCTGGTGGCTTCCCCCATCATATCTGATTTTTGTGGTCCTGCAGACCCAGCCAGGCTGTCTTGTCCCCTTTGGCTGCGCTAACCTCCATGTTTCTAATTCACATTCACACCTCTTACTTTGCTCTGCCCGAGGATAGGGTGAAGTTTCTCATGGGTATAGAGCAGGTTTCAGGAGCACGTTGCTGTGGCCGGTCCATCGGATGGTGAGACTGAGGTGGCCAAGGGAGGCTTTCCTGCTGGGCATATTAAAAAAAAAAATCCTGTGCATATTTATCACAATGTGCTTTGCCTTCTCTCTGGCTGAAGCTCCATATTCACTCTGAATTTAGGTTTTGGATCAAAATAACCATTGGCACCAAATTATACAATAGGTGAAATGTGCTTAACCAGTGGTTTGTTTGGCAGCCATTTGCCTGTGCAGTTTTATTTATAGCGTTTATTTCAAAGATTGATGGCAGCTGACAGGAGGTACTGAAACAATTGATAAAGGTGACTGACATTTTGTCAGCTGTCTGGATGACAGGAATATATTGCTTGCATTTAAATTGTTTTGCGCAAATAAATCATCATTGATGCCAAAATTCACCTTTGCCCCTTCCCAAGCTGGTTCTTGAAAAGAGGCTGGGAAAGGTGTTTGCTTAAGCAGTGAGCAAATTTCTGTAAGAAGCAGATGCTTATGCTCAACAAAATTTTCCTTATAACTATTTAAATACTTAAAGCATTATTGAAGTAGTTGAATTCTGTTCATGGCAAAGTTGAGGACAAAAGTATTATTCATCTTTTTGAATGCTCTATAAAAAAGTAACAGTGTGGTAAAGATCTGTGAGGCAGCTTTTAATATGGAACAGAAGAAAGACTATGTGCATTGTATTTCAGTTGTCCTTTTCTCTTTGAAAATGAGCTAACGGTCTTTGAAAGGACCGAAGGCTTGTACCTGCCAAGGTCTTCCACCTGTCTGTGATTCTCCACGTGATACATACTCCAATCCCACAATGTCATGCAAGCAATCAGTTTAATGAGCTTTGACCTCTTTGTTTCTTTGCTGCACCTCTTAGTCAACGTAAACACCTAAATGGTAGAGTTCTCATTTATAAACATTGTGTTGGCGAACTGCATAAGGGGTATGCCTTATGTGGGTGTGCTGGTTTTGGCTGGGGTAGAGTTAATGTTCTTCATTAGCCCAGCTCGTACTGGGCTTCGTTTTGGATTACTGCTGAAAGCAGTGTTGATAATACAGGGATGCTACAGTTACTTCTGCGCAGTGCTTACACAGAGTCAAGGCCTTTTCTCCTTCTCATCCCACCCCACCAGCGAGCAGGCTGGGGGTGCACAAGAAGCTGGGAGGGGACACAACTGGGACAGCTGACGCCAGATGACCAAAGGGATATTCCATGCCATGTGACATAATGCTCAGCAATAAAATGCTGGGGGAAGAAGAAGGAAGCGGGGGACATTTGGAGTGCCTGTGTTTGTCTTCCAAAGTAACTGCTATGAGTGGTGGAGCCCTGCTTTCCTGGGGGTGGCTGAACATCTGTCTGCTGATGGGCAGTAGTGAATGAAATCCTTGTTCTGCTTTGCTGGTGCACGTGGCTTGTGCTTTACCTATTCAACTGTCTTTATCTCAACCCATGAGTTTTCTCACTTTTACCCTTCTGATTGTCTCCCCCGTCCCACTGGAGGGGGGAGTGAGTGAGCAGCTGGGTAGTGCTTAGCTGCTGGCTGGGGTTAAACCACAGCCAAGGTAAGGTGAGTCTTTTTGAATTACAGAGGGCCTGTACTACCCTTCAGAGACTTACCTCCTGCTGTTACAAAAGTCCTGTGTGTAGGGCTTATAATTGCCACCCTGTTTCCCGAAGAAGGCAGTGGTTGAACCAAGAACGGACATGACGGAGCACCCCTCACCTGTCCCTGTGCAGCTTCATGTCTCCATCAGAGGACGTAATTGAAAGCAATGGGACATAGTTAAGCCCTTTGTCAAACCATTCAAATGAGGAATGGGGGAAGTCTCTTCCAAGATATGACAATGCAGTTGCGCGTGCTGGAGTTTTTTTGCACGGTGAAAAGGACATCAGTGATACCATAATTGTCTCTACAGGCACTGACAGGGCCAGTGAACCCAAACGCTTTTCAGGTTGATTTGTTGTTGAGCTATCTTCCTCCCCTGGCATACTTTTCATTTCTCGGTACTCTTCTTTCCATCTGAACCTGATGCTGTCATGTAACAATAAGAAGGCACCTCTGAGAAATGTAAATGCAGAAAGAGACTGAATAAGTTCTGTTCCTCAGGCTACATTTTGGGCAGGCTGCACAAAGGTAGACCAAGTTGAAAGGTCATACCCAAACGCAGTTTATATCTCTGCAGCTTGCGTGTTACTAGGATGCACCCAAACAAACCGTTGGCACTAATGGAGCAACAGCAATGAGTAACAGAAACAGGGATCGGGGAGAAAAGGAAGCTCATCTTGAGCTTAAATAGAGCTGATCGGCTGTTTCCATTGCCACATTTATTGCAGAGCTGCGTGGGCTTATTTTAACGGTCTTGGAAAGAAATTCAACCAAGATAATTACGTTTTCTTAATTCATATTGTCTCTACATCATGTTTAATAGCTCTGGACATGAATGCCAGTAGATGTGTCTGCAAAATGTGTTTTATGATTTTTTTTTTTTTTTCCTTCTCTGAAACTCCTCAGCTTTCCATGACTGGTATTTTTGCAGTGCTTCAGGATAAAGCCTCATCTGGGTCTTACTGTGCACCAGCACATAGAGTGTATTTATTGAAAATGGCTTGGCATTTGGGCTTTTTCCATTGGCACTAATATGCACCATGTCAGGTTACATCAGGCTGTGTTACATCATACGACTTGATGGGACTTGACATGACCTGACATAGCACAATGTATGTGTCTCCTTAGATCAGAGACTAACAGAAATACAACTTAATAATGAGTAATAGTGTACAAAACACAGGGATTTTATTGCTGCCTCTGATCAGAGGTAGGTAGCACATGTTAGGTTTCTGGCACACATTTAATAGTGAATTTTTTGCAGTAAACTCCCATCTTGCTATTTGTAGCCTATGTAACTGTAGATCTGCTGCTAAGTCAAAAACCACTTTTTATCATTCCCTCTTGCAAATGTATTGAGAATGCAATAATGTAATAGTTCAGGCATTTTGCCACCCTAAGTGATCCAGTTTATCATTCTGGCCCATAACGATCTCATCTTCCCCTTAGTGATCTCTTAATTTGTAGTATTGGAAAAAGTGCTGTATTTAGTATGGCTTTCAACTATTTTCAAAGCTTCTCTTTGCATCTCTAATGCTATCCTCTATCTGCTCTGCCATCTTCTTGTAATCTACCCACAGTTCTATACTTCATTAAAAAAGTCACTTAGGTATGGTTGAATGACCTCTTTTGAAACTATCCACAATTCCTTTCTGATTTCTATAGTTTTAGTGAATGCTTGCATAAACATTAGTTTGAAAAGTGAAGGTCTTAAAGAAAGATATGCTGATGTCTTGTAGGGAAACATCATTCTTGTGGAAGAAAATATTACCAAGATGTAATTTCTTAAAGGGGTTTGGGGGACAAAGGAAGGCAAGTCCTTCACCTCTGTAAATAAGACAGGAATGAAGCAGGGTTTTGCCTCTGGAGGTGGAGCTGCTTTTGATGCTGAAACCCTGTTTGTCTTCTTCAGCTGGAGTTTGTTGGTGTTACATGTTTTCAGCACTACCAGGCACAGATCAGAGACTGGGGACCATAAAACGGGAAGAAATGTATATTAGATAGTCCAGAGGTCCTCGAGGTTGCATGTGGAGCCAGCAAGGTAAGAGTTGCAGCAGCCCCTCTGAATGCTGTACTGACTTGATTCATCTGACTCTTGGGGAAAAAACCAAAACAAAACGCTAAAGCAAGAATGTTTACACAAGGCTTGCTCCTGACCTACCTGTACACCTGCCCCTCTTGTCTGGCTGGAGAGCGTGTTGGTGAGAGATTGTATTTCTGTACAGATTTATATCGGTAAAACTCAAGACTCTCCTAGTCCTAGAAAATGAGGCAGGTATCGAGAGATGCTTTAGATGCCCAAGGACAGGCTGTGATCGCTGCTTGTCTGCTGAATAACAAGGCATGGTAGACCAAATGTTGCTCTATAGTAGTGTGGCTAGATGACCAAAAGTCACAGAGGAAGCCAACTCGAAGTTAGCTTGTGGGGTTTTTTATTTGTTTGGTGGTTTGGAGTCATCTTTTAATATACATGAAATTTCTTAAGAAAATTTTAGCAGGATCTGTTCTAACATAGAGCTTTTGAAACTCCTGCCTGGTGTTGCAGCTGTTTTGGCAATAAGCTCGTCACTTCAAATGTACATCCAAATGTAACTGTGCCCTATGACTTTGCCCACTCTGATGTTAGGTAAATTTGGGTAAGGAGAAGGGCATGTTGCATGCACAGCTTTTCTGTCCCCAAATTAGTTTCTTTCTGGAAGAAACCAGGGCCTGCAGGTATAGGGTGTGCACCAAGGTCTTGTTACAGGCTGCTGTCAGAATGCTGCCAGAGTGCTCACTAGGAGGCTAGGACTGTGGAGTGTTTCACAGGGCTCACTTACTCCAGCAAGTGTTGAGTGCCCAAGGTCGTGCGGAGTATTTCTTGAATTTCAGGTTCCTTGACCAAACTGACTGCATTGCAACTGGATATGCAGGCTAGACCATCAGCTGTAGTTAACCTCAGATGCCTCAGAGAGGGTGAAAAATCGCAGTAATTAAATGTAAGATAACAGCCTGGTAGCGTCAAGCCCTGAGTGTTTATCCACGTTCCAGACCTTAGCATTGACTAGGTCTTGTTAGTTATGCATATACTTAAAGTCTTTTAAAATCCTGTTCAAAACTCTTCATTTGAAAAACAAATGTATGAAAGCAAATACATTTCAAGGAATGCTAATAATAAATACAACAACAAAGCACAAAACCATAACTGCTACCAAGTATTTGGTGGAAAACATAACCGCAAAAAGTTGAGTGATGACCATAGGTGTGGCAGTGACGGAATAAGTGTGGTGTCTACAAGTATTGATAGTGAATGAATGAATAAAAATGCTAGTTGCACCTAGTGAATAAAGTCTGTGACTGAACTGCTCAGGAAAGCAGTTCAGGAAACTGCTCAGGAAAGCTTGTTCTTCATATGAGTATACACACCAAAAATATTTCCATTTTCAGGTTTATGAATTTTAAATGAACCCTAAAATTAACACTTGTACCACAGCAGAAAAAAAAATCCATAATTTGAAGAATCAAAGGAGGAAAACACGAAGTTGATCTTACTGACTGCTTCATAAAGATATTGAGAAACTCACTTTACATATATTCGCTTTTTGACATCTTTAAATGGTAATTTCATCTTTCAAATGTCTTTTCATTCTGTGTCTTCATCTTTCTTCTTCAAAACTCCCTTCAAGCTTCTGAAGATATGTGATTTTTCTTTAGTATCAGGGAAAATGGTTTGGAGTATTATCAGTTAAATATATGGAAGCCAGGCTTCCTCTTTTCAGTTGAGGGAGCAGGAGGGGGGAAAAACATTGAAAGTCGACTAGGGTAAAATTATTTTAATCTGTCAGTTGGGCGATCTGAAATTCTGTAGTTTTGCCCATGTGATTCTTTTAGTCCTCTTATGACAGCATATTCCTTATCTTACAAATACAGCAGAGCATAATGGAGACTTATGAGCAAGTCTTCATTTTTTAAAAATTAACAGTTTCTGCTCACTGACTATATAAGGCAGCTTCTTCTAAAATTCCTTTTGAAGGGGAATTGTAATCTGACTTTTCACTCCAAATAGATTGTGAGGTTTCTAACAGTGGCCCACTCCTCCAGAAGGTCTGGTATGCAGAATGACAGCTAACAGGTACAGGAAAATTTTGACTGCTGAAGCCTACAGTAACTATGCAAAAGCATTTCTGTTCCTCAAATGACATGCTGGATTTTGGATTATATTCCTTCAAGATGCTTGTAGTGCTCTCCATGAGAACATGATACTTTCCTCATATTCTACTTCGCAGCCTTTCATTCAGGAAAGCCTTATAAGTGGAGTGGGTAACTTAGTAGTAGTCTGGTTTTTCCTTTCAGAATTATTCAGGTCCAGCCTACCACCCATTTTACTCCAAAGGACTGCTGTGGGTGTTGCCCTTCCTCATCTGCTTCTTTAAGGTCATCCTTCTGTGGTAACCCGTTGAGAAAAAATGACTTTCTTCTCTGCCATGGCAGGGTAAGGGCAGCTGTGGCAATTGGGTCTGAGCTGTTTGGTGGCAATGGAGTGTTTTGGGTAATTGCAGTACCAGTTGCTAGACTCTGTCATACCAGCTGTGGAGTATAGCAGTATGGGATCTGGAAATTTTGAGGCGGGTATTGTTGTCATCTGAAATTTGAACAGCTGCAATTATGTTGTGACAAGTGATAAGAGTCTTCTATTTCAGGAAACATTTGTTTACACTTTGGATGTGTTGATCAAAAGCTCTGGGGTGAATCACAGTCCTTCTTTAGGAAGAATTTTTGTCTAGACAGCAGGGTATTCCTCACGCCCAGCAGTAAGTACAGCAAATTTAACATTATCTGGTTTTGAATGAAAATATATGGTTCAAGACGTAATTATTGATGCAGTGTTTTTTCTTGTTTGAATAAACATTATGTTATTGCCTGTCTAGAGTATATCTTAATTGTAGAAACTCTACATTCTATTAATCTTAATTACCTCTGCTTCAAAAGCTGGGGATGGCGCTAGAACAAGTGCCTTTGAGAAATCCTTTGTCTCTAATTGTCAAATGGCCAGTGACTTCGACAGAGGTACACAGCTACCCTGTGGAGCACATGGAATTGGGGAGTAAACAGCTTGTGGAGGCTTAAGTGTTTTTTTTCCCTAGAGCTGGCTAAAATGCTGCCTTTCCTTTTCCCAATGTTGATGAATGGGCTGTTCAGATCTTCTGATCTTATTGTAGCCTGGTCAGGAAGTGTGTGTGTGTGCGAGAAGGACAAATTATAATTATCCTCTTAGAGTAACTCTTTCTAAAAAAACACCCTCAAGTACCATTCAGAGTAACATGTTAATTTAAAGTGAACCTTAAATTGACTGTCAGCATCAAATATGAAACTGTATCTCTATCAGAATGAACATCCCCCTCTACTGCATCTTGACCCATTTCAAATTGTATTGCTATTCTTCAGTGTCTCCCAAAACTGTTCTCTCTATTGCCATCATGCCTGTACCTCTGGTGCAAGCCTGACTTTCTTAACTTGCCTGTCGTGGCTTCTGGCTTCCCAAGGAGACTTGTACGCATTCAATCTGTGCAAAATACATCTGTCAAATAAAAATGATGTGATGGAAGTAAATTAATCTTTCCATTTGCTTTCATCAATTGTAAGAAGTCATCTTCTTGTTGCTTTCGAACTTCTCCAGATTAACCCTCTACTTCTCCCTGCTGTGTCTGGAGCTATATATGTGGTACAGTGATGTACACTATTAATATTCAGAATAAGCCACATTATATACTTGCATGGTAATTTAATTATAAGAGATACTATGAAGATCTATCAGATCTTATTGTGCCATGCCTTCAGTCAGGACTGTTCCCATTCACCATGTTTTTTCTGTACATGTGTAGGTGTTGTGGTTTAGCCTGGCTGGATGCCAGGTGCTCACCAAAGTTGCTTTATCACTCCCACACTTCAACTGGACATGAGAGAAAAAATAAGACAAAAGGCTCGGAGGCTGAGATAAGGACAGGGAGAGATCACTCAACAATTACCATCAGGACCAAAACAGACTCGACTTAGTAAATTAGCTTCATTTATTAACAATCCTATAAGAGTGGGGTAATGAGAAACAAAAACTAAATCTTAAAACACCTTCCCCCAACTCCCCTCTTCTTCTCAGGCTTGACTTCACTCCTTCCTCCCCCCTGAAGCAGCACAGGCGGATGGGGAATGGGTGCTGCAGTCAGTTCATCAAGCATTGTCTCTGCTATTCCTTCCTGCTCACACTCTTCGCCTGCTCCAGCTTGGGGTCCTTCCCATGGGGGACAGTTCTCCGTGAACTTCTCCAATACAAGTCCTTCCCAAGTGCTGCAGTTCTTCACAAACTTCTGCAGCATGGGTTCTTCCCTTGGGGTGCAGTCCTTCAGGAACAGGCTGCTCCAGAGTGAGTCCCCCACGGGGTCACAAGTCCTGCCAGCAAACCTGCTCTGGCGTGGGCTTCTCTCTCCATGGGTCCACAGGTCCTGCCAGGAGCCTGCTCTAATGTGGGCTCTCCAGAGAGAGCAACACATTAACATAGCACTATTGTTTCCTGGGCAGTCCTAACGACTGACACAAAAAAACCAGGTGGTCCTGCACATGCACAAAACTGGAATATCAGTGGCAAGTGCCACTCCAGCTAAGAAAGATCATCTATTTATTTTGACTAGTGTCAGCAGATGTAGTAGTTGCAAAGGAAGAAGCACATTCATAAATGCTGTGAAATGATTTTTGATTGTTTCCAGTCAGCTGTTGTGGAAATTAAGGCACAAGTTTGTGACTCTTGTTCTGAGGACAGCCTAGAGGAGGGCATGACAAAACAAAACGCAGTAGATTTATCAGTTTTTTCATGGGTTTCATCAGTGAACACTGGGCCCCTAAAACTGAGTATTCTTCTCCTGAGGAAAACCAAATTTTGAACAACACATCATGGGAATAATAACTAGCATTAGTCATTCTGGTTTTAAAGTTTAAGGAAATAAAGTAAACTGGTGATTATCTATGTATCTACTCAATCTACTTCATAACGAATTTTAAAATAATTTGGAGTGTTACAATGACAAATTCTTTACCCCTTCAGAGACATCCACCTGATGTACTTTTCAGGATTGATAAATAGAGCTTGTACTTTTTGACATCAGCCTGTTCCCTAGAGTGAATTTTAAGTTGCATTGTATTCACTATGGGGCCATCTTCTGGTCAGTTTGATGTTATAAATAAGCACGCTATCTATAATTGCATGTAATAGAAAGTGTGCATTAGAAACATTAATGGTATCCACCATAAGCGATAATTAACTTCTATAGTGAATGTGTGTCTCGCTGATTTAAATATGTTGAACACTTCACAATATTTTTATAAATAAATATATGGTCTCTTCTCTTTTGCTACCACTCTATCTCATTATCCTGTTAAGTACCTCAATTTTATTTGACTCCTCTGTGAGGGAAAAAAATAATATCAAAATTCAAAGATCCAACCAGAATCTGAGGCATTCTGGCAACAAATACTGTCTTGTGCAATCTTTCCCTTTTTCCTGATCAATTTGACCCATTGCAAAAAAATCCGTGTTTTATACAAAGCAAACAGTGACCGATCACATGAGACCTTGTAGTTAAATCACTGATTTCCCTTCCCCCCCAATCTATCTAGTTTTTCTTTCTTTTAGTTTTACTGAGTGGAGAGCTAGTTAAAAAAATCAAGTTGTTTCTGTGATACCGTGCAGAAAAGAATGTTTGCTTGGTCTGAAACTCTACTTGCAGCATTTTAGAAGGTCACTGATATGTCAGTCAAAATCCATTACCCCTCTTTATCATCCATGGAAAATATCTCAGTACAAAGCTATTTAGAGTCTTGTAATATGTCCTGTGCTGTTTTCTGTCTGATTTCTCCCCACAACAATAATTTTCTGTTTGTAAAACCAACAGTCAATTATCCTGCAAAACTCAGGAGCCAGGCTACAGATTGAGGTATTCATACTTGTTGAAAGCACAACATTTTTCTTCCAAGCTTGTGCAATACTTATAATCTGTTCTTTCCTCCTATGTGTTGTCATCTGTGCAGTTTCAGCAGTGTAACCAATTCTTCTGTGTGACAACTGTCTGCTGGTTAAGATGTTTATTAATAGCTTTCCCCGTAGCTTGTACTAGAGCCAAAGCATAACAAACTTGATGGAGCGATTCCTGCCCACTCTGTGCTTTGGGTTCAGCCATGATTGCCAAGAGTAACTGAAGGAAGTTAAAGATTGAGGCTAATTATAAGGGCAAATGGCTTCAAGATTATTATTAGCTGTAGTTACAAGTGTTTATTCAGGATTGATATTAAGGGTGATATACTCTGCCCTTGGCCCAAGAAAATACTGATAGAACACAAACAGTAAAATCCCATAAGTCATTGTTTGAAGAAAGGCATCAAAAGAAGGTTGATTCTGAACATTCAGCCCTGCTTATTAGGGATAGTAAGCTGCCATTAAAGCCTATAGAAAATCACTTGTGGGTTTGTATCTTGGCTGCAGACTACTTTGAGTGCAACTGCAGGCTTACCCCAGGAGGCAGAGGGTGGCAGAACCCTCTATACAGCTGGACAAGAACCATCCGGATTTGAACCTTTCTGCTTCCCTTTCGCCATCCATTTTCCTTTGCAGTTCTCTTGAGTATTGCTCCTTTCTCTGCTTGTATATTCGTGACGTTAGACCTGTTTTCTTGGCATGATTTCTCTACCCTTTCACATCTTGTTCTCTGTCTCTGGTCTACGGCTAAGAAGCTACAATCCAAACTACCACCCTAACCTGCCATCTCTAGAAGAGCTGTGCTCGTATTTCACGTCTTCCCCAGTATGTATGAGGTCAAATGTCTTGATTATTGTTTCTTTCCATAGCTTACTCTGTGCTCTCTTGTGCGTTGGGATGTCTGCAAGTGACAGCCCACTAGCAACATCTGACCTGTCTTCTGAATGTATTTGTAAGAGTGAAAGGAGATCATGTAGTGGGAAGATCTAAGGTGTGCTGTGTTACCTGGGTAGGAGTCAAGTCCTGAAGGGTGTAATCTCTTGGTTGCTCAGGTATCAGTGTATCCTAAGAGTCTCTTCTACCTTCCAAACTTCCTAAGAGCCCCAAACCAAGGATACGTAGATGCATTCTGGATTTTTGAGTGAACTGTCTTGGTCAGAATTACATTTTTCTGACTGATCTTTCCAAGGAATCAATTGCGAGCATAAACATAAGGTGAGATTTCGGGCATATAGTGAACAAAACATGGTGAGGTTTTTTTATCCCACAAAGGAGAGGAGTGGACAAATTTGCATGCAGGTTAAACATTTGAAGAATATCTGAGGAATAGATGAGTTTCTGAAGATGTTTGTTACAGAGTGCCTGGAAGCAAATGGGAAGATGAGGAAAGGAAACAGAACTGAAACTCCTAAAGCAGTGCTGGTATTTTTAGCTAGCACTTATCTCAATAAAAACTTTGTAGTATGTTTGTGTGCATGCATGCATGCATGGATATAATGCAGTGGAGACTTAAGCACACAGTGTTGTACAAATCAATAGTACAAGTTATTCATTGCTAGATAATACTAGAAAGAGAAGCATCTTTACTTTTGAAGTGTTGAAAAAAAAGAAGAAAAAATGGCCATTACCTTCTAAAGAAACTTCTAATTCTCTCCTACGTGTTGCTTTTCATGTACAGCTAAGTGTCAGTCCCTGCAATTGTGAGGACAGCCAGGGAAAGTCTCCGTGGTTGGCTGTGGGGTAGGTGCGGTATGCTTCCTCTTCTGGTGTCTTGTGGTGTCAGGCTTGGTGCTAGCACTGTCAGCTGTGAGCTCAAGAGGGAGAAAAATGGTTAAAGCCCTGGGGATTAGGGTGGACCCCAAATCTTGTGGATCTACTATCTTCAAGATAAGAGCCACCCATCTCTCTGAAAAGAAAGTAATCTCCGTAGTGTAAAAGATGTCTGCATACAGCTGAACGCAGTGAGGAGGGATAATCAGCTAAACAGCAGTAGCAAAGGACAAAACCAAATGAGCATCAGACAAGTAGCAGCAGAATGAAAACAATCTGTGCATTGATGCCTATGACATTTTCATATGATTTCTGTTATTCCCACAAATACCTTGCAGCAAAAAAACAGCAATGTTCAGAGCAAGTTAAAGTTTTTTACATGTACCTATGCAGCTTACTGTAGACGTAGCAAAAGCAGACAGTAGGATAGAAACATCTAAACAGGTAGTTTGTTTCCAAAGCAAAACCTTTTATTATTCTCTGGGGTTTTGTTTTCTGACTAGAATCATAAAACAGCATGAAAAGCATTAAAAAATAAATGTTCATGAATTTCATGCTCTTAAATCGAGAGTGCCCTAAACTATGATACTAGTATGGTGGAGCAGGTCCCTCTGAAACACTGTAGTGGAATTGTTCTTCATTTCCCACTGGAGCAGAGGCTGGGATCCAGAGGTCCCTTAATGTTGTTCTGTAAACCATTGTGCATGACCCAGTGGAAAAATCCTTATTTACACTAATTCATACCCTGATGGACACAGTTTAGGGACACTTGCCCATATTCTGGGGCCGAATCTGATAATAGAAGTAAACAAGTGTGAATCATAAAGAATTCAGAGCTTCAGCTGAACAAAACCAGAAGGAGTTCCCAAGGCGGAAAAAAGATGAGATTACAGTGTTCGCTATTTAATTTACAGTCTAATTTTAATAGGCCAGTGTTGTCTTCATCCTTCTTACCTACCTGGAAGCAGTAAAGGTTGAAAACAATACAAGAAATTTGTTGCAGAATTATTTCCATGCTGATATCTCCATCTTCACCCCACCCTGGCTGAAAAGGTATGGATGAGTGTTGCTACGTTTTTCATCTCCTCCAAAGCAGGGAAATACTGGGGTCCTCTCTTGTCTCAGACTTCTGACTGACACAGTCCCCACTGCTGTGATGCCTGAGCCTCTCAGCAGTGTGTTGAGAGATGTCACTGATGCCTGTTACATGTGCTTCTCCCTCTCCTCTTTTCTCAGCTTGTCTGAGTTTTACTAGATTTCTGTATAGTATACACATGTCCAATTAATTAAAGAGAGGTTGAAATATGGTTTTCTCTTGGAAGTATGCAGAAAGTGTTGAAGCTTGTGATAGAGTGGAAAGTGTTGATGCTGCAGGGTTGTTCTTCACAGACTTGTAAAGCCCCTCAAGGAAGTCTGTCTCCTGCACAAATGAGATTTACCCTTTCCAAAGACAGTTCCTCTGTGCTTGAGGAGTGGCGCTGCCTGTGATCCTCCTCTCAAGCTTTACATGCTGCCACCACTCCTGCATATCTTACCACATGAGTCCCTATTTGCATCCGTGGCCTAATGAATCTCAAATCCTCATATTGTACCTTGCAAGTGCCGAGACGGTGGAGGATGACTGCTGCAGGGTATAATTTCCTCTGCATATGTAAAATAGGTGAGCAGCCTCCAGCCAGGCTGAAAATTTACTGCAATAAATCTTCAGCAGTGAGAGCACTTGTTCCTGGTGCCAGAGACACCTGGCGCCATGATCAGTTACTTCTTCTTTCTAGAAATAGTGCACTTCTTTTGGTAACAATTGTGAAAGGCGGTCTTTTTAAAGTGTTGTGTGTAGAAACAAGACAAAACACAAATTTAATATTCTTTCTAGTTTCAGCCATGTGATGAAGAACATTGAGCACAATTTTCATGTTTTACAGTCGATATAAGCTCAATATAGCCCAAGTCTCTCTAGCTTAGCATGTTAAAATTATCGCTGTAATGTATATGGAAACATTTATTTATTTATCTGAATGTGCTTTTCTGTTTCCCAAGTGAAAGGATTTTGGAGCAGGCTTCACAGATCCCCTTGATTCAGCTCCAACTACATTCGTTTAAAAATGTTTACTGTGCTGGACTTTTCAGCTTCTTACTCTCTGGGCTTGCCTGCTGTGGATATTGCTCTGGTTGCATGGATCATTGAACAGAGAACAGATATGCCCTTCCTTGCCCTCCTCTAATAATCGGTAGGGAAGTTGCAACTTCTGTTTCCCCATAATGGGGTTCTCAAAAAACAAACAAGCAAGCAAACAAAAATGTCTTTGTAGCTCATGGGAATTGATGCTCTCTGAATTGTCTTGCTGACCCATTCTCATTGGAAGTGCTTATGACTTGAGTTGCATAGTATTTGATCATGGAATGGGTTCGCAAGTAAAATTTGCATGTCTGCTGTTTTCACTTGCTTATCTCACTGGGTGTTTACTTCCATCCACTTAAAACCCGCAGACTTCAATTTTCATGCCTAAGAAAAGAAAACACATGGAAGTGCAAGGCTAGTACTCATGCACACTTAAACTTATGAATGTCAAAACCCCCTTATACTTCTCTTTGCATCCAGTATTGTTCCTCTCCCCTAAGACCTTCATACAGGCATGGTGGCTCTGGTGATACCGTCTCAAACAGCAAACATTACTTAATAGCTCTAATGAAATCTCATCAAACAACTGATCCCTGAAAGGTATCTTCTTTGGTAAGTGCATGTAAAAATAATCAAGTTATAGATCAAACAAATTAATTGCTATTTATTCCTTTGATGTTATTGTGCTACTGATAAACAGAAAATCCTCAAGAACAGGCATGTCATTGTAAGTCTGTGTTTCCCAGTCAAAAGAGAACTACTTCTGGCTTATTTCAAATAATGAAGATATTTTGCTTTTATGGGCATCTTTGTAATGTTCTGCACCATTGTATGAGAGTTTCTTATTTGGATCCATACAGAATATAACCCTGTCTTCTTCTGTAACTAATGTCTTTGTAATACTAAAGATCTCTGCTCCAAAAAAAATGAACATGGGACAAATGAAACCTTAGTATGCGATCACCTGAGAAGTCAGTGGTGCAACCAGTAGGCAGCCTACGTTTCTACCCTTCCTGTTTCTATCGTATTCAGCTAACAGGACAATTCAGTTCAGGCTGTCTGTACAAAATTGCAGCGGACTCTGTCAATATTTCTGTAACTTGAGAGGGAGGCTTTTTTGGTATCTATAGAGCTAGGAGATCTAAGGTGGTGTTGGAATTGCTCCAGATGGACAAGTGCAGAATTCACCCACCGGCAGTGAAGTTGGGCTAATGGTAGCTTTGGCTTTTGAGTTCAGTCTCAAAGATTTCACTCCTTCAGGGATATATGCCTTGGTCTTGCTTAGTTTTAGTAAAAGGCTCTAAAACCATGTCAATCTGAGCTACATAAACCACTTCCTATAGCAGCAACATTTTTGCGCTTGAAGATTGAAAGAGCTTTTCCTTTATAACAGGTTCAACGCCTTTTTAACTTGTTACCAGCGGGAATGTTGTACTACTGGACTTTCAAGTGTCATTCCAAATTCAAGTTACTAAATTGCCGAGTTTCAGCATCCATGCAGGGACAGGAATGACTCTCACACATTGATACAATGCACAGTCGATTCCCTTTATTATTCCGCTTGCGTGGTTGTATACATTTTTCATATCTGTACACACGATCACGCTTATTCAGATAGGCTACAGACATAAATCACGAGCTGTTCACACACCTCATATTCCCTTATGATTGGTAACTATGCACTAGCGCTAATAGCAACAGGCCGCCTCCACGTCCTTGAACACATCTTGTTTTTGCTAACACACATCATGTGCACTATCAGAACTTTCTCAGTTGTTATTCTTAGCTGTCCTTTTCAGCAGCCTGTTCAGTTATGCTAACTGTTTTGCTTAAGCGGCCTAGTCATGCTAACTCTCAAGCTACATCAACCCCAACACTAAATAAGATAAGTAGACTTGACTTGGCTCTCTCTGGGAAGACCGGTTTCTGGGGTCACCATTAGATACAAGCACCCTCACGTTTCATGTTCGTACTAAAAAGCAGTGAAATCTCTGATTTTTTCTTGCTGAGGGTGACTGAAAGACCCATCTGGCTCTAGGAAGCTCTAGCTTCCCCATGCTTCAGGGGCAAATAAATAGAATAAGGTATAATCCTGGCCCCAAAAATGGTTTCTAGAGAAGCTATGATATTGGTCTCTGTGGAATCAGTGATAACGAGAATACCAGCTCCAGTTCTGAGGTAAACTTTGGTTTATGGAGATGTTCGCCTCTAAGTGCAGAGTGCAAGTGCTATACAGCAGTCTACCAGACAGTTTTCTGACGGGGCTCAAAGCTCTTGGTTCTCTGGAGCTTTGAACTGAAAGACAGTAAATATATCCTTTTTTTTTTTTTTTCTTTTTTCAGTAATCAACACCCTTGACTGCACTAGTGTGTGTGTAGAAGGCCATGTCTGCGATGTATCATAGGAGGAGAAGAAACAGCATCTCATCCCTAGGAGAAAGTAGAACAGCACAAGACATGTAATACAAGAGCTGAATGTCCATTTCTATTAAGTGGAAGCCAAGTTAGTGTGGAGCAATCCCGGTTCACACCCAAGACTGAGGGCTTCTCTGCCAATAGAAACTGTGCAAGAAATGAGGGTATAATCTGCTCTGAAAACGTGCAGCTACCTTACCATGGTTAATAGTAGTTAGCATTGCAGCAGGGCTGGTGCAAAATTACCGGTTAGAAGAGTTTGAAACCTGTTGTTGATGCATGGAGATTTATCCACCATTTCCATTAATATTAATCCCCTGCACATTGATCCTTAGGTACCCTCCTCCTGGTTCACTAGGAAAACCTGATTTCACTTTTGCTCAGGGTAAGTAGTACTGTTTGCTGAAATAGGATTTGCTTTCCTGCTCACCTTTCCAAGAAGCCATCCTCAACTGTATTTTCTGAACAAAATTTCTTTCTTCCAACTTCATATAAAGAAATACAAAAGGTTTTTCTACTTTTTCTGGTGGTCACGTTGGGATTTCATACATAATCCAGTGCTATTTCAATACTGCAAGGTCCAGCATTTAGAGATGAGTTGTCTCTTTGCAGTGACTGACACAAATGTAAGCATGTGGCATGTTTTCTGAAGAACACAGCATGGTGGTTTCTTCTATTGCTTATGAAGTTTTAAATCAAGGATCTTGAGGTGGTGTGATTTCACTTGCTACAGAATGAAGCCAGTATATAAGCATACTTATGTAGAGGGACACACTTTTGGGTAGAAGCCACGTTTTCTGTGATTGTGCCATAGAACACAGCGGGGTTCAAACCAACTTGAACCTTTCGCAGAGTCCTGTAACCTACCCAGCCAGGGCTACAGGAATGAGAGGCCACCCCTGTCTTTGGAGGTAGGAATCACTGCTCTGAGCTCAATGTGTCCCTGTATGAACTAGTTTCTTTTTCATAGTGCCCCTTGCAGCAGTGGAGCACAAGAAGTAGATGTCACGCTGGCTGTCACTGCAGCCCTTCCATACCTCACAAGCCTTGTGACAGCCAGATGTTAACTGGGATGTTTGGTTACTAGGGGAGAGGAAGGCAGTGAAAGCAGTTTCACGTAATGTTGTGCCTGGCGAGCAGAGTGGGAATATGCTGTTTTCAGGTTTGGAAACAGAAAGAGGAAGAAAACCGGGGAGACAGAGAAAAAGTCAGGCATGATATTGAAAGACAACTGCAGTAAGAAAGTGAAGATTGCAGTTAAATATCCCCTACAGGGCTTTTGTACTATGGTGGCTCACAAGCTGAGCTGGATTTTTTTTTTCCTAGTTCATAAAGCCTGTACTGTGATAGAACCCCCAGACCCCAGGTACGCTGCAGCACTCTGACGGTATTGCGTGATGGCTGCTCCCTATTTTCTTTCCAGATGCTGTAGGGGGTTGGTGTAGCAAAGGCTTTGATCTTGTGCCTATTCCATTCTTCTTGTCGTGCAAAGTCTTGGTTATTATTTGACTGCTACAACTCATGCACAAATGGTGCAAGGGCCAGTGCTCTGACTGCCTCCTGCACAGATGTGCAAAACACACATCCTCCCTCCCCTGCTACTCCCTTCCTCCTGACGGGGTCTGTAACATGGCCCTGATTATGCATGGATTATTGTACACATCCTTTAAATAACACCAAGAGTAAGAAAGTCGTGCCAGATTTTAACCATGGTAGGCTCAATAATAAGACTCTCCTCCAATTGACATGGCTCTGCAATTTTAATAAGGCGTGATGTAATTATCCATCTGGCCTTTATCTAAATCTAATGCCTATGTTAAGGCGAAAAGACTTTATGTAATATCGTGAGCAGTAACGATCAGCCCTGTGACTGCCATGACCCAGTGCCCCCAGCACTAAACCTGAGCGTTGGGTTTTGCTTGTTGCTCAGCACCTCTTTCTAATCTGTTCTTGCCAGTGACTGACAGGGACATGCTCAAGTCCGAGAAAGTGAGAAGCAGTAAGGGTGCATATCAAATAATACAGACAGCTGCAGCTCACCCTGTGGCTTTTGGATCCATCACAGCTTTTGCCTTGCAGAATGCCGTGGGGTCAGGTAGAACCTAGGCTGGTTTTGCCCTGAAAATGTTATGGCTAATGACATAATGACTGGACTTTCCTTGGAAAAAGTTTGAATTTTTTTTTTTTTATTTTATTTTTTCTCCTCTTTCTCAGCCTGCTGCACATTCTTCACTAATTGTAGAACAGAAAGGAAGAACAAAGCAAAAACCAAAAGGGCTAATCTTTTATGGTTCTCTTACTGAAGGGATTAAATCACTACAGCACTGTATCAGGCCAAATAGTGTCAACACTGAGGCTGTGGTGTGCCACCTAATTCTTGATGCGGGAAGAGTTTGAGACATCATTATCTGTCCATTTTGATAAAGAAAACGGGCTCAGCAAAGCAATATTTATATACTTTTTGGCTTAACATCTTCCTAGTTGAAAGGATCCTGGCTTTTGCTACTTAAGATGTTCTGTGAAACAATAAAAAAAAACAATAAAAAGAAAAATCTCTAAGCAAACCACAGGTCATTATGAAAGGAGTTTGTTCCATTCACACTTTAAGTCCTTTTTTCACTGCTTATACTTTTTTTATTAAAAATTTTCCAAGAAAGCAAGGATTCTTCACTGCAGCTCTTTCCTTGAACAAATATTTTTCCATATACATATATATGTATACTGGAAATCTTGCCAAGAAAGAAATCACACTGAATAATGCACACAAGGATACTAGCAATCAGATCCTAGTCCCAGCTGGAGCCTTTGGGTACTAATTCAATACAAATAAAAACTGGCAACAAGGAATGCTGTTTTTATTATCTGTGTATCACTTTTTCCATCAACCTTCAAATTCCGTGTTTGTGTTCTGAATTATAGCCCCCAGGTATGGAATTGACTTAAGCATGACTTGTGATGCAAAAGAGGAATTCAATTTAAATCATCATGTACTAAATATACCCTCCAGGTTCAGGGCACAGCCTAGACCAATTAGGCCTCGGTTTCTGCAGCTCTGGCACCTATCACATCAGTTTGTAGTCTAATGCCTCTGACTGCCCAGAGCTGCAAAATCTAAGGTTTCTTCACACTGCTCTCTCAAGTCATGTCCTCCTGACATCAGGAGGACTTGGAGTGGAATGCACTAAATCAAAAATATTTGTCCCCTATGTGTATCATCATAGTCAGGTTTTGAAATTGCCTAAGCATTTTCTAGATCTCAAGGTTTGGCAAGAAGCATGTGGGTGAGAAGAAGTGTTCTCCTGCCTCTGCTTTGTTTTCATCAGGTTCTCTTTATGATTTGCTTTCACCTGGGAAAATGATTCACTTTTAAATCACTCTTCATTGCTGAGGCAGCTTACTCTGTGATAGCGAGTTTTTGTTCTTGTCCTTCTTCCATCATCTTTGAAAATATTTATGTTACAAGCATTATTGGACATATGCCTCAATTGTAATGTATAAATAACAAGACTTCTCCCACAGAGGAAAACATTATATACTGAATAATTGTACTCGCGTATTTTCACCTAAGGGCTACATTTGATCCACACTGTTGTGACAACCACACTGGTCTTACTGGCTAAATGAATCTCTTCCTCCTAAAATCCTAAATCTTTGCTAGTCATTTCAAGAGATGGCAAATACCAGCCACTATTGTGCAAGAAAAATCTATTGCTTTAATGTGATTGGTGTACGATGCATGGTCGAAACAATCTGCACAAGCAGAGGAGCATAATATAAAGGAAGCATCAAGAAGAGAGAAGCAACAAAGGAGTGAGTGATAGCTGGGAGCACTCACAATTTCCACTGCGGGGTTTGTTGGTGATGAGCATCGTTCCAAGTGCATGGGGAGATGGGGGAACGTAGCACAGAGGAACATGACTTGGGGAGAGCAGAAATAGCAAGGGCAGCTCCAAGATCGTCTGTACTCATCAGGATTGAAAAGAAGACATCCGTCATGCAGGAGCTGTAGAAACGCTGCTTGGTCCTACTGAAAGTGAGGAAGACAGAGACCAGATCGGTCTTACCACCTGGCAAGCCAGATGTACCTAGGAGGCTTGGAAGGGATTTCAATCTTCAGTAACATTTCTGAGAGTCACTTCTTCTGGGAAAATCGCAGCTCCTTTGTTTCACAGAATCACAGAATCACAGAATGGTAGGGGTTGGAAGGGACCTCTGTGGGTCATCTAGTCCAACCCTCCTGCCGAAGCAGGGTCACCTACAGCAGGCTGCACAGGACCTTGTCCAGGCGGGTCGTGAATATCTCCAGAGAAGGAGACTCCACAACATCCCTGGGCAGCCTGTTCCAGTGCTCCGTCACCCTCAGAGGGAAGAAGTTCTTCCTCATGTTCAGACGGAACTTCCTCTGCTTCAGTTTGTGCCCATTGCCCCTTGTCCTGTCACTGGCCACCACTGAAAAGAGCTTGGCCCCATCCTCCTGACACCCACCCTTCAGATATTTATAAGCATTTATTAGGTCCCCTCGCAGCCTTCTCTTCTTCAGGCTGAACAAGCCCAGCTCCCTCAGCCTCTCCTCATAGGGGAGATGTTCCAGTCCCCTCACCATCCTTGTAGCCCTCCGCTGGACTCTCTCCAGTAGTTCTTCATCTTTCTTGAACGGGGGAGCCCAGAACTGGACAGAGTACTCCAGATGGGGCCTCACCAGGGCAGTGTAGAGGGGAAGGAGAACCTCCCTCGTCCTGCTGGCTACACTCTTCTTGATGCACCCCAGGATCCCATTGGCCTTCTTGGCAGCCAGGGTACACTGCTGGCTCATGGTTAACCTGTTGTCCACCAGGACACCCAGGTCCCTCTCCACAGAGCTGCTCTCCAGCAGGTCCACCCCAAGCCTGTACTGATGCATGGGGTTGTTCCTCCCCAGGTGCAGGACGCTGCATTTGTCTTTGTTGAACCTCATCAGGTTCCTCTCTGCCCAACTTTCCAGCCTATCCAGGTCACGCTGAATGGCAGCACAGCCTGTTAGTATATCCACCACTCCTCCCAGTATGGTGTCATCAGCAAACTTGCTGAGGGTACATTCTAACTCTTCATCCAGGTCGTTGATGAAGAAGTTAAACAAGATTGGGCCCAGTACTGACCCCTGGGGGACACCACTTGTTACCAGCCTCCAACTAGACTCAGCGCCACTGATGACAACCCTCTGAGTTCTGCCATTCAGCCAGTTCTCAATCCACTTCACCGACCACTCATCCAGCCCACACTTCCTCAGCTTCTCTAGGAGGATATCATGGGAGACTCTGTCAAAAGCCTTGCTGAAGTCGAGGTAGACAACATCCACGGCTCTCCCTTCGTCTACCCAGCCAGTCATGTCATCATAGAAAGCTATTAGATTGGTCAGGCATGATTTCCCCTTGGTGAATCCATGCTGACTACTCCTGATAACCTTCTTTTCTTCCACCTGCTTGATGATGGCCTCCAGGATAAGCTGCTCCGTCACCTTTCCCGGGATGGAGGTGAAGCTGACCGGCTTGCAGTTCCCTGGGTCCTCCTTCTTGCCCTTTTTGAAGATTGGAGTGACATTGGCCTTTCTCCAGTCCTCGGGCACCTCTCCTGTACTCCAGGACCTCTCAAAGACGATGGAGAGTGGCTCAGCAAAAGTAAAGGATTTTTTGTTTTGTTTTTCTTTTGTAACACTTCTAGTCAGTTCCTGGTCCTGAGGGGATGCTGGGGGTGGAGTAAGCCCCAGTTCCAGGGAGGAGAGCAGGACAGGGACAGACCCCAGGGAGAACCCTGCACACCCCTCAGCACCACGTGTGATTTGTGATTCTCTTGTGCTTTTTTCCCCCCCTCGCTCCCATCACAGACATTGTTCCTGTACTGTTGTTTTGGAAAAGTGTGTGATACACAGGTGGATTTGGGGGCATTTTTTTCACCAAGTCTCTGCAGGCACAGGGCAGGTAATAGCTTCAGACTGTCCCAGTTCATATTTTCAAGCTTGTTTGCAATGATGACAGACAAAACTTTTCTTTTTTTAATGGTATTTTTTTGAAAGTGGAGGCTCTGCCTTGATTGTGCTGTTGGGTCAACAGGCACCCCACGGAGCTGGTGCCTGTCTGCCACTGCACAGAGACATTTCTCTTCAGTCGAGAGGGACCTGGAGCTCATAAGGCCCTCAGAAGTTTTTTTTCAATCAGTCTCACCGGGGTGGTTTCCTCACCGCCGCATACCTGCTCCCTTGCCCGGAATATGGTTGACATCAGTAGAGACTCACAGTTGCTCACAGGATTTCTGCAGAAAGCAGGAAAAAAGAACATTCCTATCAAATGCGGCACGGCTTTAAGTTTGTAACGGTGTTCAGCCACTGGAACTTTCCCCATTCATGGCTTGTTTGATGTCAGATGTTTTACCCGCACTTACTGATCTGCAGGAAATATATTAAATCAAGGTTTTTCAAAGAGCGCCCGTCTTCAGTTTGCCATCAAGAGGTTTCGTCTGTCCCTATTTCTCTCTGCACTTTTGAAAGCATGGATGTGTTTTTAAAAACCACACTAACACAAGACTCATTGATGCGCTATGTGTTTCTAGTAACTTCTTTACGGTAAATTAGAGGTGGTTTGTAATCATACTGGAATGGAGAATGAATGACGTACAACACAAGGAAGGGTTTTAGTTCCAGTTTGTATGTCTGGATAGGCTTACAGAAGGTATGAGGTTTAAAAAGATCTAGAGCATTGATCTTTATTCTAGGTTTCTGAAAAAACAAATCTGATTTATATCTTGTGGAAATCTCCTGAGTCCTATGGCACATAAATAAAGGGAGAGACGCTGCATGTCTGCAACCTTACTTTGCTAAAGAAAACATGGGAAGCATTTTGCAGGGTTCTTTCTTGGTTTGTTTGTTTTTCTTTGCTTCATCTTGCATTTAGAAAACTGTTGGGCAAATTGTTGTAATGTGTTCCATCTTCTCGTCTACATGAGAAACTTCATGCAAGTCAAACTCAAATAACAGAGAAGTGATAGCTGATTAGACCTGGTTTAACTTCTGCTTGACT
Source organism: Opisthocomus hoazin (assembly GCF_030867145.1). Taxonomy (NCBI): domain Eukaryota; kingdom Metazoa; phylum Chordata; class Aves; order Opisthocomiformes; family Opisthocomidae; genus Opisthocomus; species Opisthocomus hoazin. The sequence continues at coordinate 35,384,225 of NC_134415.1, read as the reverse complement.
CTAGTGACTGAGAAATGCGTGGGAAAAATGCGTTATGATTACTTGCCTTTGCACTGAAAATTGATATCATTACCTGTACTGGAAACATTAGCATCCTCCAACAATACTGAGAAGGCCACTGTTAGCATTGCAGGTGTTTCTAAACAAGAAGGGACTCAAACACCTTTATTCCTTAACCCTGCTGCCCCTTTTCTCTAGGACACTCTTTTCTGTTTATTATTTCTCAGTTAAAGCAAGTTTATCAGAGTGCCAATTAAATCGACTCTTTTGCATGCAGGCATGACTTTATAGGGCATTTCTGTTTTGTTGTTATGCTTACAATTGCACTGCTGGTAGACTGTCATTTCCTACGCCCGTGCACACGCCAGATTACTTTCCACCACAGCTGAGGGGAAAAGCCTGCATTGTGGTTGTGCATGGGCCCTCCTGTTTCAGCATCACTGAACTCCAAGCACCTCACTGGTGACTATGAACACAAAGAAAAAGTCAAATCTGTGATTTAAACTGTAGGAATGTGTAATCTATCGCAAAGCCAGGACATGAATTCTTTCTAATTAACGTCCGCCTTTGTTGGGTTTTGTTTAGGGTATTATTTTGTTATTTATATGAAATTAAATTTTATTGTTGAGAGGAACCTGCTGGAAAAAAAAACCCTTGTTAAAATGGCATTGAAGAAAGCAGTGCTGAACATAACATTTTATTTCTGCATAGCCGGGGGGGATTAATGTATTTGCCTTGAGCACTTGCATTAGTATTCCCAGCTACTGAAAAACAAAAATCATAGGGTTTGGGTTTTTTTTTTTTTCTTTCTTTTTTTCCTTTTGAGCAGTTTATCTAGCTCTGGGTGATATGCTTACTTGTTAGAATTAAAAAAACTATTAATTTTTACCTAATTTGTTTTTACCCCTGTAAGCTCTTACTTTCTCATAGGAAATAAGGAGGGCTTTTAGTGCCCTTTATTTGGCTGCATTATATGTATTTTCTTTTTTTGTTCCCTAAATGTGCTGAAGCTGTAGCAGCTGGGTGCAGATCCTGACTGAACACAAACTGATCCATTTATCACCACAAACTCACGTAGTTCTCAGAAAGCTTTTTTTTTTGACCCGATGCGTGCTTCAGTAATGCAGAGATTTTTGCATTTTTTTGGTATGAAACCAGGTGAAGAAAAACTTTTTTCTGGTAAACCACCTGACCCAAGGAAAATGAAAATCAGGTCTCTTTTGAGCACTTTTTTTCCCCCCCTCGTACAATTGCAGCATTAACTCCCTAAACTAGGTTAACTACTGTGGGGACCTCTTACCATAAACTGCTGCTGCTTCCCAATGGCAAAATGCGAGTAGCTCAGAGAATGCTGAAGGCAAAATATACAAAATATTTCATACACAATATATAAACGACAAGAAGTTTTGGGGCAGCCCAATATTTGGATGCCCACTTGAGACAAAGTACAGAGGCTTTTATTCAACAGGAAAAAAAAAAAGCACTCCTTGTCTCCAAGTATGCTTGTGTCACATTATACATAAATTCTACTAGGTTTTTCCTTTCTTTCTTATTCTTTTGGCTAGAAACATGTAATTTTTATTTTGCCTCTTGAACAGAAGAGGTAGTTGTGAAGGCCTAAGCAAAGATGATGGTCTGTGTCTGTTAGCAATCCTGTATCTGCTGTTAGACTTATGTGAACGTAGAGGGCATGACAGTGGAAGTCCTGCTTCCATGTGGGCATGAGTGCCTAGGAAGGACGGGATGAGAAAGAGGAAGGCCTTGCTTTTGGATTCTTTAATGTTGGTGTTTGCATGTGGCAAGAAGGCAAGACACCCAGTGTCTGCTCCTGTGGGGAGCACTAAAATTAGTTTGGTCAAGTAGACCAGACGAATAAGACTGGAGCTGGAGAACAGTGCCAGTTTTGTTGTTTCATCTCTTTTGCAAAAATATCCCCACTGCTTATAGAATTAAGGTTGGAAAAGACCTCTAAGATCATCAAGTCAACCCATCACCACCATGCCTGTTAGACCACGTCCTGAAGTGCCATACCTACATGTTTTTTTAACACCTCCAGGGATGGTGACTCCACCACTTCCCTGGGCAGCCTGTTCCAATGCCTGACCCCTCTTTCAGTAAAGAAATTTTTCCTAATATTCAATCTAAACCTCCCCTGATACAACTTGAGGCCATTTTCTCTCATCCTATTGCTAGTTACTTGGAGGAAGAGACCAACCTGCTTAGCAATGCCAGCAAAAGGTCTTGTTGCAGATGTTGTAATGCCAGTGCAGTGTTGCTTGTGTTGGCTGGTTTTGTTGTTGGGAAAATGCTGGGGTTGCTGGTGGTGCAGGCTATACCCTTGGCGAGCATCACTCAAGAGGCCGAGACAATATTGCTGCGCACAGCAGTATACCCAGATTTGCATGAACGTTTGGGCTTTGAGAGATGACGTATAAACTCGGATGAGACAAGCTCGTGGTTAGATTTTTCTCCTCTAATTCTTTCTCTCAAGAAGGCTGTTGACCAATACGTCATTGATCACTGAAGTTTATAAGCATTTGCACTTGTTCTTCAAACCCAGATCAACCTCTCTTTCCATACACAGTTAGTGAGTCCCCAGAATGGTGCTGTCTAAAAAGGAGGTGATCCCAGCAGTTGTCCTGGGACAGGACAAATTCATTTGTGTTTATCTGCTAGAAGCTCAGCTTCCACATGTGATTGGATTTACTCTCAATAGATGTTCTCAGCTGCCTCTAAGTAGCCAGCAAGCAAAAAGGTCTGTACTAGCAAATGAGGGGTTTTGTTTGAGAAACTGCTTGTAGAGAGCTTGGTCAAAAAGAACTGGTGTTTTACACTCTTGTAGCATATTTCATTACTCATAGCATCATTTAAATCTAGTAAAACCTTTATTTTTTTTCTTTTTTGTTGTTATTGTAGCTGTTTCATTTCCCTGGTAAATGATTAAGCATGTACTTGTTCTAATTTTCAATGCCTGCGGGTGGTAGTGAACAGAGCTGTCTCTAGCCCTGCTCTGTAAACAATACAGGTATTATTCTTCATGAAAATCACAGTGTAGCTTTCTATAGCACAGAAAGTAGCTCTAGGCACTAAGCTTTGAATTGTGAAATAACTTTATAATTTGAAAGTGCGCTCACATTAACAAAAAGAAATATCACAGACTGGCTACTATAACATGAATACATTCATTTTGGCCAAGAAGGCACCTGTAAGTTGTTGTATTCTCCTGGGCTGATAAACTCAGACTGCAGGTGGTTAACGTACTTGGATCAGCAACTGTTTTTCTGTATGTCTCCTATGAACCTCGGTTTCTGGGGTTGCAGGGAGTGGCCCTTAGTTGTTGTGTTGGTTCTGCTCACCTACTTTCATCCAAAGAAAAAGGCTTCACAGCAATACCATGACGTACGCTCCAGGGCTGCACTGCTGTACTTTCTGTTGGGAACAAAGGAAGAAAATGTATTTGAGACTGGGACTATCTTTTAAAAGTTAGGTAAGATTGCACGGCTGGTTAGAATTAAACTGTCTCAGAATTTCAGTAATTAAACATAATGTTGTTAAGAAAAGCTTAGTCTTCACAAATGGTTTTAAAAGCTGCTGCTTCAGAGTTGGGACACCAGCCTTTCAGCAGCTGAATTACGAGTATAAAACATTCACCCTAGACTATGAATGAAATCAAATAGGGATAGTTTGCTGGGCAAGAAGCAGATGAGGAGATAAACGACATCTTGCACATAACAGCACTTTAGTATTTTCTAGCCAAGGCCAGATAAGTGCTTAAAGGTGGGATTTGGTTAGACAAGACAGCTGAAATTACAATTTTATCTATAGTGTAACAGTAGGAAATGAAACTTGGTAACTATATGCATCAATTCTGTTCAAATTGAGATGTGTGTGGTCCAACTACTCTTTTTATTGGCATGTCTATAATCAGGGGTAGTAAATACAATATCATCAGCATACAGGAGAGGATTTCTGAGAGACAGGACTGGGTAGAGATTTACTGTTCTGTTGCTTTCTGTTCAGTAGATGGGGGTACTCCATGGCTACTAGTCTAATGATATACATGGACAGTCACTCTTTGAAGTTAGGAGATTTCTGTGCCTTACCTTTACAGCATACATTTCCTTATGACCACAGAAATTATGCCCATTCCATGAAAAAAAAAATCAAACCAGCAGCGCTTAAGCCAATGATAACTGACCTTTCTCTGTGACAAAATATTAGTCATCACTAGGGATATTCTCCTGTTGTAAAGTAATTGAGGCGTGAATCTCCGTTTTACATTTCAAGGGATTGAGGCAGGGAGGAAAATGAAATCAAAATATGAAAATACCTGTGCAAACATCCTGGCAATAGAACAGAATCTTGTTCTTGTATTCAGTGTAGTAACTTTAGACTCTCAGTTGTTACTTCTGTTAATGTTCATTAATCCATACATGAATTATTTAGTCTGACAGTAGAGACATATGAATAGTGAATACAAATTTTGGACAGATTGAAGTGGAGTTATTAGTGGTGTATTTTCAGGTGAGTAATAAATGTTTATGAGTTGAATAGGTCTAGCTTTTCACAGGGTGTCAAAAATGGGGCCAAAGTGATTCTTATCACAACGTTTTAAAGAGGCAAACAGTTGTATAGCAAATTTCCACTTTCAAGAGGATTTCCTGTGACACTGAGACACCAGATCTCAAATTATTGGAAGCAAGCAGTGTAAATTCATTGACAAATTTGCAATTGATTGCAAAGCCAACAGTCTCTTTAGAGCAAAAAGTTATCTCCACACCTCTCTTTGATATTGTTGAGTATATTTAATGACAAAAATAAAGAAAATATGCCCTGTAAGTCAATTTTTTTGCCTTAGTGCAGAATAACGCAATGCATTTTCCACCCACTACTACATTAATTACTTGTCTGTTCCATATATATACATAGTGTTACTGTTACAAATAACAGAGGTTTTTTTTACGATATTTGGTCAGATCATTCCACATTGATTATTAAGGGTGGAATATGATATCATATGATTTGTTGCTTTATTCAGTTGGAAAAGGAGATGGAAAGGAAAAACGGTACAGTAATTACTTACTCCTCTCACTCATGCACAGTGACTCTACAGGAGTGCTGCCTCACCACTCTTGGGGTAGTAGCAGGAAAGAGCTCATCTTTCATCTTCATCACGTTAATGTCTTTATTACAGAAAGAAGATTTTAAACCTTACTTTCTATTTTAAAAGCCCTAACATATCTAATAACTGATGCAGGTCAGGGGTATTTTGTGATCAAGAAAGTAAGAGCACCTTGTAATCCAAAGGGATAAGAATTGTGAGGAAGTTGAGGTTTGTATATTCCCATGCTTACCAAATTGCTTGTATGGAATGGAATGAAGTGTTAAATTTCTGTATGAGTGAATAAGAATTTTCCTTTTTTCCTCAGCTAACCCCAAAATGTCTAAAAACATAATGTCCTTTGCGGGTGGAGGAGAAGAGTCTTGACACTATCAGAAAATTATGGGCAACATAAAATAAGGTTAGAGTGGAAATTCTGAAAGAAATGTAAAACATGAGCAAGTCATATCATTCATCGATCAAGTCTAAAAATACCTTTTTTACTAAAATATGGTGATGTTTTCCTTTACGGTTACCCCTAGTTACCTGGAATGGCAACTCTTCACTCCTGTCCACAGCCCACCAGGCAGTCACTGAAATGTAGTGTTTTCTGAGATGTGTTGCAATTATTGCTCTGAGAAATTAAGTGTTACTTAGGAAACTCTGGGTAAAGGTAAGGCCTTTCACCAGACTTCAGAAGCTTTTGAATATCTTTATTTGACATAACATGCCGCTACACAGAAAACATGATTCAAGCTTGTGAGGTGCGGGAATGAGGATTACAAAAATTACAAGAGGGATTAGCCCACAGAGAGAACAGATGAAAGTCAATATCTGTACCACGGGACTAAAGTAACGATTTTTCAAAATCTGCTGATAGTCTGTTGCTGTATGGCTCCTAAATGTCATGGCAGTTCAGCAGAGGTATTGGCCATGTTCAGTTCTTTTTGCACTGAAGTAGTCACTCTCAAAATACTTTTTTTCCCTTTATCCCTTTGTTCTTTTTCTTTTCTTCTTTTTTTTTTTTCTTTTTGCATTACTGAGTGGCAGTTTAATGAGATCTTTCTTTTCTTCAGACACTTACTAGATCTAGGAATATTGATAGAAGAAAGAGCCATTATGCAGGTTCACAGTGGTGAGCCACTTCCAGCTGCTGCACCTTTATGGTCATGTTAATAATTCTCTGTCCCTGTGTAGCTTTGGCAGGCTCTACATTTTGTGCTGCATATTGCTGGACCATATCAGAACTCGCTGCCTGTTTCTTAAGGGCCAAAACATGCCAAACGGATTAATATGTTCACATTCCTGAAGCAAATTAAGGAAAGTAGTGATAAATAGCCTGTTCTGTTTACAGTAACTAAAATGTAGGCAGTGCCTTGTTCATTATCTGTTGTAAGCACTTTTTTCTGTATTTAAATACAGAATATATGTCATAGCCATATGACCAGACTCATTGCTCTTCTCCGTTATGTACCTGCAATGTGCGGACAGAGATCAGTTACACTCCAGCTCTGCCAGACAGCTATCAGCTGGGTCAAGACTGGGCTGCTGTGGCATGCCCTTTGAAAGATGGTACTGACTCACAGCAGATGCATTAATCACAAAAGCACAGGCTCTTGTGCTGCTCTGTGATTATAATACTTATGACTAAATAGCCATATGAAGGCTCTCTATGCCATGTAACTCCCTGAGCTAGGTAACGTGCACTCATTCGTGAGTGTAATACTGTCTTGCTCATAAGAGGGGCACTGAAGAGGAAAGCGAGTCTTTATAGAGTTGAGTATAGCACACTCCCCGTAGTAAGGTATATACAGTGAAATAAATGGCTGTCTTTGTAGAAACTCTTTGTGCACCTAGGCTGCCAAGGTAGCCCCCAGTGTATATTTTTAGTATTAATGTAGCATTTTTACAGGTCTGTTCTCTGTGAAGCAACTTTTCTTTATCCTAGATAAGCTTCTTTTTTGGATGTCAATCTTTTATTCCCCGTAGTGCGAGCTCTTCGGTCCAGCAACGCATATGTTATAGTAACTGAAATCTTCTGACCTCTGAAAGTCCCACATGTGAAATAAAATATCATGAATTTGCTGTGATATTTTCATTATTTGGATAAAAATCCCACTGGTCCAGTAAGAGTTCTGCCTCAGTAAGACCCAAAGAAGCACCTGTTAGTTCCCACCAGTGCACAGTGTATCTGAAGGAGGAGTAAAAGCACAGTCAGTGTCTGTACTAATGCTATAACTTTTTGTAAACTGCATACCACCTCCAGGGTTGCAGCTGGGCTCATCTCCCCTCCTTCTTCTAGACCACATTAAGAAAGGAATGCATTAAGAGGAAAGCAGGAAAAAACCTGAAGGGAAAGGAGAGGAGGGAAAAGGATCCTGCAAAAGATTGATCAGATGGGAGGCAGCTTCATGGATCACATCCTTCTGGCAAAACTGATCCTTCCCAAGAAGGTTAGCAGCTGGTGCCTGGGGTTGTAGGTAGCCCTACTGCTAGTCACACCTATGCTTGTCCGTGTATTGCTCGAGCTTCCAAGGCACGCTGTGCTTCAGGAAGCAAAGGCACTTTAGAAACTTCTTGCTGCTTGCTGGATGGAGGTGTTTGGGCAGGAGAAAGCTTGCTTGTGAGAAGGCACTCAAGTAAGTATGCTCACTGCAAAACAGTTAGGTTAGCTGATTGACATATAAAAGCTTTTTTGTATGAAACATAGTTCTACCTAGGGCATGAAGACTTACTGACATTATTTGCATTTAAACAGGGGTATATGAGGCTAGGTCTATACTGGAAGGTTTACATTGGTTGGCACCTATGGCAGATATGAAAAAAAGTAGATTTCTGGATGAGTCTCCTCCTATGTTTTTTGTTGCACATAAGCTACCAAGACTCACTGAATTTGCCGAACTTGAAGCTTCCAGAGCCACTGAAGTCTCTTTCCTTTCACCAGAGTATATGTGCCAAAAGAACATCAGACTTTTAGTAAACCAGTGCTTACCCTCTATTACTGAAATATCCTCTGAAGTGGATGATTTAGGAGGCAGCTACATTACTTGATACAAAAGCATCAATGTAAGTGTCCTTAAATGATGTTCTTGTTGTTTTAGTAATAAAGAAACTGGTGTAGGAGAAAGGATGGGAAAGAAGGAATGCTGCTGAAGCTTATATGCAGACCTCTGAGTTTCATTATCAGCATCAGTTTCAGACAAAGACTGTCGAATATCCTGTTCACCAACTCTCTGTGAGCAGCTTCTCTGAAACCTGAACTGTAGATGTGGTTTTGATTTGAGTTTTTGCAGTTGTACACACTTCAGACAGATTAAAACTCACCCATGTCAAACAAACATGAACAGACTATGACAACAAAGTCTTGCATTTTTCAGAAAGAAAGCCAGGTTTCTTTCAGCTGTACTTTGAACGTCTCAGTATAAAAGCAGAAGACTGTTGAAAACATCGTAACAAACCTGGCACACAAGGACAGTCTTTAACACCCTAGACACTGTTTTTGATGAAAGGTCTTAATCTCAAGTTATGCAACTTAAGGAGGCAAATGTAATGATGTAGGATAGAAGATATAGGGAAAAAAAAAAGCTGTTGTCATTGCTCTGTGTAATGTGCATATCTGTGTTATTTGTTTACTCTTGGCTGTGAAGACAAATGAGTAGTTAAGTCAGTCTGTGGGTCAAGTCATCTGGTGAAAGCTATTCCTCTAGGAGAAAATAGCTTTTATTGGTTTGCTCAGTTCAAGAGACCAGACAAACAAGCAAGGGCTCTTTGGGAGCCTGTCCTGATGTGTGGTGAGTGAAGGCTAACAAGGACGTACAGGCTGGAATGAAGAGAGCGAACTGAATTTGTATCTGTGTATATCAGGATACCTAACAGATGATAGATGATGATAGCTGGTAAATGTAGCGTATATGTGGATTCATTGTTTTTTTATGATGCACTTTTTCTTTTAACTCTTTGTCCATAACACGGAATAATAGAGAGCTTTCTGAAAGAAAATGGATGTCCTGTTTCCCCACATTGTTGCCCCTGAGAAAGAACATGAAGGCAAGTAGTTGTGCTAAGATTAGGCCCTTGGGGGCAATCACAACAAATCACCATGGACGTGGAAGCCAAAAATCATAGTCCTGGGGGGAGAGAGGTGATGCTGGCAAGAGAGGGGAGGGCTTGTACCTGGAGGCAATAGTAGGCGGGAGGCAAAGATTTTATCTATAAATTAGGGCACTGAGGTTTTCTTTTAAAACCATAGTGAGATACAGTTTTAGTCTGAATTCAAAGATTATTAAAGGAAGACTATAATAATAATTAGTCTAACTCAAAGCATGGTAATTTATGTGAAGCAAACATATAACTTAGACACTGAATCACTGCTACAATTCAGTAGGAGAGGATGTTTCATTAAGTCAGGGCACCTCCATACAGAAGTTGATAGGGCCCAAAATACTCCTCTTAAAGAGCGTATCTCTTTCTTTTCAATGGCACAACAGCGCACATTTATTGAAGAACAAAAGCTGGTCGCAGAGGTGGAGCATCTTTGTCTGATACTTCAGATCTCTACATATAATTAACACTTCTCTGGTGTGTAACACATAGCAACACAAGTGTAGGGTCAAGCGTTTAGTTTCTTGCAGCTAATCTTATTATCACTCTTGTGGAGCATCTAAGCAGCATAAAAAGTAAGAAGATCACATTGCCTGTGGCTAAGTGCTTTACTGCAGATGGACTTCACAGCCCCTGGACTCATGCTGTCAGAAACAAAGCAGCATGAAATTGCCTTAACCTCTTCACTTCTGAAACTCAGGGGATGAACAGACAAAACCAGCTCTCACTAGTTAGTTGAGCCTAATTCCTACATAAATAGGCCTCTAAGCTAAATGTTTCACATTCTGATGCGTGATTCGTGGAGTGTGATCCTTCATGGAAAGCAGTATACTGATCAGAACAAGCATCATCGAATCAGCATGCCACATTCACAGTAGAAATCCAAATATGTAACATTCAGATTATCTTTGATTTTGAGATTTTTTTTTTTTAGATCATGTGATCAGCTGTCACTTTAAATTGTGTTATTATCTAAGGACTACTACAAAAATCCTCTTTTTCTTTCTTCAGCACCCTTGTTTTGAATAAGCTGAAAGGACACAAAAAAATGAAGAACAAAACATGAATAGAAATTCAGTGTCCTTGATTAGGGTACACACAAAAAAAAAACGTAGAAAACCGAAAGAGAATTAAGAACAGAATAAACATTGGAAGGCAAATTCATTTCTATACCTTAATAAAGCAAAAATAGATTAAATATACAGAATGTTTACAGACTACACGCAAATATATGTTAAGAAGAATTTTACTTGTCTACTGAAAAACATGTGTTTAAATGAAAGGTATGTTAGACTACTTCTACTTTACTTCTGTAAAGTGTCTTGGATTTTGCTTGGTCAACTTACAGCCATCCTGACTGCCATTGCTTTTCACCAGATGAGGTTCTGACATGTTAAGCATAATTATCTATTAATTCCTCAAAGGAATTACTCTCTTTTTAAAGTAAAATTCAAAAAATTCATCAGGAATATGTGTAAAAGTAGCCAGATCTATCTAGCCAAAATGTGTCAGCAGAGGGACTTAATGTCATCTGTGACCCGAAAAACAGATGACGCATTTTTGTTGTTGTTGTTGTTGTTGTATACTTGAACTTAGGAAAACGTTACAGCGAAAAAGAATGGCCTGTTCCAAAAAATCAAAAGCAATTAGGAAAATTGCAGATTTTGTCCTTGTGCTTGGGAAAGTGCTGCATTTAAGCACCTGAAACCTAAGCAGCGTAAAAGTTTAGGAATTTCAACACGTCTATTAAAGCTATCATTTATTATTTCTCTGCAGATAGTAAATAATGTTTGTCCTCTTAGCAGGCCTCAGAGTTTCCATTTGTGCTTTGCTAATTTGAGTCTGAATCTGTTCTCTTCTGGCTATGGGCTCTGGCTGCCAATCTCTTATAGAAATACGTTACCTAATTTGAGGTTTCAGTACAAGGATGTTCCCAACAAGTCTGGTCTCATTAGCCCGTTCCAAAAGCCTGATCAAGACAAGACAAGTACCTTTTTGGTGTATTAAACTGCTTGATTTAAAGCCTTTTAAGGAGGGTGTAGTGATCTTCAACCAACTCTACTATATAGTAAAATCATACTTTTCCTTAGCGAAAGAAAAACTCAGCAGACATCTAAGCTACCAGCTCTCTCTTCAGATCATCTTTGCTGGCTAGAGTGTGTTTGTCTTGGGGCGTGGGGAGATGTGATATAGCTAATGTGTTTCACATAACTCACTGCCAAGTCCTAGAGAGTACAAGTCACTACCATTTTTAACAAGGGGACAGCTGTATGAGACAAGCCACAAGTACACTTCATCTTTCAATCTTAAGGTAATATCCACAAGATAGTCCATTACCTTTTTTACAGGGATAGCTGAGATACACTTGTGCTGGTGAGAGAAAGCTGTGTCTTTTGCAGCGAAGCACAAAGCATCACTGTCTCTCTCTGCTAAGGGAGAGTTGCATCCAATTTAGCCTTGCCCTGCAGATCTGGTCTCTCGTATCCAAGAGCAGGCAGCTGCTTCCATTCTCCCAGTAAGACCGTGCTGTCTGCTTGAAATGCCATGACAGAGTGGTGCAAAGCTACTGATGCACTCCCAAACGGAAGGAGGAGGAGCAGCATGACACTCATACTCCTGTATCAGTTCTGCTAGATGGGAGTCAAAGTTTCAATTTTGTATCTTCCCTATTCTGGAGGTGAGCTGTAAGAATCTGATCTTCCTTTGCATGCCAAGTCTTGACCCCTTCTCCCAGTGTTAGCTTACTCATTGTTAGTCCCACAATTCACACCCTCCTCACCTTGGGAGGATTTCTGTGTCCAGCTCTGCTCACAGGCCCAGGGAACTTATGTCTGATACATCAGCCACAACTTAATGAATCGCCAAGTATGTTTGTCTATCCCTAGGAGCAAGTCAGAGTCCTTTACATGGTTAAAGACCTCTGTCTGGAGATGTTATTATTTCTCTTCAAGAGCATCTGACTCGCTCTGAGAACAGGCTGAATTTAATTTACAAAAGAGAATAGTTGCCCACGGATTCATGTCTGTTTGTGTTTGTTCGCGTTTCTTCTGGTTCTCAGCTACTCTACTGAATTTCCTTGCAGGTCTAACACATGACTCGTGCTCCATGCATGCATGAATGCCTTCTGAAATGCCCACAACAACTGTTTTTCAGTTCCTCAGCCCAACCTTTCCTGATGTTCCTTCAGCTCCTTCCTGTGCTGGCATCTTTGGAAAGATCTTCCAGTCCTGACTGTACTGGCTGATTCAGCCACCACATCTAGCAAGCTTCCTACTCCTAGCTGCTTCTACTTGATGGACCCTCCTGTGAGTCAGAGCTCTCCTGGAGATGTAGCAAAGTGACAAATTTTCTCTTCTCTTGGCCAGCAACCTTTTCTCTCCTAACTTGCTGAAAGTCAGTAACGATGATACCTAATATGGCAGGACTGGTTTGTACCTTGAGAGTAGTGATATGTGCTATGGCTTTCATAGAGTATGGGAGACAATTTGGGAGAAAATTTCCACCTATGTTGCTGGAATGTTTAATTCGCATACAGAGAGAACCTGTGAATGTTGTCTGTAAGAGGTGTTCCCCAAGAGCCATAAAATATGCGAATCCATTGCTTCAAAGCAAAGACTGGGAAAGGATGGATCTTTTTGCCTAGTTTTGTGACAAAATTGTGTATGTCCACCAAGTGAACAGAATTTTGCCATAGCAACATACATCCCACTCTTCTCTGGCAAGTGGTGCACGCATTTAACCAAACCGAGTGTTGTTTCAGAGTTGTGAAAACCCAGGCACCCTGATTCTGTGGCCAAAGGTTTCGGACCGGTGCTACTACAGCAAGCCAGTATGTTTTCAGTAGTTTTGGCTTTTCCTGCTGAGGTCTCTGTCAAGTGGTACAGGAAGGATATGTGCTATTTCTGCTGCTGCTGCCAAGTAAAGCGCTGAATAAATGTCAAAATATTTGCATCCTAAATAAGCTGCCCATTCTTATTTTTTCCTGTAGGGCATAATCATCTTTATTCCAGACAGGTTCTCTCACTCCATCAAGATCAATCTGGCCTACTTTATATGTAAACTTTCGTTTGCCTAGCTAGGTACTGGTATCTTTTTATTTTAAAACCAAATTGGAAAACCTGTGAACATACAGACAGATTGAATATTGCAGAGTCTGATTCACCTCTTCTCCTTTCTTCTGTGCTTACTTCCTCCTGTACAAAGTAGGCAAGAGTTCTGCTCGTCTGATCTGAGAGTATTTCCAGACACACAGGTGAAGAAAGACACAAGTTACAGGCAAATCAAGATGTCTTTTTAGCAAGAAATTGCTAATGTACTTTATTCCCCAACAAATTTTTCCTTCCCCCACAAATGTGATCGATGTTTAGCAAGTCCACCCTCTGTTAACTGTTAAATGCAACCACGGCTGTAATTATGCTCTGATTCATTTCTGTATTTTCGTTATTTGGCTGTTTTGTACTAAGGCAGAGTAACTGGATCCTGTGGAATTGCTCCTGATTTCTGTGTGAATACCTGTCATCTTTATGTCTCAATCAATTTCATTGGAAGGAGTAGTAAAAAAATAAAAAAACTGTATTTTTTTCTGACAAGCAGATGTTACATTTCACTTAATGTTCTTTGGTAACTAAATGTTATAAAAATGATGAAAGAGATGGTGAAATATTAAGCAGTTACTTTCATTGCCTCAAGGACAAGTCCAATGCAGCTTTAGTGAGCCACTGGAGTGAGTTATGCTACTTGATATGCAGTTTGGTGTTTACCAGTTACTATTCAATCAGACTTCTTTATGAGAGGTAGCCTGCAAACCTTAAAGCGATTGCTGGGTTGAAATGAATGCTAGCATGATATCATGCAATAATTTTCATTGGACTCTGACAGAGGGGAATAAAAATAAGACCAACTGACGAAATAAGCTACAAGGGGGATTTAGATTTATAGTAAAGAAAATCAGATGCAGGTGGGATGTGATGAATTCTGCAATTCTTCAGCATTAGGAGAAAGAATCAGCAGAATCTCCTTCGAGAGGGTGTACATGATGTTTATTTGCGCAAAGTGACCTTGCAATCCAAAGCCATTAATTTGCTCTCACAGAACATGATCGCCACCCTGTGGCTGCTGTTAGAATTCGGCTAATGTAATACGTTCCCTAATTAAAAAGTAATTAATCTTTCCTGAGGTCTGCAGCAAAGGTTTTTGCGTGCACTTTTGGATGCAGCTGGGAACTCGGAGGGGATGGAACAAGACTGATCGCTCCCTTGGGAATCGAGGTTGAGAGCTGAGGTTCTGGTGTGACTGGGGAGAGGGGATATATTTTGGAGATGTTTAGCTTCCAAATGTGAGAGTCCTACCTCTGTGTGTGACCTATATATTTTACAGGTTCCTGAGTTGTTAGAATTTGACTCGATTTTCATAGGGTGAAGAAAGACACATCCCCCAAAAAATCCATATCAGAAACGTGTATTTTTCTGTAATTCTACACTAGAAAATGCCCAAATATTTTTCTTGAAATTTCCCATGAAAAAATCAGCACAGATAAACATGTAGAGGGGACTATCCACAATATTAGTCATAGTTTATTAGGAAAATAGCCTTACACTTCCTTACAGTTGTCTGAGAGAAAGCCCTCCCTCCCAAGGGAAATTTTGTACAGGAGGTTATTTGTATGCAGGCTACTTTGGCTGAGAAGTCTTTCTCCTTTGGCAGAAGAGTGAGAAGATTTAACCCCCTACTCTTAAACCATCTCATATGAGCATCTTCTTGTCCTAAAACTTCAGCTCAGTTTAATACCATTATAAGCAGCATAAAATAAAAGCCTGTAGTGGGAAGTGTCAGGTGATGTTTTTAACAAGCCTTGTTGATAACCCTATCTATATTTTTGTGAACACTCAGTGTTCATGGAAGGTGCCCACTGTTATAGGCCAATAAAGCCAGGTACAGTGCAGCCAAGTACAGAAGAAACCTTCCACAGAGCAGTAGTGTCGTAGCCCTCTGCACAGGTCACTTGAGCTCCATGTGGGACTTGAGCTGTCTGGGGATGGGGACAGTCTCCAGGTCTTGCAGTCCTAATGCGCAGGAAATTTCTGCAGCAAGGACCTCAGCTTAGATGAGGAAGAAGGTTTTGTGAAGCATATAGTGAGATCTGGTTGATGCTGCTTGGTTGGTTTTCTGCATCTTTGTGTCGGATGATAAATCTCTCCTGTCTCAGAGGAGCTGGAGCTGGTCTCTTGTCAAAACACCTCTGCAGTGCCACTCTTTCTAAGCTATTCAGAGAGGAGATCCAAGGGTGACCAGCACAAACTTCACTCACCTGTAATTTAGTATAATTTAGAACTTAAAGCCCTGAAAAGTTAAGTGAATGCATTTAACCCACAGCATACTTAACCTTCAGCACAAATTAACCAGTATGGACTGCCCACCTTATCGTGGGAGCTTACGCTAACATTTTTCTTCTACTAAATTCTTTTCCATCACATGGAGATCCTGTAAAGGACAGGAATAAATATAACCAGTCACCTCAAAATCAAGATTGGAGGTGAAGAAATATAACTGCAGTGCAGTGTTACCATAGTAACAAAAGCTCTAAAGTGATCTAATCTACTGTTAAATTCCAGCTCAGAGATGAACTAAATCAACATAACGGAATGTTACATTTAAAACAGAACGAAGATAATTTGAGAGTGATATTATGTTTGTGTCCCAAAACATAGCATAAAATCCATACCTGAGAAGAGAGGGGAATTTTTAGGCCTTTGAATTGCACATTTATCATTATTTGGTTCTAATTTGGACTCTAATTTATATCCTGTAAGGTTAGCTGTCAGGTGACTTTTTAACATACTGCCTGAGTTTACTCACACAGTTGTGCTGCTTTTCAGAATATTCCCCTCCTGTCACTCTGGCTGCGCAGATGGAGAATGGTGGCCCGTGCACTACATGTCCCAGATTTTTCAAGCCATTAAAGCCTCGCACCCCTCACTGCTGCAGGATCTAAATGAGCTCAAATGCTGAATGTCTTCTAAAATTTGGGTTTGACCATGAGGAGCCTCTGAAGGGTTTTGCATTGCTAGGCAGAGCTGTTTTCAGCTTGTGTTCCTTTCCGTGGTAAATGTTGATATGTCAATAACTATTTTCATTCTGTTTCAAAAACAGAAGCAAATCTTTCAAAGTTCCCATGAAATTCATTCCCAAAAAATGTTGATTTTGAGAAAAATTGAAGTCCTGATTTGGGATGTTTCTTGCATCATTTCATGGCACATCACTCTGTGAATGGACACCGTGTGTTACTTGAACAGGCAGAAAGTACCAATTTGCTTTCGAGTTTTCTTTCAATGTTGTTCAGGAGGCTGGAGCTTCTGCTGTCATTGAAGATTAACTATGACTTAGGTATGGGGGATTGGAGGCTGGGGTATTTTTCTGTTAAGCAGTCTCTGCTTGTGCTGTAAGTTTGAGATTTTAAATACTTTCTATTTAAACATTTCTAAAGTAGATAAGATGAGAAATTCCTATTAGAAGTCTAGCCGAGTTCGACATAATTTTGACATGTGCATAATAACGTAAGAGTAAAAAGAAAATATCTGAACTAGCACCAATAAATTTGAAATAATTTCTAATGGAATTTGAGAACAGACATAAAAATGTCCAATATTAAGAAAATGTGTTTTAGTGAGAGTTGGACCAAAAAAAACAGTCTATCTGAATATAAGCATCTGGCATGCATTTCACAACCAGATATGTCTTCATGATCAAAGACATCCCAGAGTTTCTCTCTGCTTTGTGCTGAAGAATAAATTAACTTTGTGTGTGCTTTAAAAGTGGGTCTTTGGCTGTATGTCATAAGCAAAAACAGGTGAATTTGAAGAGGATGTCTTTCGGTTTACCTTAATAGCTTATAAACACCTTGTGAACAGCATGCTCTAGAGTGAAGTTTTCCTTTTCCAATGGGAGGAGATGTGATCTTAGAAAATGACAGCTCATTTGCATGCAATTTACACACTGCATTTTTCAGGAATACATTTGACTTTTTGCACTTTTCTCTGCTAATTGCATTTATTTTTCTCCATGCAGAATAGAAGTGTTAAGATTAGATTTGAAAGACAGGTCCTACATCTTTGCATATATAGACTTAAGAGCACTATTTGCAAAGAAGAGAGGCCTGTCTTTCTAGCTCTCTCTTGCACAGTGTGTAAAACCTAATAATTTTTTTCTGGTATCAAATCATATATGTGTTTCTTTCTCCTTTATACCATGCCGATCACTGTGGTATCTTCCATAAAGTTCTTGCCTTGTTAATGAAAGGTAGGGAAAGTAGAGCTATTTCTGAGGCAATAATCCTTGCTTTTATGGTCTATTCTCCTTCAGAATGATTGCTTGAATTTGAAACTCTCATGACATTTTGCAGGCAATAAAAACCAGAGGAAGAATGTGTTTCTTTTTACCAGTGCATTCTTATTAAGCCAGGCAGGGCTGCTTACAAACTTGGTGCAGTCACTGTCACCAAATTCAGGTAAATGAGGAAAAAGAGTAATTCCATGAAGGATGGAACTTGGGTTTCCTTCAGCTGTTTTACAGGCATCCTTTTGCTTTTTCAGCTCTATTTTCTGTCATTCTGTTTGAGCCTTCACTGAACTTCAATGGATGAAGTTCTCTGGGGAGGAAAAAAATACCGTCATTCTCCTCTCTGAAACTAGGCATTAAAAAAAAAAATTCGAAAGTGCAGTGCAGTTTCCGAAGTCACTGGGATAACTAAAGAGTCTCTGCTCCCCATGTACATGAGCATGTATTATGCTGTAGTGGACATTTTTGGGTTCCTGCTGGACCTACGTGATTTCCTCACCTTCATGCAGTCAAGTAAAGAGTGCAAGCTTATATATATTGATACAGAGGAGCAGAGTCAAACTTACAATTCAATTTTCAGGCATGTCTCCTCAACAGGATTAAGATTCTTTTTGCATGTGGAAGACACCAAAGGATGCAAAAGAATATTTATCCTGCTTCTTTTTGTACTTTATATGTGTATTTTATGGGTTGCTTCAGGTAAATATAGCAACATGCAGAGACTCTTGTAGGTGAGTACTACTTTAACATCCTCATTTTGGCGAACTTGAATTATTACTTTGGTTACATTTAGAGGTTCCATCAGGGTTTCAATCCCTTTGCTTCTTGCATGGTGCAATCATATTTGGTATTTGATAGTTGGGATAGGGAAGATCGAGGTGGGAGCAAAGTGGTTTAGGCTTATTACAGAGGAAGTGGGTGGTTTACAATGCCTTGATAGGACTGGAGTGTGAGAAATTGCAGATCCCAACTCCTCACTGAACTCTGAGCAATTCTGAGTAGATTTTTGTAATCCTGAGAGATGGCCCATTAAAAACTCTGCATTACCAGGGGACAGTTTTTCCTCCAGACCGTATCCAGCTGCCCAGAGCATACTTAGCCAAATTCAGACTTTGCATGAGAAGGTGCAACTTCTCAGAGATATGTGGCCTAAATACAGTTGGGAAGGAATCACAATATGGGTGAAAGGGGCAAAGAAGAACAGTGTTCTGTTTTGCAGATCCAGAGCACAAAATGAGTGAGATATAAATGTTTGAATGGACGGGAGACAAAACCAAACAAAGTCAGTAAAAAGGCATGAAGATCCAAAAACTAAGGCCTGTTCTCTCGGTGTTTCTCATTGCCAACCACTTAGCAAACAACGAACACAAGAATGTCTCTTACTCGGGGTGATCAATGGTCCAGCTGTCTTGTTTCTGATACTGGCCAGGAGCAGAACTTTGTGAAAAGAACATATGAGGGGAGCAAGTACATAGTTACACTCTCCCAGCACTTCCCCAGCTTCTGGCAGTCTGTGGCTATTGACTTTCAGATCAAGACTGCTCTTGTAGTTGCATCTTTCTGGCTCTTATAGGTCATTCCTTCCATTATTTTGTCTATTGTTTACGCAGAGGCTTTTTTTCTAGGCCTGTTTATACAGCTGGCTCCCATAGTGTCCTTGGCAATGGGTTTTGACATTTTAGTTATAGATTATGGTCAAAAAGATAAACCTGTTTTCTTTTCCTAGTTTAAAACTGCTGCTTGATAACACAGAAATTAAGAATCATCAAATCAAACTGGGGCAGAATGAATAACTTCTTCTCAGAAGTCCTTTGCAATGACATTCCTTATTTTTGCATGATTCTTTCCTATCTTTCCTTGGTTGTTGTTCTCCAAGTTTAGAAAGCTTTAGTCTGTGTGATATATCTTTTTATGGATGTTGTATTTTTTCTTGGATCATTTAGTTGTCCTTCCCTGTTTTCTTCTGCTGCTCTATCCTTTTAGAACAAATGCCTAGAAAAGCATGCAGTATTCAAGCTGCGGGAACACCATGGCTTTATAAAATGGAATAATGATGTTTTTGCTATTGTTTTTAACCTTTCCTTAAAGATTCCTACCATTTTGTTTTCCTTGTTCATTGCCCCTGAGACATGAACTGACATTTTCATAGAACTATTCATAGTAAGTCCACGATCGTTCCTGAATGCTGAGAGATAATTTAGAGTACGTTAATAAATATCTATATATTTAGACCATTTTTCCCCAAATACTTTACTTTAAATTTTGTGTGACATTGATTGATTGTCTCGTATTTCAGTATTGTTAGATCATTCTGCTACTTGTGGTAGTCAGTTTTCATTTTCAGTACCCTGAACAATTTTGAATCATGAAGAATCTTTGTCACCTCACTACTCATTCCCTTCCTCAGTCTGAAATATGTTGAGTAGGATTCATATGGGCCCACAGTTTAACTTCCCTATGTTATGAAAAATGACTGTTTATTGCTATGCTGTACGTTCTACCTTTTAATAAGTCATTTATCCTGTAAAGGACCTTCCTTGTAGTTCCATGCAGTTTAATTTTTTTAAGAGCCTTTGGTGAGAAACCTTGTCAAAACCTTATTGGAAACCGAGGCATAGTGGATCAATTGAAATGGCCTCATGCCCATTTATCATCTCTTTCAGAGAGCCTGAATACCCTCATGGGATGAGACTTTGTGTCCAGGCTTTTCTATGTTATATTTATTTGCCTGTCTGTTACTTCTTTCTTTATTACAGTGTTTATCAATTCACTTGATATAAAAGTCAGATTTTCTGGTCTGAACTTTCCCCAGTTTTCCATTAATCCCTTGAAGAAAACTCAAAAATCCACGTATCTCTACTGAAATCTGTTTAAGTGAGAGTACTTCCACATGTGATTTCTTTTAGGAATCTTATAGGAATATTACTATATACTCTTATCTGATCTTAAAACTTCCTTGTTTGCATTTCCATTTGAAGCAGTTGCTCTGATTTTTCTCCTGTAAAGAGATTGAATGCTACCTCCCTTAATTATTACCTAACAAACATTGTAATAATTGATTTCAATTCTTTGATAAAGCACAATCCTTTGGACCAATTGTCACTTCTAGAAACTCTTCAGCAGATGCACTACTACTGATATATTCTTTTGAAAAAAAAATCTTTGCTTTTTGAAATCTTATCCTCAAAATCTCTTTTGCCTGTCCATATTGTGATTTTCAGATTTGACTTCCTAAATAGCCCTTTCCCATTTTCTTCATCTCAGTGTAGCTTTCAGTTTCTGATTTGTTGAATTTGCTGGAAGCTTGACTGTAGCTTCCAGTGTGGTTTTGTTGTCCTGCTTCCCTTCTTTCACAAGAAAAAAATTACAATACAATACAATAACAATATTGATGTGTCAATTATCTCCACAAGGCACTCAAATCAATCCTGTGCTAAGGGTTTTCAACTCTCCCACCGCTCCCTGGGGACTTGATGAAAAGTGAGGATAAATGAAGACACATCAGCGTGGGCATTCAGTATGTTGCTGATGTGTTGCTGGCTGCAGTCAGTGCTGCTGTATCTTCGGTGCTACCACTGCTGGAGATGGGTAGATTGAAGCTTGGTATCTTTGCTACCTCCTCCCATCTGCAGTGCAGGCGCTACTCAGCCTACCACAGAGCTTTTTGACACCTCAGGTGTCTGAGGTACTTCAGCTTAGATGGACTTTAATTTCAAACCCAAATGCAGCATTTATAGTTCACTTCATGCCTGTACATGGTTTCTACCGAATATCCATGTATGTTCTGAAATCAGCATGCCACGAAAGCAACTGTGTGAAGGCACTTGTTATTAAAGTGCCTCACTTGTTTTCATGTTAATACGCCCAGGGGTGCTACTGGCATCAGCAAAACATCTTGCAAAGAAAATGCCTCTTTAAAAGGAGGTTTTGCATGCTGGTTCACCATCTTGGAAATAACGAGAGGGAAAGCTGTAGGTACGCTCTGTCTGACTGTATGGACGGCTTGTTTGTCGATTTTGAGAAGGTGAGCATTTACGAACATCTTGGTCAGAGTGTTCAAGGGTAATGGTAGGTGGCTGAAGGGAGGAAAATTAATGTTCCTATAACAGAAGATTTTGCTGGCAGGAAGCAGACTTGAGTTTGGATCTACAGCCAGTGTATGAAAGAAAACCCACCCCAAACCAGGTTTCAACAAGGAAATATTTAAGGGTAGATGAAATATCGAGCTTCTCTGAATGAGATACTCTTCATGCAGGTATTTGAGGTTTGCTTCATCTCCAGTTAAGGGCTAGAAACTGCTTTTTAGATGATAGGATATTCTGGTGAATGTCGTAACGTCTTTCTGATGACGTACCCTGCTACCTGTCAAGTCAGTCCAAATCTGGACCTCACAGCATTTAAACTTCAGGTTTAAACTTTGGGTTCATGTACCAAATACAGGGATTATATCTGCATAGCTAAATAAGCCTCAGCTTCAATAAACACAGGAGTTGCTAAGTTCATGAAGAAACACAGGATGCTTTTTGTGCAAACTACATTTTAGGGAAAAAAGCCTTTCTGTGAAGACACCTAGTTTCAGAATCTTCTAATGTTGAACAAGGTATTTAGGAAACAATTTTATAAGACTTGTAAGAACATATGGTCTGACTGAATTCAGACTTTCTGCTAATGAGATCATACATAACTGCTATGATGCTAATAAGGGTAGTATTCAGATTTCAAGATCATTTTCTGTGAAAATACTCAATATTTAATGACTGTGCATTTGGAGTTTTCCAAAGTTTTTAGGGTTTTAGCTTGAACTTTCTGTCTGACACTAATATCAATTGCTTTTAAAATGGTTAAACAGTCCTTATTAAATGAGTATGGTTTCTGTAGTCATGGTTTTGCATTGGCATTGATATCTTTCCATTTTATAGTAATGACGTTTGTTAAGCTATGTGTCAGTCTATATCAGTCCTTCCTATTCACTAAAGTTTCACCTTTACATGTGAAAGACTATTAGGATTGGAAGAAATGTCTAATAGGTTATTTAATCTCCTTTTAACTGTAATAAAAGTAATTTCCCTACTGCAGACCATCTCTAATCCATCGATATCCCGATCTAGCATATTGCCAGGATATTACTAGTATGCATACCTTATTCCCAATGCTATGTGTTGCTGTCATTATTTGACTGTATATTTTCATGAATTTGATGACAAAGCAAGTTTGGGTGCCTATACATTTGGTCGTATGTTTTCTCCTGAACAAGCAGAGTGTAATTTAATATTTTCAATAGTGTTTAAAACACTTTTTTTTTTTCCACATCAGCCACTTCTAGTCTAGTCTTTGTACTGGAACGCTGGTTTGTGTTTGCTGTTAACACTGAAGATTACTTTTATGCCTTACAAGTGACTGTATCCTACTTGTGCCCTCAAAGTTTCGTCCACCTATTTGCAAAATGTGTTCATTACTCATAGTTTCAAGATTTGTAGGCCAAACATTCAGTGTGGAGTAAGGGAGGGGGCATCATTCTTACTTTGAATATTCTTTTTACATGTCTTTCCTTTAAACTCCGTTTCTGCAGGTCTCTTACATATTTATATACAATAATCAAATATGGTTTTGAAATGTAAAAGATTCTCACAAAACTTTGAAATTATTTCCTTTTACATTAAGGTATCTGGAACAGCCACCACTTGTGTTTTACTCAGCCAGGGTCTTTCTCAGGTCTGAAAGACAACACTTTGATACTCTTCTTTCGCTACATCTGAAGCAGCTCTCTGTCTGTGCACCAGTAGATCAGTAGAAGAATATAAATGTTGAGATCTGTGATGCAAATGTCAGAGAAAAATTTGCACTAAAAGCTAGTACAAAAGCTACTGGAACTGTAGAAAGTTTCCATTCATTTGTATTAATAATATGCCTTTGTAAGTAATTAAGCTGTTAACCTGTCAACTTAATATGAAACATTTTTAGCAATTTGCATCTTGTCCCTTACTCATGAAAGACATGACAGAAGTAATGATTTAAGGGCCTGTCTTAAGGTGATACCACCACAAGGTTACTAGTACTGTACTCTTTTCTATAAAGTTAACAGACACTTCTATGAATCTGGAGTTCTCCACAATTGATTTCATCATAATACAAATAATTGTAGGATTCACCTTGATTCAGAGAGAGAAAATCAGACAGGTTGTGGTTACACTTGTTCCTCTGTTGGGAATACGTAGCAGGTTGGTTGCACTTCTTTTTTTCTAAAATACAGTGAAATTTCTGTTTAACACTGAATTCCAGAGTTGCTCGGAGTGTTCACATCCAACAGAACAAGCACTGTGTGCTTTAGAAAGCTGTAAATCCTAGTGCTGGGCTGAAAAGCATCCCATGGGAACGTAGCCTTTTCTGGCAGTACCTCTTTGGGCTGACAATTCCTCCTCTCAGAGGGAGGGAGCAAGCAACCTCCAATGTTTCTCCTCTGGTTGCAGACTGTGGGGTTACTTAGTATGCTGCAGCTGTGCAGATTTTCACTTCTGATAAAACTTAGCCTGAGAGGTATTTGCTGATGATTGTCAACAGTCAAATGAATTATGGATGATGTTGGTAAACAAAATGCCACCTTGATGAATGATGGGTTGGTTATACTATGACATGACTGCTAAGTCATTCAAAGCACTGATTAAACCCATTACAGTAAAATAATCACCATCCATTACCTTTAATGTCATGAACTGACAACCTAGTTAAGGCAGCTGATGGTGTCAGCAAAATGATTTGTTGGTCCTCATGTCCAATGACAATAAATCACTTCAATAAATCAATGAACAGTAGCAATAAAACAATATATTTTCATTTTTCTTGACATTCAATTACAGAGTGTGTATACAGACTTATTCTTAAACACTCAGTGATATGGCAGGATTCAGCATCCACCAACAACTAATACATACAGTTGTTGAGATTGTTTTGTCCAATCATGTTTTTCCCTTAGTTTTGTTTTCTGCTGCATCTGTTACTGTGATACACCACTTGTCTTACAGAGCCAGATTCTTTCTCAGCTATAGAAGGTAAAATTTTTATATTCTTTTTCACTACATCTGAAGAAGATTCTTCAAAATAAGTTTCTATAGGTGCATTATTTTTGGTATTAATGGTAGCATTCCTGGATTTTCTCCTTGCTAGTAACACCTCTAGGCTAATAAAGTCTATAATGTGACTTGTGTGTTAAAGAAAAAATGAACTTAAGTGTATGATCAGCCAGAACTGAGTTCTGGCTCCTGCACTGCTTGCAGATGAGCAGTGGATAACACTGCTAAAACCCAACTCAGCCGGCAACAATCGTCTTCTCTCTGTTCTGCCATTATCAGGGCTGCCAGTCCTGGCAGGCAAGCAATGAGGTTTCTGCAGTGTCGGATTTTATTTTACAACTATACATCTGTATCTACCTATTTCTCTCTCTTGTCATAGATATGGTTGTGTGTGTGTGTTGTTATCAAATCTGGGGCATGTATTGAAGTATCAGTCCCTGGAAGTCAATTATATGCTCCTTGGAAATTATGAAGGGTGAGACTTCTCCCAAAGACTTGAAATTATGTGTTTTTATTAGGTAAGGCCACGTGCATTTTGTCTAAAGATCGATAAGGCTAAAAATCTTCCCCCCACCCCCCTCCCCGAAGGCTCTGTGGTGGTTTTTTCCCAGTATAGTACCAGAGGTTGAAAGGAAGAGCTCTCGCTGGGGAAGTAGGTAGCACATATCACATATTTTAAAAAGGGTAGGAAGGAGGACCCTGGGAACTACTGACCTGTCAGCCTCACCTGTGTGCCTGGGAAGATCACGGAACAGGTCCTCCTAGAAGCTATGTTAAGGCACACGGAGGCCAGGGAGGTGATTTGAGACAGCCAGCATGGCTTCACCAAAGGCAAGTCCTGCCTGACCAACCTAGTGGCTTTCTATGATGGCGTCACTAGATCTGTGGACAAGGGAAGAGCTATGGATGTGATCTATCCGGACTTCCTGTAAGGCCTTGAACACAGTCCCTCACAACATCCTTCTCTCTAAATTGGAGAAATATTCATTTGATGGGTGGACTGTTCAGTGGATAAAGAATTGGTTGGAAGGTCGCAACTAGAGGGTAGTGGTCAGTGGCTCAATGTCCAAATGGACGCTGGTAACAAGCGGTGTCCCTCACAGGTCCATACCAGGACCAGTGCTGTGTAAGATTTTCATCAATGACATAAACAGCAACATTGAGTGCACCCTCAGTAAGTTTGCAGATGACACCAAGCTGAGTGGTGCAGTTGACACAACAGACGGATGGGATGCCATCCAGGGAGACCTGGACAAGCTCAAGAAGTGGGCCTGTGTGAACCTCATGAGGTTCAACAAGACCACATGCAAGGTCTTGCATCTGGGTTGGGGCAACGCCCGCTATCAGTACAGGCTGGGAGATGAAGGGAATGAGAGCAGCCCTGCCAAGAAGGACTTGGGGGTACAGGCGGATGAAAAGCTGGACATGAGCCAGCAATGTGCCCTCTCAGCCCAGAAGGCCAACCATATCCCAGGCTGCATAAAGAGAAGCGTGGCCAGCAGGTCGAGGGAGGTGATCGTGCCCCTCTACTCAGCTATGGTGAGACCCCACCTGGAGTCCTGCATCCAACTCTGGAGCCCTCAGCACAGGAAAGACACGGACCTGTTGGAGTGGGTCCAGAGGAGGCCACAAAGATGATCTGAGGGCTGGAGCACCTCTCCTATGAGGAAAGGCTGAGAGGGTTGGGGCTGTTGAGTCTGGAGATGAGAAGGCTGCGGGGGCACCTTATTGCAGCTGTTCAGTACCTGAAGGGGGCCTGTAGGAAACGTGGGGAAAATATTTTCAGCAGGGCTTGTTGCAGTAAGGCAAGGGGTAATGGCTTTAAACTAAGGGAGGCTAGACTTAGACTGGATATAAGGAAGAAATTTTTTACCGTGAGGGTGGTGAAACACTAGAACAGATTGCGCAGAGAGGTAGTGGAGGCCCCATCCCTGGAAACATTTGAAGCCAGGTTGGATAGGGCTCTGAGCAACTTGATCTAGTTAAAGATGTCCCTGCTTACTGCAGGGGGGGTGGGCTAGATGACCTTTATAGTCCCTTCTAACCCAAAGCATTCTGTGATTCTATTATATGATCACATCTGCATGCTTAGAAGTACAGCTGAAGTTACTTCAACATACTGGGACTTGCCTTTAACTGTTATGCTATGCAAAATAGGAAGTTCTAAAGGTATACATCAACTCTTACATTACTAGTCTTGTTTTCAGTGATAAACATTTGAAAATCATGGCCAGTGTGCTCTTCTGCACCACTAACCTGGAGAGGTCAGTCACATGGGGTTGCACAGGTTCCGGGTGTCAGCTCCTGTGCAGTACACCAAGCCTTCTCTGAAAATAAGATTAATTTTAATTTATTTCTGGACCCAGATCAGTTGGAGGTAGAATATAACATGGAATCCATTTCCTTGAGCACTTGCCTGCTGAAGACAGAAAGATCATCGTGGAGATGAGACTTTTTCGATGCGGTTATGTTGCATGGCATATGAAAGATTTTCTCATTTCTTTCTAAAAACGGATCTGTCAGTAGAGAATGATTGGTCTCACTGGACATATGGGCAGTTAGAACTAGAAAACTTGAATGTCACTAAGGGATGGTAAAAATGAAATATTTGACTACAGATTATTTTTTATGACATATTTAGATTAGAATATAGAAAATGCAAGTAGTCAATATGAGTTATGTAACAGACGCCAGAATGTGTCACGAAATGCTCCACTTTTTGATGAAAGTGAACTATGATGGAGACCCTGCACTGACTTTGCAGGAGGCATAAGTTGTTGATACTTATTCCAAAAGTAGTATCTGCAGCAAACACTTCTGAAATTACGAATTGCAGAACATTGTGGGATATTTGCTGTGTAAGGGTTATTAAGAGATCATTTGAGATAACCATCTTCAATTTAGTTCTGGAAAACCTCAGCAATTGCGCAGAAAACAGGCAGTAAAGCAGGCTGCTGTCCTATATCGAACCATCTGCCTGTGAGATCTGTACAAGCAGTTAAAGTTTGTAACAGGCAGAATTCACAGAGCTTTTGTGAAAACATTGAATTTTCTCAGACTTTCTATTAAATGCAGGGGATTATTTGTGTTATCAGTGAGAACTGGTTTATTTCATATAACAGGGATTAATTTAGTTGATTCATATACCGTCCTCCAAAACTCCACACATCTGTATGTTCACTCTCATGCCCTTTTCCAGGAACATTTTGGCACACTGGTGCCTCGCCTTGCAAAGCAAATTCTGTGCCTTTTATCACCAGGCAAGTTCTTACCTAGCAACTTGCCTCTTTGGGCCCTATTTTGGCTGGTTCATACTTCATCTTACTTGTATCAAGTCAGCTTCAAAATGGTCAGAAGAGGGCTGGGAGCATGGCCTGGAGACTGAGCTTCCTTCACTGCTGGCAGTGGGGTGCTTGAGCATCGTGGGCCAGTTGGTGCACCCTCCCCATGTCTTGCTGCTGTTGCTCGTGCTCTTGAAAGGAGAGGAGGAGAAGAAACTCACCACCAGCCCTCTGTTCTACTGCCTAAAGCTTGGAGCAAAACCTGTGGGAGAGCAGGCTCAGGTGTTCCCTCATCCCAGCCTCACCTGAAACGCAATGCCAATGGCCTCTGGCAAGCTAGTTTATTTTTAAGTCAAGGCTGAAATCAAACTATTCAGCAAGTGTCAAGGTGAGCACAGTGCTTGAGTCCTCACCAGAGATTGGTTTCCAAGCTCCAGAGCAAAGTTAAGAAGGAATTTCATTTTAATCTGAATCAGTCTGGCCATCTCTAATTTTGACTCAGCTACGTGGTATTTCTGTTGGTAGAGACACAGGCTGTTTAATAGGCAGTCTGCCTGTGGGGAACAAGAGCATCTGTAGAGCATTTTTCAGGAGATGTTGTTCCATACCTTGATAAAATTGCAAACCACAATAAGAAAATGGGTGATGCACAGTAGGTAAACTTTGAAAATAACATTAAGCTGATAATTCTTTACAGGGTCCTAACTCCACTGAGGAGTTATGTAATGATTTTTTTTTTAAAGTGAAGCAATCACTTTTTGTACTTTCAATAGCTAAATTATGAGATTGTTGTACTATAGTAGTACTTACGTACTGTACCTTTGGAAAGCATTCATCGCTGTGTACTGTGTGTATCTGAGAACACCTACTTGAAAGGATTGCGTGAATGAGGCAAAGCAGCAAGTTGTTACAAAATTTTCTTTCCTACTCTTCATTTTGAAACTTCTAAAGATCGGACTTCGATATTCCTGTTATCATCGCCTTAAGGTTAACAAGAATATGACACAACATATTGATTTAAAATGTGTAATTTTACATAGGAGTTGACACTTTCAATAGTTTTAAAGCTGTCTATCCAGACTACATTCATTCAGTGTATATGAGGAGACCCTGTTACGTGATAGTGTGTGGTTCTTCTTGACCCAGGAAAGGATGAATATATTGACCTTCTTAAAATGTCACGTATAAATTCCGTGCAATGAAATAGTTAATTACGTAAGCTCCCTCCCAATCAATATTTATTTCTTGGTAAAACTGGCTCTGCAGCATATCTTTGCCATCTCTATAAATATTTCTATAGCAACCTTAACAGTTGCCTCTGTTTCCTTCCAAAGCTGCTGTAGAATTTTTGAAGGTGTCCTAATCTGTTAATAGCACAACTATTGGAAATTGACTGCAAAGATTGCTTCCCAAAGTCCTTCTGTTCTTTCTCGTGGCTGCAGGAAATAAAAAATGAAAGATGGAAACTGCACAGCTCCTGTCATCCAGCTTGAAAAATATTACAAACCCTGGTGATCCCAGCAATGCATCATTCAGTATTGCTGCATGTGGCTCAGAGAAGATCAGGCAGATTGGGCTCTTTATGGCAAATACAATTTTAAGGCATGCTCCAAAACAGGGGAAAAAAAGAAATGAACAAAATGCAAGCACCATCAGAAGATGGAGAGGATTAAAAAAATAATAATTAAAAAAAAAGCAATGGACAACATCTGGAATTTAGCTAGAATTAGTTTTTTGGTCCCATTTTGTCTCCTCATGGGCCACTGCCACCATCAGAGCAGCAGTGTGTGGAGTGACTTGTGATAGAGATGGCAGTCAGCAGCACCTTGGGGCTCGGGCCAGCAGGGATGCTGGCTGCTGAAGCATCCTCTGCTCCTCAGAGAAAGCACATCTACACAGACTAGAACAAAGATCAGTAGAAGGGCAGTGAGGGCAGAGGAAGTTGGGAGAGGAGTACAAGCACATCCAATCTTTATAACTCTCACGAGTGCTTTTCCTTCATCTTTGACACCTGCCCCAGAGCACATGCAGCACACTGCTAGATAACATCTTGTCATGAAAACCAAAGCAATGATTACACTCTGACTAGGTTATCAAGGCAATTTTATTTCACAGTTGTCTATTACGGTATAGTAAGTAACCACACGGCAAAAATGATCTTTCAGGAAGAGAATGGGATGTTCTTTAAATTGTCCTGTTTTTTTAATATCTTGCCATTGAAACCACCAGAGTGCTGTACTGCAGTCATATAATAAAAAGAAAAATAAAATAAAATTAAAAAATAAAAACCACAAAAAAACCCCAAGCAAACAAAAAAAAAAGAGGAAAATAAGACTTTCTCTTTGTTAGGAATGCATTTTGTGTCACTGCTCACCAGCAGTTTATCAAACAGATTTTCCATTTTGTCAGCTCAGCATACGGTGTTCAAAACCTGATTTTTTTTTTTAATTTTTTTTTTTGGTAAAGGGTGGGGTAGAAGGATGTAAACCGTTATTAAAAGCGTGCTTCCTGTGACTTGATGAAAAAAAAAAAGTACAACTTACATTTCATCATTAAGTTTGCTGTTTTGATTAAAAGGTTAAAGTGGTTCTCTTTATTACCTTGTAAGGCTCCCTCACTTGCCAATAATCTCAATTTATGCTTTCCTTTCTCTCATAAGAAGAATGTATTCAGGACTGGGGATTGTGTGTATATGGAGAATATATTTATATTTTAATTCTGAATTGGTAAATTGCAAATATTTAGCAAGATTCAGAGCAAATTAATTATCCAGTGAAAGTACAGGGATAAGTAAAGTAATATATGCATATACACATTCTATCTTGCAGAATGTCCTTCAGAATAGCTTTTATGTTAGATCTGTATTGGAATATCTCTGTTAATGGAGCTTAAGAGCACATTTACCTTTCCAATGGCTGTAGCCAGTTGGTCATCCACAGTCCCTGCGAAGTCCATTACATTCTCATTATTTGCGCTAGTCCTGGCAGCTAGACACCATTTACTGTAAAGGGAGAGGAGGAAGGAGAAGAGGATAATTCAGAGCACACGGTGAGCAAGCTCTCTGAAAAACATCCTCCAGCAAATCTAGCTGTATCTGTGTAAGCTGCTCCCGGCATCCGCTG
Source organism: Opisthocomus hoazin (assembly GCF_030867145.1). Lineage (NCBI taxonomy): Eukaryota > Metazoa > Chordata > Aves > Opisthocomiformes > Opisthocomidae > Opisthocomus > Opisthocomus hoazin. The sequence goes on along the minus strand of NC_134415.1, from coordinate 35,353,219 downwards.
ACTCTCTGCGGCCATGGTGCTGGTGCAGTGTGACAGAGACATCTCAGACTTGCATTTCTGGCACCACCGGACAGCTTTGTTGTAGGGACTTTAGGTTCTTCAGTAAGTTAATAAACCAGCACTGCCATGGTACGGACAGAGGTCTCACTGAGCCATCCTTGCTTCTGGTCGGTCACTTTCAGTAGGGGGACACTTGTGTGACATCTTCAGCGAGTGAGGTTCATTTATAGGAGCCTGGAGCCTGTCTTCGCTCTGGCTCAGTCCTCGAGAAAATGATTCCTGTGGCAGAGACTGAGGAGCAGTTGTTACCCGTGTGGGTGCGCCACGAGGCTCTGCTTGTGGTTACAGAAAGCATTTCACTTTGCAGAAAGTAACACACTGAAAAAATAGCCCTATCTTTTTATTTCACCTGGAGGAAAAAATTCAAGCAGTGGGACTCTCAAGTGGTGGGGGAGATAACAGTTCAGGGGCTCTGTGCTGCCTTGTTACGTAGCTCTGTGGGAGGTGGTGCCCCCTCAGTGGACAAAAAACTCCGCTTTCCACAGCCTAATGAACAAACTCCTTTGTAATCTGCTCTTCCAGCACTTGGGGAAAAAAAAAATCTCAAATTGAATATATTGTTAGTGTTCCTGAAGCGAAAAGGAATAAAACATTTTTTTCTTGAGATATAAGACTTTAATTTTTTTATCTCGTGTTTTGTTGTCCCCAGGAAGGGATCTGATTTCTCTTGTCTGAAAAAGGTTGTGATGAGTAGAATGTTCTGTGAATATAAAGAAAAGCATCAGTATGCTATCTATCTTTGCATCAACAAGTAAAAAAAGAAATATTTGCTTTCGCTTTTTTCTGATATCTGATTCTTCAGTGTTTTTTTCCCAAATAATCATCATGAATTAAAGTATTTGTATTATCATGTCATTCTTTGCATAGCCTTAACCAGTTGAAACATTTATAAACCTTGTAAAACACAGGGGCTCTCATGCCAAATGTTTATTTACACACAGCACCACTTGATCTGTCTCAATTCACTCAGGTTATGTTTTGTTTTTCCCGGTGGCCATTCTGTCCTACCGCTCCAACAGCAGGGAGCAGCAAACAGTCAAAGCAAAAGGCTCACAGACCAAGCACAAGTCCTCTTCTAATAGATTTTCCTCCAAGGCATTTGGCGAATATTTGCAAACACACTCAAGGACAATCAGGCTTGATTAGGAAAAGCAGTCGTGTCCAGACTCTGACATGCCATGGTTGTGGGTTGGGAAATGCAGTACAGCTGTGGCCCAGATATCCAGCAGGTTTGTCTGATGACCTAAATCTTTAGCTCTTTTTTTAAAAGATCATGAATTGTATTAGCAGAAAGGAAAGTTGACTGTAACCCCTTCGCTCCATCCGACCCTTTTTCTATTTCTGTAATAAAAGGGATTGTCAGATTAGCAATTAAATGCATTCATGGCAGGAAAGAAGCATAAAGGTTGAGGAAAGTCAAACAGTTTGATTTTTTGTTTGTTTGTTTTAATGGACAGCATGGATTATTTTTTACCTGCTTTGCTCTGATGGTTAATGAAACACACTGTCCTGCAAGGAACTGCGTGAGAGTAAATGGATTTGTCAATGGCATCCTTAGTGCTCCCGACCCGGGAGAAGTCCATAGGTTTCCATGCAGAACACCTCCGTGGGTACCAGAATATAATTTTTTTTCACATACATTTATTTCATGTTGTTTCATAAATATTTGAATTCTGCACTGTGTTGATGCTCAGTTATTGGGAGTTACTATGTTCAGCTAGAAAGGATAGCTCTTGGGAACTGAATTTTAAAGATGTTTCTGTTCTAACTACTAGAAACAAGTTACTGCATGATAATGAGAACCTCAGGTTACACTATGAGGAGGAGTTCAAAGTTAGTGCACAGCGAAGCAGATTTCTGCAAGACTCTTGGCTTCACGTGTTCTCTGACATCTCTCCTGTCACGCAAAGAGATGGTGTGATTCCCCTCCACCATTGCCTCCTTCTGATGACGTAATGATTAAGTATAGGAGTCTGAGATCTGGTAAACCTGTTGAAATAAATCTGCAGTGTGCAAACATAAAATGTGACGTAAAGCCAAAGTAAAAATGGATTTTAATTCAAACATTCTCAAAGAAAATTCATGAGTATTCTGATGGAAGGTGCTTATCTGGCTATTTTGAAAGATACTGGCAAGTTTATGAATTACATGAATAGTGACACCAGAATGGGCTGAACCCTGCTTCAGAAATAGCAAAGATGCTGTAGCAAACTGGTATCATTATTTATGCTTGTACTTGCTAGATTGTGGTTACACAGACCGTCTTTATTTTTAAGCTTTGCAGCCTCTTTAACCTACGTAAATCAGTGAAGTACTTTCACCATCCTTCTTCTATGCCTCCATACTAGGTCCCACGTGCATTTGTGATTTAATTAATGCTACCCTGAATTAATCATTCTGTGAAAGGTCTGAAGTTTATTTGTTTCTACTGTATGCAGTCCCTGTGGTTATTAATCAACTAAGAAACAAATCTGAAAATAAATAAATAAATGAAATGGAAAAGAGCAAAAAATTTCTGCAATTATAATGTAAAAGTAAGGCAGTCAAAAAGCAAATGTGTGTTAGAAGACACTTTATTATGAATTGCCAATAAATATAACAATATAACTTTCAAATCTCTGGAATCCTACTAAGATTACATTCTCTTCCTTTATAAAAGGGATTTAGTACCAGTGAAAGATATACTGCAAAATAATGCCGCCTTCATGCAAGATGGATGTGCAGTATCAGCAGTGAGCACTCCCACACTGTTTAGGTGTCAAATGGTCTGTAGGCTTGTAAAACTAAACGGGTTGTTTGTGAAAAAATCTGTTTGTAAAGGTGCCACAACTGTACTGTCAGCCTAGGAATGGCTCTGATGCCTTTCCTGGTGCCTCCAGGAAACTCTTCTGCAGTAAAGAGTTGTAATGTTTTCCCTACTGTCCTGCATCTTTTTTCCCCATAGGTATCTTTGTAAATATGGGGGGAGTTATTCCCTGCCTTATCCTAATCGCTGACATGAAGATTACTAGTTCCTAGGCTGCACTATGGAGACAGCCCTTTTTGGCACACCACTGCATCCCCGTATCTCTTGAGTCTGTGATGGCAGTGGGTACTTCTATACAGTAAGTGGGTAGGGACACTGCCTAGTAAAATGGTAGTGTCTTGTTGGTCCTCTGGATTGTTGACATCCTCTTGTAATTCCTACTTCCAAGCTAAAGTTCTTCCATGTTTTCTTACCCCTGGTGACAATGATTTAAATATTTAGCTAAGGGAGACTAGAGTCCCACAGCCTCCACTGCAGCCCAGCATCCATGGCTGCCTCATATAGACCAGACCCATTGTAGTTTACCTTTTGCCATTGTTTCAAGCAGGTATTTGGACCAGACCTGACCTCTGTGCATGATGTCTCCTAGACATTGACACCTCTGTACCAAGTTGCTTGCTTTATACAATACTTCTGTAAGCTGAAGTAGATTCTAAACAAGATGGTAATTTATTTCACGCAGCTTTTGTTCCTGCCAGCTGGCAGCTGACTTTTTTGCCATCTCCTGCAGTTGGTCACTCTTGCTCAGTCTAAGTTTGCTGCTTATCATTGTTGTTCTAATGATATTGCTTCTGGCACCACAATCCAGCTGGAGTCAAAACTTCCATTCATTTAATGGTATAGCTGCAAATATGGCAGCTGAATTATAGGTGACTGACTTTGGCTGTGCATACGCTTTGAGAGTCCTTGCTTTTACTGAAATTGCGCTGCAGACGTCATCCTCTGAACTAAAGCCCTCCACATCCTTGGTCTGTGTATGCACTGCTCGCTCCTTGCTTCCCAAAATAGTTGCAGCATTGGTGTTTACAGGTGGCTCTATTTCACATCCTCCTTGCACGTCTCCCTCTCATTCTTCGCTGTTGTCTTTAGGTTAAACCTATTTCTTTGTGTGTGCGTTGTTTTTTGCCGGTCTTTGCCTCGCGAAACTGTGGTTTTCTGTTTTTTCTAATCACTTGGGTGGCCGAAGTGGGGTGGCAGTATTCGAGGGTGCCTCCCTGGAGGGAAAGCATTGGTGTCTCAGCACACTCTCCTGTAGCTGGGATCCTAGGTTGGTAGGGGGTCACCTCCGAAACTACAAGTGAATGAGAAAATTTTCTGTTCTGGCGTTTAAAACTCTTGCTAGTTATTTTCCTGTAAGTCCTTGTTGGCTCTCTTCTGGCTTAATTTTTTTGGGATCCAAAATGCTTACTCAGTGCTTCTATTGGACACCTGGTGTTTTGGTTATTGTTCTTCGCAATGGTGTTTATCTTACTTTTCCTTTTATTCTTCCCAATGTGATGGCTAAACACCCCCCCCCCCCCCCCAGTTCTTTATCTTTTAGCAGCCATCACTAGTTCTGTGTACAGACTTTGTTTTCCCCAAATTTCTGTTTGTGCCAGATTCTTTGTTAGAAATATAGCACGGCCAATGGTCTGAGTCACTCTATGCTAATCACCTTCCCTGCCTTGCTGTGTATCTCACTAGGCTGCCTCCACCACATTTCACATACCACATGTTGGCTCATAAAACAGGAGGGTTTCATGCTGGCAAATCTAAGTTGATCTTTAGTTAGTGATTTACTTCAGAGGTGCTGAAAATGCAACGTAGACTCCACCTACGATATATAGGTTGGTGTCATGGTTCCTCCCTCAAATCCTTCCTCCTTTTTGCATTTTATGCACTTCATGTCTTAAGAAGGAGCATATGTCTAGGACAGAGACAGTAGTTTAAGCTCTGTTTTTCATGTGTATTTAGTACTTTTGCAAATAGCATGCTTACGCTTTCTAGGAAAGGCTGTTCAATATGCACCCGGACAGCAGTCTGAGTCTATGCCAGACAGGCAGTCTTCCTGGTGAATATCACATCAATGCAAGTGTGGTCCTAGAGTTGTATGACTGTCGTGTATCATTTTTCTGCTCTGGGAAAGTTTTCCCTCTCTTTTCCCACCCACCAGAATACCCCCACCTTTTTAATAGGAATAGGGTTTTAAAATCTGTTTAGTGAGAGGGAGTCTGGATACTGGACTGGACTGTGGTAAGCCTGGGTTCCGTTCCTAGAGCTGCTGCAGAACTGGAATGACCTAATCCAAGACCTATATACCTACCACTAACTAGATCTCCTCTTTAAGGTAGTTCCTACATATCATTGCCTGCCTTACCTATTGTACGTGCTTTGGATTAGGTGTTGTTATTCTTTAGCTACTAGACGTGCAAAGTTTCAGCACTAGTCCCTCCAGCTTTGGTTAAAATGAGCCCAGATTGAAAAAAATCTGCCCAGATTGACGATGGAATACATTTTTCAGATGGAGCTGGAGCTTGACGGAGATCAGGGGACTAAGCTTGCCCCACAGAGAAATTTTGCTGTATGCAGAGGCTGTGCAGAAAATGATGACTGCTTATTTGACCTTGGTTCTTTTGTGCACATCGATACTGCTCTCAGCTTCAAAGGTGAATGCTGAAAGTCTGAAATAGTATTTTAAAAATGCAGTTCTGACATACCAGGAAAAGTAACAAGACTTGTGAGATCCACTAGCCCAAAAATGTTTGAAGAACATGTATTGAACTTCTAAGCCAGAAGTTTCAAGGAAGCAGTTAATTCACAACTATAATATTTATGTTATCTACACAATGCAATATTCATTGATCTCAGGGCCTCAGTAAACGAGTGCCACAAATAAAATATTTTTTGTGCTAATCCTATCGATGAGAAGTACTTTTCTCTGCATTTTAAGGTGTGGAAGTTCAGATGCACATGGATATGGAGGTTATACAGAAGGTCTGTGACAGATCTATTATTCCGCATCTTACTCAGAAACCTAAGCCAAACAGGAGGGAAAGGGAGAAACAAAAGCGCTGTATGGTGGCTTGAGCACTGTTAAGAGAAATGAAATATTTAAGGATTTCAAATATTTTTATTTTAAATGAATGGTGAATTTGGTTATACTGCATGTGCTTCTTATTTATTGCAGTTGTAGAGTTTATGAATATCGTAAATTGAGACCTTTTAAAGAGGGCCAACAAAAAAGGCAGAACTCATGTTCACTTTTTGACTATATATATTTTGTGTTCAGTCAAGTTGCCTGTGTTTAGTTATTTGCAACTTATTTTTGATTGCCTGGAGAATTCCCATGCCTTATTGAACCTTTTACTGTTTTTTCTGATTTTGACTATTAAAAAAATTTCCATACTGTTATCACAGAAATAGATGTAATATAGAAATATGTAAAAATATAAGTTGTTGTACCAAAGTAGCCCAAACTGTTAGACCTGGGAACAGGTCTGACAAAAAACAGAGGGTTTGGTGTAGCCATATTTAGAGAGTTGCTTGGGATTCATCATCTTCATCAATTCAGATCATTATTCCTCATTGTGGACAGTAAATGGGGGGGGAGAAATTAAGTATGCAGTTTTATTTAACAGAAAAGTTTTGAAGACATATGGAATTCTTTGTGAATAATTCATGCTCTTTAAGATCAGAAGTGTTGAAACAAAAAAAAGGTGGGGAATTCTGCTGGGACGTGCCAGTTTAGAAACAAAGCAGCACTCTTGCTACATGTAAATGCAGCTGAACATGATGGCTATAACATCAGGGAAAAAAAATCTTTGCGAAAAAGTCTGTAGCGATATAGATGATCTCTTTTTCCAGAAGGTAAATTATTCATTTTGTCCTTGATCAATTCCAGTTAACATGTATTTGTGGCTCACAACTCTTTCTCTAAAACATAAAAGTGATTCACGGGGGAAAAGAAAAGTCACGCTTGGGGAAAAGAGCATCAAGAAAACCCGGCCACACTGTGGCCTTCTCCATTTTACGCCCCTACCAGGCATCTCGGATTAAATAACCCTTTCAATGACTTTGGCACTAACAAGTTATTTAAATTTTCCTTGCCTCTCTCAGTACATTGCTCTACTGATTTTTCTGCCAGATTAGATGCAAAGTTGAAAGGAAAAAGGAAAAGAAATATTGGAATGTGCTTGCAATTTGAACAGCGGCGGGAGTAGTGTGGACTGTCCAGTGAAGCCTGAAAGGGACGGGTGACAGATCGGTCACTTCATGCAAACTTCTGCATGCTTCCTTCTGCCAGCCTGCACTAGCAGAGTAATGTAGGTATTAATTTCTTTTTTTTTGCTATATCTACAGAAAGAGTCCCCAGTCTTGCAGTTCAAACTGAATGCAATGGGAATCTGCTAGTGCTTAAAAGGCGATTCTTCATGTTTGAAGGACATTTTGGCACACATGAATCTTCCCATAGCTGCTTACTGCACGGTATGCTGAGCACCTTACCACTGCTGGGGATCCCCTGTCAACGGACAGCCTTACAGCTTTCTTCCATTTGTCTTGTTCTAGCCATACTTTCTGTTGTCCCCCTTACAGGGAATGCATGAAGCAAAGCATTCTCCAGAATTGATATTCCTGGCTCTTTTTCATGGTGCTTTGGTGACTTCTGGATCATCTGGGTCTCCCTTTCATCTAAAATTTTTTAACTTCTCTGAAAATTGGATGAAAACTCTGTATGTTCAGTATCCAGATAGTAAAATACTTTTGTAAATGTTCCTATATACAAGCAGAGTCCTTCTTCCCATGTGTATGCTGGATATTAGCATATCTCCTCTCATTCCCAGGGATGAACAGAACAGGACCCCTTTGGCTGCATAGGTGACTCATAGACATGCAGTGGAAGCCTTATGCGTCCGGTTACACCCTAATGCCAGGACATTTTCACTACCTAGGTTATAAAATGACATTTGGCTGAGAAGCCGAATGGAACAGAAATGTGTCAGTCTTTTAAAATACTGCTTTACCACCTGTTTTTTACTTTTTTCCAGACATATATAAATAAAACTATAGTTTGGTGGTGAGGTTCGTACAAATCAAACTATCTGAAGACTAAGCCCTTTTAGGAACTGCCACAGCGTGCCCTGCAACATTTCTTTTCCATTCTACATGCATGTAAAGAAGGTCAAGCAGTGAATTAGCAGACAACTTTGATGGTGCCAAAGACAACAACCTGCTTCAATACATTATCAAATAATAGACTATAAATTATGTAAGCACTGAAATGCCAAGCAGCAAACAGCATTTCCACTGCTAAATAGAATCACCGAATTCATTAGAAATTGCTAACCCTGGTGATGATATTTTGAGTCTGAACATTAACTCTTTGCCACCATCCTTCTCTTCCTTTCTGCTTCTTTATCAAGTGTGCTCATTTTTTGGTCGTATTCCCTTATTATGTGATTGTCCATCAAGCCCTGCCTCCAGTATGCAGAAACTGTATTTTGATTCACGTTGAGACCGACTCCACAAGCTGACAGATGTCTAAGGCAGCTCTGGAAGGGCACCACATAGGAGCAAAAATGTTGAGTATGCAAAGCTCAGGAGTAAAATGCCCCTAAACAGAGCTGGCGACGTGGTGCTTTGATACTTTTTGTGTTGCTTAGCTCCAAAATTTCCACAAGCGGGTGATGGAGAGGTGACAAAGCCAGGGGCTGTGCACACTTCAGCGTCTTACCTCCTGACACAGAGATCCTGCTGCCTCTGGGAGACAGGAACCCCGGCTGGCCAGGACTTTAAGTATCTGTGGTAGTGAGAAGGTCTCAAAGGAGATAGAAATAAAAAGAAATTTAAGTATGTAAAAGGCAGATTTTATTAGAAATTAAACCAGAAATATTTTTTTAACAGAGAAACATCAAAGTAAGTAGGATAGACAAAAGAAATTTTAAAAGTTTTATACACAGTTCTACCACACCTATGTCCTTACAAATTGATCTGTATTTCTAGGCCTGGTTTTTGTTACTTTATAAATGCCACCAAACTCTGCCCAGCCTCTTCTGTTTCCTGGGGGTCTTTCTGTCCCTTCTGGGGCTGGACTGGTTGCTTCCCATCTCCTGCTGCAGCCCCTGCCTGTGCTGCAGGCCTTCAGCCCTGGGCTGTGCTGCTTCTCTGCTGCTGCTGCCATACCCTGCGTGGTCACAGCTTTCCCTCCTGGAGCATGCCCAGATCTTCCCCAGGGAAGGCATCATCTCTCCTCTCTTCAAGTCCTGTCTCCTTACAAGACCATAAAACATAACTGAAAATGACAAGACAGATGCTTACCAATCAATGTACTGTGTGGTCTTCACCAGCTTTTTGCTGATATCTCCCACCAGAAGCGTCATTGCTTGCAGTATCTGGCCTACTTTAACGTGAATGAGCCAGCTTGTGGCAATGGCCATGATGGTCCTAAGAAAAATAAGTGTGATCCTATGTAGAAAAATTTAATGCAGTACCCTTAGGAGGATGTAAAGCTGCACTAAACTGGAACTTCTTATTCCCAATGGCAAGTTTTGAACGCCGTGGTTTTAGGGAGTAAAATCACCTTGTTAGTAAGAGCTTGATGTATCCAGGTCAAGAAAGTCTTCTAGAAGCTGAAGCACCCTTAGAAAGGGTAGGATTTTACATGCAAACTTGTTTTTTATGGAGTTTCCCAGAGACTGTGGCCATAGCGTTCTGCTAGTACAGCTGTTAGACACACAATGGCAAGGAGTGCCACATATGTGAAATACCATCATCATTTATCGACAAAATGCCTTACAGGCTCAATGGACTAAGTATAACTTCGGTTAAAACAAAACAAAAAAAACAGAGTAAATATTAATGAACAAAAATTCATAGTCTAGAGCAGTAGTTTGTCCCTGTTTAGGCTTGGCAAATGGCATGAGCTTTAGGTACATAGCAAGACTCAGGCAATTGCAGAGGTCTACGGAGAAATGTAGTAGTTCATAGACTGTTTCTGCACAGACTGCTATCAGTACATTATTTGGCAGAACCACTGAAATTCAGTGAATCATCAAAGATAAAAACCTTAAAGTTAAAATACATCAGAAGTACCAGATTGAAGCATTTGCCTTCGAACATTTTACTTGCTAAGCTTTTTTCTTTCAGGGAACTCTGCAGTTCCTAAAAACATCTCTCTCCTTTTCATGGCTGCATACAGCTTTTAGGACAAACTAGTTCTTAAAAAAAAAAAAAGTCTTTTTGGCATTTATCTCAATATTTCACTGAAGAGATAAATTTTGTTAAAGGCTCCAAAGCAAAGACAATTTGCAAATTAATTTCTTTACTAGTCTGAAAACAAAGGATCAAAGGAACATGCCATGTCCTGTGGTACTCTGTTTCTGTAAGAGAATCTAGGGCAGGGGACATATATAAGGATGAGCTTCATTGCTGAAGTTTTCTCTGATGACTTCTATGCTTGTGATAATTTGCTAGTAATACTGCTTAAAGCAAGGCTGTGGTTGTCCTGCATCTTAGTTCAGGTGGTCTTGCTTCCTGCTTCTGCAAGGAAACTTGAAGTGAAAATCAAAGAAACATCTTTCTTCCCTTGTTTACTCCATGCACTAAGAGGCCAGAGATGGTCTTTCAGTTACAGGTGCTCAGAAATAAACTTAACACAGGAGAAGGAAAAATAAAATACCTTGATGCATTTCTTCAAAACAGTGGAAGCTGTCCCTTGCCAGCGGAAGCCTCTAACTGAGGAATGTTCTCAAGCAAGTATCCAAGTTTATGCATGAGTTGTCATCTCAGTATGCATGAAACAATTCAAATGCATAAAATTAGACCTGTACTTGGCAAGCAATGACTTCAACTCTTAGTAATGAACCACTGTCCTTCCATGAATCTGGAGGCAGTAGGGATATATGACTCAAGAGCTAACTCCTAGAAAGTTTCTTGCATTTCTAGAATTATCAGTATTGGCATAATTCAGTGCTGCAGCTTCTATACAAGACAGTGAGTATGTTAGGGAGAAAACTTGGGAGATTAATATAAATAAAGTATTCCAATTAATATAGTAGGCGGTTCTCAGCTCTTATACTAAGCTAATTCCCATTAGGTCAGGATTGGCCATTGTAGGGTCTCACCTGCCTAAAACTGGTGATGATGTTCACACCAAGGATCCACTATTCTGTCTCCAGGAGTGATCATAAATGGACACCTAAAGAAGAGGAAGAGCAGGCAAACTTATGTGATACTTTCCCCTAACATTCTCTCAGCCTCCAACTTCATACAGGTCTGGGGATTTCCTAAGTATCTTCTTGCTTGTCCATTTAGCAACCCTAAATCATCTCTCTTCCAAGTAGTCATCCACTCTTTCCCTGAATCAATGTTCACTCTTGCACCCACAATATTCTTTAAGAAAGAATTACACAGGTCTGCTATCTGTTGTGTTAAAACCCAGCTCTTCTGATTTAGCTCCTTCTGGCTTCATTCGATTCCCTTTAGTTCTTGGAATGAAAAAGATGGTAAAAATTTTGATTACCATCCATCACTTGTTTTGTAGGTTTGTACCAAATTCTTCCAAATCAGCTTTACTTCCCCCAGTCCCCCCCACTTTAATTCCTGTGTCCTAGCTAGTTTTTTGTCCAGGTCAGAAATGTCCCATTTCTCCCACAGCTGTTTGACCTTCTTAAAAGCCTCTGATGGAGGACTTTTGGGAAAGTCTTTTGGAAATACAAAAAGATTATACCAACTAGATCCTTCCTTTCTGCAAGGATCTGTAAGGTAGGGATACCGTTTGCAGTTCCTCACAAGTCTGGCATTTTCCCATGCTCTGTGGATGCATCCTTTACCATAGATTTTGTTAATTTTCCCAGTGTTACCATCATGATTACAGGCCTGCTATTCCCCAGGTCTCCTGGGACCTTTGCTTAAGGACTAACATGATACCCATTCTTTAGACTGGAGGATGTTTTAAGTGGTTAATAGGCTTACATACTGGAATTAGTAACTTGACTCTTGAGTTCTCTTAGACCTCCCGGGTGACTGCCATATGGTTTTTGCAAGAGGTTACCACTCCTCTGGAGCTGAGGTTGGCCAGTGTGTTCTGCCCTGACTGCCTCTCTGATTCCTCTCAGCACAGAGCAGTCTCTGCCACCAGCCTCACAGCACAGTCAGTAACAGAGATGCTTCCTAAGGGGTATTCGTATTGCTAGAGGGTCCATAGACGTGGCCCAGTGTGATCATTTCCTCCTCTGCCTTTTCTGATGATGTTTCTGGAGCTAATCATTCTCTGCAAGCCTCTTCCCATCCTCTTCCTGGGAAGAAGTATTTAAAAATAACAGAAGAAAAGCTGAATGCAGGACCTTACTCTGCATCAGGCCGGACACTGCCCCATGCTGTGTCACAATCCGTCCCCTCTGAAGGTGGCATCTTGCTTCAGAATTAGGCTGAGCTGAGAATCCAAGTACTGTTGGGACTATTGGATCTGTTGTTTCCGGCTTTTTGTGGAATGGGGTGGATTTAGAGTTTTGTATCTGAGAAATGTTTGATTGGTTTTTAATGAATCTGGCACTCTAATCTCATCATGGGATCTGAAGAACTAAGCAGCAGCAAATAGTGTTTACTCCTCTGCCTTGTCCTGCTGCCAGAAATGTGCAGTACTGCCCTCTGACAGAGCAACTGAAGACAAAGAAGAAGAAAAAGGATGAAACAGAAGCTATTTACAGATGCAAGGCTTAACTTTGGTGCTGTCACCTACATACATGGTAGAAATGTCACTTTCTCCTACACATGTTGGAGAATGTGCCCTACAACAGCTGTGGTCTGTCAAGGATGAAAGCCAGAATTTGTAGTAGGATGTGAAAGTGTGAATATTGGCCACGATCAGCCTTGGGAACTTTTTCCTGCTGGAGCTGGCATGCTTTCTGCCCAGAAGCTGGATGACTTTCTGCTGCTCAGTCAGCTGACGCTAGCTTTAGATTTGGCCAAGTGTCTTATCTGAAAGGTACATTTGGGCTGGGTTTCTGTTTCCCTAAAAACTTTGTACGCCTGTATAGTGGCTCACTCACCTTGATTGCTATTCATCTTTTTTCTTTAGGCATGAGTGTACCTCTTGTTCTGCCAGAACGGCAGGGTTGCATAACAATCATGCAGAGGATAAAGATTTTAATTTCTTGAAGTGTTCTTTTTCCCCAGAGAATCTTTTTTTAGTCATTTTCTTCCTCATTCAAAATTCAATCCTCTTCCCACTGTTCAGTGTCACTGCTAGCATTGGTTAAAATCACTCCTATAAGGAGTTTGAATTGAGATATATTAGGGTGACCAGTGGCTTAATGCCTTAACTATAACTATTCCTTGAATCAGCTCCTGGGTAATAAGCAAGGTAAGAATAGCTCCTCATCTTGTGTGTTGCACTAGCTGAGATTCCTATGGGCAATCATTATTACGTGCTACTTCATACACTGTTTGGCCAGATAATGCCTTGCAATTAGGCCTTAAGAGCAAGCAATGGAAAGCTCTCCTTAAAAGCTGATTATATTAGAGCCCAGCAGTGCACCCGTACCACCATTCTCAGAGATTTGTTTCCTTTTTGATGTCTCACTGTTGCTGCTCTGATCCAGAGGCAAGCTATTTATCCAGACAGCTGCAGGCCAAATCTTCAGCAGTGCTGCTCCTGCACAGCTGCACTGAAGTCAAGGGAAATACGGCCTGGCTCCTTCTCACTTCTATCCCTTCGTATTCTATAATGTTAGTTGTATCCTATTGGTACTTTACCATTTCTTTGATTGAGACATTCATCTTCAACTGTTATAATTAACAAGTCAGCATTAATGCAATGGATCCGTTGTTGGAACAAGGTCTGCTTCATGGTTTTTGTACAGATGATGAAATGTTTATAGGGGCTGTGGGAGATAGCACAAAAGTAGAAAACCTTCAGAGTTTGGTGAATGTCCATACAGCTTGGGAATAAATCTTCACTGACCCTTACGGTTACACTGCTGTGCGTGGAAGGGATGGATGGCTTAAATTGGTCCTGACAGTAGCCCCATATTCTGAGTAGATAGAAACTGCTTTGCTCATGCAGAGTAGTAAAAAAGCATAACTGGCCCCTGAGGACAACACTGCAAGCCCAGGTTTAACAGATTATGCTGGGGTGAGGAATCTGTAAGGAAATTGTCAGCCTTCCTGCATTCTGTAAGAGGACATCCATGTATGGCCAGGAGCCTTCTTTCCACTTCCAAAAGCTGCTGTGGTTTGGGAGGGTGCAAAGCAATTTTCTTTCGTTTTGTATTTAGACAAGCAACAGTAATCTCCCTGAGGCTGGCAACGCAGCACTTTCCCTCCAAGGGCACACCACACATTATTTTGCAAACAGAGGCAAGGTCACTTTACCCACATGCCAGGCCAATCAGGAGTGATACAAGTAAGACTGGTTAGCACTGGTCATGAACTAATAAGTCCTGATGAGATTTCTGCTCAGTTTGGAGCACATGCATAACAGGCTTGTAAAATTCCAAGTAGATTTAAGAGGCACAGTACAAAACCTCACCTGTGAGCTCTTTAGTCTCTAGGCATCTTGAACTTCACCTGGGCTAGCAACAATTAGCTAAGCTGTGGTCTTCATCACTTGGCTTGTCAGCCTTTAACAGTTCGTGCCTCTCCTTTGCAGTCAATCTTAAAAGCAACAAAGAAAGGTGATTGTGAAAGGTAAGATAATTTTGCAGCCTTCCACAGGCAGTTTGGGTTTGGATTGTTGTGCCTAAACTTTTGTCAGCTTAGTCCAAAACGTGCTTGTTTTTTAATCTCAGACAGATGTAATAAATTGAATGTGTCATTTGTTGATAAATTATATTATGTTAAACCATGTCATGTGAGTCAAAAGGATAAGGAAAATTGTAGCAGAGGTAAGAAAAATGAAATATGTTAAAGTAAGGCTTTTCTTTCTGCTTTGAGTTTACAGTGTTCAATAGATTCAAATTTTTTTTGGATATCTAATGCTTTTCTCCTCTAACTCATCAGTGAACCATAGCCCAGCATCATCACAAGGGTGGCAGCAGCCAGAAGGGCCTTGATGAGTGGAAGACATGTAACCTGTCAGGGTGTGCAGGTGGGCAGGCTAACACAAATCTGTTAGCACGTTTTATTCCTACGCAGGTCAGGATCTTCTCGTAGGCTGGCCAGGTTTCAATTTGGGTAGCTGTGCATCTGCTAGGACTTTAACTGTGGCTTGTAAAGTTTATTTGAATCCTTCGGACAGCAAGTAAGTCCTGTGTAAATGTCAGATGTGATGGAGTTTTAGAGACAAGGGGAAGCTGAGGTGTTGACTTGGATGTGAGGGAGAACCTTAGTGCATGTCTGTCCTTCCCAGGGCTTCCCCTGACGCGTGCCAACAAGTTCCCAAGAGCACAGGCAGCAGTGCCTCTTCTCCTTTTCCTGGCCACAGCTGGCTGCACAGAGAAGCACAGCACAGATGCCAAAAGCAGCTGCGGGTGGGCTGGGGGGAGGTCAGGAGCCCTACATCTGGGCTTGCAGTGTGGGGCCCCGAAGCACAGCTTCCTGGCTCGGGCACATAGCTGTTAGGACACGCATGTATTGCACAGACCTACACCTTCGTAGAAGCTGCTTCTGCAGGTCTCTGCTCTGCACCCTGGTGGATCCACCCACCAGCAGGCTGTGGATGTGCCATTAGTTTCCCTGGTGTTTAACGAGCAACATCTGTAAAATGATGCTAGAGGTCTTTCTGTGCTGTAGAATTGGGGACAAAAATGGGTATTAGATTTGCAAGGTGCTTTGGTAACATGGTAATGAGGACTATAAAGTACCTGAGAGAGATGGAGAAGCTTCTTTTTCATCATCTGCAGAATCTCTTTAGTCTACCTGACTTTTCTTTCTTTGCCTTAAGAGCAATGGCAGGACCTTATTCTTTGCCTTTTGCAGAGAGCTGCGACTGCCCTGCTCCCTGTGCGCTGAGAGCACTTGCAGGCGGATCAAGAATCGGAGGCTCCTCTTTGTCACCTTCCATGTAGTAACCTGCTTCCTAGCAGAAAAAGTGTTAAAGGAAACTGTTTCAGGGAAGAATATAATGCCGGACAGTCCTAGAGCACCAATTCAAGATTGCTGAAGCATCTGGAAGCTGTTCCTTTTTTATTTTGCCAGGATTCCAGTTGCATAAAGACTTAGAGATGCCTAGCTTTCCTTTCAATGCTCATTTGCTTACATTTAAGTCCATGTGTCATTTTTCATTATTTTATACACTAAGGGGCAAATTCTGAATTTTTTAGTCATGTTTGACAGAATCTCGTTCCATAATAATCTTATTAGCTTAAGTAGATCTGTTTGTGGAAAATGCTAATGCTGAGCCGCAGCTGAGGAGTTGCAGTGGGAAGAGCAGGGAAGAGCATAAGAAGAAAATGGCTGCCAGAGATCGGATCAATAGTTGGGTTTTAATGTAGCTCCACATCAGTCACTGAATGCAGTAAAATAATTTTTTAAATTTTCTGTAAAAGCTGCAGCAAGAGTAGGAAAAACCTTGGATGCCCTTCTAGGGACGCTTTAGAACAAAGGTACAATATTCGTTCTCACTGTGGAGTGTTAAGAAAAGACTCGGTGGCTCTTTGGTTCCTAATTATCACCTCAGGCAGCTTATTTAGCCTACCTGTCATGAAAGTAAGAACTACACAACACACTGTAACTCTTGCAAAGTAATTGAGCCACTTTTTTGGCCTTACGCTATCAATATTAATAACCTACCCTAATTGCACAACGCTTTCATATTTTTTTTTCTCCTTTTTCTTCAATCTGCTACAGGGATTAGTTAGTCATTTGCATCTTCTTTAGAGGCCTTAACAAATGTTAATTTGTCATTCTTACCTCTCGTCTTTTTTTTTTTTAAGTGTCAGAATGAAATTAATTTCCCGGAAGGATATTTAATGTCTTTCATGCATCAGTCAGGGCTGAATTCTTCTTTTTCTCATTCAGATATGGTTTCTCTTAAGCTATATGAAGTCAAGAAAAGAGGAGATACATTTTTATGCATTGCAGAGTACCCTGAAAATAAAGACAGAAGAAGTTCAAAGTTAAGTGACCTATGGTATGCTGTAAAAATATTTCCATTTCAGACCTCTTTAATGTATTTCAATGCCTGAAATGCTCTTCCAGTCTGAATGAATTTCATCAAACTTGGTTGCTCTGGCCAAACAACAAGTTGTTAGCCCTGTCTATGGGCAGGTTGTAAGTACTAGAGGAGTAAAGTAAGCTTTCTCTTTAGACGTATCTCCATACTTCAATCCTTTAAATTCCTCAGGTATGCTCTTCCAGGCTGTTTGCTTTCTTTAACAGGAGATGCTAATTACGTGACTTGTGGAGGCATCATTGGGGTAAAGTTTCTTTAATTCTTTTTATTTCATAACAAATTGTACTTGAAAGTATTAATGGCCTCTAGAATTTCAATGAGAAAGAAGTTTAGGTTTGCTGCTAAACTGCATAGCATCCTGGATGGCAGGCTCATGAACTTGGAAATGGTGGGCAGGAAAAAGCATTGCCAGCCTATTTTTTCATGCTGATGAACATTTCTTCTTTATTTATGGATTAAAGACTAATAGCTGAGTAGTATATTGTAACCATGCTCAAAAGCAAATGACAGTGTAGGTTTGAGGAAAAGTGTGAATAATCAGTCTCTATTTTAAACTTTCTAGTGAAACTTTTTTTTTTTCTGAGCCATAAGTAGAATCACAAAACAATTCAGGTGGAAAAAGGTATCTCAGAAGGTCTCTGGTCCCACCTCCTGCTCAAAGTAAGGTCAGCTGTGAGGTCAGACTGTGTTGCTCAGGAGCTTATTCAGTCTGGTCTTTTAAACCCTCATGGAAGGAAACAGCACAACCTCTCTAGCAAACTGTGCCACTGCTCGACTCTCCTCAAGGTGAAAGATTATCTCCCCATATTCAGTTTGAATGTTTCTTATTTCAACTCATGCCTGATGCTTCTTCTTCTCCCACCCTGCACCTCTGCAATGAGCCTGGGTCCACCTCTTATTCGCTTCCTTGTAGGTGCTGGGGGCTGCTGAAGGAGCCCTGGTCTCCCAGCTTCAGCACACAGGGCAAGAACTCCTGCCCTGTCCATTTTGGTGGCCTTCCCTGAACTCCCTCCAGTTAAATGTTGTCTTTCTTCTACTGAGGGCCCCAGACTGTATGCGGTACTGTCGATGTGGTCTAACAAATGCTGAGTAAAGGGGAATAATCACTTCTTTCAATCTACTGGCAGAGCTTCTCCCTGGCCAGGCAGTGCCCAGCCTGTATCGCTGCAGGGGGTTTGTCGTCCCCAGGTTTGGGGCTTTGCATTTGTCGCTGCTGGATTTTACGGGGTTCTACAAGTGCTGACGTGAACAGTGGATGGTTGCTGTTGTCCACAGACAGGTCTGCTTGACACTACAGTTAGTCAAGGTTTCTGTTGCCTCATATCTCTGGCCTTCAGATATGCTTTGCTGGCTGGGAGAGGAGTCAGGGAAGAATATATGGTGCAAAACGCAATTCTAGGCAGGCTTCAGTGCCTCTTGTGTATTATTTTGGTCTAGTCAAACCCACTCACGGACAATGCAAAGAAAAAGTACTTCTATAACTGTGCTGCTACAGACATGATAGAAACCTGGCAGATGGGCTGCATCTTTTATTATCGACTGAGGAGGAACAGACCCAAACCTGAGGAGCAGTACTAGATGGGGTGGCAAAGACTATTCTCTGACTTCAGTGTTGTCTCTTGCATATGTCTCCCATGGTCCAAAAATACATGAGATGCTTCTATCCTCAGATTGCCTATGAAAAATCATACAGATAAAGGGCTGGGTGGGAGCCTGTCAGCCATCAAAGCCATAAAAGTACTGGGGGAGAGTGACATGAAGTCATAATTCCCCTGCTCCCCCAGATCATAACACAAGCACGTGCTCACTGATGAGAAATATCAGCAAAATCCTTAGCAGTGTCTGAGGCCCTTCCACGCTGGGCAATATCCTTCCCCAGCCAAAAAGGTAGGCAGGGCCATTTACATCACATGCTAATTAGGTTTTAAGCGGGGGGGGGAGGGAGGGGTGTTGATGGA
Organism: Opisthocomus hoazin; assembly: GCF_030867145.1. Classification (NCBI taxonomy): domain Eukaryota; kingdom Metazoa; phylum Chordata; class Aves; order Opisthocomiformes; family Opisthocomidae; genus Opisthocomus; species Opisthocomus hoazin. The sequence continues at coordinate 35,334,306 of NC_134415.1, read as the reverse complement.
TAGCAGGAGGAAAGCAGGAGACACAGTGCGGTTGGTTCTTGCTGTATTAAACATAGTGCTGTGCGGCGTGCTGCTCTGCGGTCTGCAGAGGTGCCCTTTAATAAGGCAACTAATCACAGCCAAGGTTTGAAGTCAAAAGCCAGACAGTCACAGGAAATCTGCGTGAGCATAATTCCATACAATTTCCAATCTTTCCCTTCTACCAGTGTGTTTTCTCGAGTGAATGCACTCCCTCTGGTGGCTAATTTACTGTCTCCATTTCACCCTTTCTTTAGCGTTAAGGTTGCATGCGAGCAGCTGGCTAAAAGAACTGAGAGAGCAATAAGCTACTGCTTTTATTTGGCTAGTTTAATGTTTTATGTTCTCAACACCGAGGACACAGATGAAGTCTGGCCATTCAAATGTATTTGAAAATAACCCCTGTCCACAGAAAAAACTGAAGCTAAAAAAAAAAAAAATCTGTTCAGAAGAGTATTTCTGGAAAGAAGCTTAAAACATTACATTTTTATCAGATAAATGGTCTATTGGCCACCACGATCTGCTGTTTTAAAGCCCAAGTTGGTCATTCAAAAATGCAAATGTGTCAAACTCCCTCATTGATTTCTTTTGAAGCATCTGTTATGTCTCACAATGCAAGCTTTAATGAACATAAAACACCCTTTGTGATCGTAGCATGATAGTCAAGACCATAAATGTTATTATTGCCTGGAAACCCATAGGAAGACCCTATGTGCTGGAAATAGCCAACCGAGTGAGATTAGTGAGGGCAAGAGGGACAGAGCTGGGGTGGTTCATTCTATTTCCCACTGTCTCCTCACCAATCCAGGTGACAAAGTGGCCCAGAACAGGCACCACTGCTCAATCACAGCATGGGATCTGCAAAACTGGCTCAGTGCTTGCAGAATTAGACTGATGCTAACTTTAGAGGCCAGTCCTATCAGCCAGACTCCTTTATTACTCTTTTAAAAAAGATCCCTTGGTGACCACATCACCTTGAATTAACTGTCTGTCCCAGAAGCCATCTAGTTACATTATCTATAATATCATCATTGAGTTTCTGTCATAACTCACTTAATTGTGTGTCTGTTGCTGCAGTGCTTCAATCTGGGGAAATTTCTGTTTCCTTACTCAGGAAAACAGTTTACACTCTCAAGACCAATTTGCCACCTGGACCATAGTTCTTTTGCAAAGGGATGCAAAGATAAGGCTCTTATAAATATCTGAAAACACCATCATCTTTGCATTTCTACTTTTAACAGTATGTATGTCAATGACGGTGCATCACAGCCAACTCCATAAGATAGGTCCTTGCTCCTAGGACATGATGCTTTGAAGGTGGCAGAGTGCTTAGCTGGGGCAGACCTATGGAGGCATGAGTTTGCCCGCTGCATTGCTTTGAACAAGCTACTGAGGAAAAAGTATGAAACTATCATGGCACAAAGTTGTGAGACATATTTATGACTAGCTTCAAGCAGCTTTCGTGCATCCCCTGCAACAGGTCCTCTGGGTTCTCAGGCATGGTGGTAGCTCCAGCCTAGTGCTGGAGAAGGGTTTGTGAGTACAACTTCCAGCAAGTGACCAGGAGGTATCCTGACATGTTTTTCCCCTCTTTTACATAGATTTTCTTCCTGAGGGGAGACAGTTGTGTTCCTGGACTGGTAATGCAGCTGTTAAGAGAGGATCATCATCTAATTAATTCATCCAGGAGACTGTAGTCTTGTGGCTGTGTGTCATTTGGCAGTCGTGAACAGAAATCAGGAGAGACATTCTCAGTCCACAAAACTGACACCAGAGTCTATGCTTCAAGACCTTAGATTGCATATATAAACCAACTTGGAAATCATTTTGAATCTCCATTTATCCTCAGGTAGTTTTAGTGTGGTCTTGAATTAGTGCTTGCTCTAATGGGAATGAAATGTCAGTTCCATTTTGCATGCTAGTCTGATTTTATTGAATTTAATGGTTTTAACTGGGTATTTCCCTAAAAGTCTTATCTCTCTAGTATTTCAAGAGAATGTTGGGGTTTGAGGTGTTTTTCTTATTTAGTATTTTTTATTATTTTGTAATCAGCATCTGAATCTTAACCGTTGTAAATGAAAGCGGAACAATGTGTACTCTACTGATAAAATGGCTTCACCAAACAAAACCAGGCAGGAGTTAACCTCCCTCTAGTTTTTCTCCATTGTGCTCATGATTTGCTGCTGGGCCTGATCTGATGTTTTAAAACATATATGTTTTACTAGTTATGTTAAAATAAAGCACACTTGGTATAGTTTTGAAAGTCACTAATAATTGGAAAGATCTCTTGTAGCCGTAGTAATATTTTTTGTTCTCCTGACATTTGCATATAGAAGAAATGTTACTATCACTTGAAACAAATTTTGCAGTTTGATATATGAAACCCAAAGTTAATGAAATTGCAATGTCTTCATATTGGTTCAAATTATTTTGACATTCAGAGAACGTTACCACTTTTTAAACTATGTCATACATGCTACTGTCCATTTCATCAATATATCATGACCATTTATATTGATGCATTTTGGGATGAAGAGATATGACTTGCATTCATTTGTAACCAAATGTTCTTGTGCCCTATATATCCCTCAGGCTTCACCTTTTGTTTTTCTGGAGGTTTTTTTCAGCCTACCTTCAGTCTACAGCTGTAGAACTTAGATACTTTCTGTTGAAAAGACAAAAACAAAAGTTTTTAATGAATTGTGTTCCTAGCATTTGTTTAAATCTTGAAGTGTCTAGTTAGTCCAACCTGCAGTAGACTATAGCAATTTTTTACTGCATAGGAATTTCTTTGACCACAGAACTTCTGCAGTTTTCATCCCATTGCATATGAAGGAAAATAAAGGTGGTACACAAGAAGTCTTGTAAGTCTAAGATCTTTCAAAGGAAAGAATGTTTACAGGAGGAAAAAGTAATATTTTAGAAAACCGTTTTTCTGGTAGTCACTCTCATTCTCATGGAACTTATTAAACACCTTAGCAAAACAGACTGTGCTTTACATGTACAGCTAAATGAATACTCTCACAATTCCTTACAAGCAATGGTAGCATTGTTACAAAGAGATTGTCATGATTATTTCTTACTTTTTTAATGTAAATATCACTGTTCCTATCTTGAGTAGGTCTAAGTGAGTGGGGAGAAATAACAAATATTTGGCGAGATTTGGTAAAATTATGGTTAAGTCTTGGGGTAACTTAAAGAATCAGTTGAATTAGTTTTGAAAATCATAACTGGATCCTTTCAGAAACCCACATTTTGATGCTTATTTTAAAGGTGGGAATGGTAGAATCTTTCAGCCAGCACACTTCAGAGAAAAGATGCTGTCTTGTGTCTCATCATATTTGCTTATACTTTTGATTACGGGAGAAGGAAAAAAACAATTATAAAATTTCCCAAAATAACCTAATAGCTGCTTTTAACAAGATACAAATCCTTCTGAGCCATGTGAAGTACTGAACTTGAGTCAAGTTCAGCAGAATTACCCATGGCAATCCAGCTCCAGCACTCACTTAAAATGTACGTGATTTAAAAGCTCTCTGTGTCTGATACAGATATTTACAATTTAAATGAAAAAAAAAAAACAAACCAACAAACAAAAAAACCTCCAGCTACCCCCCACCCTTGTATCCCAAAAATCTCATTTCAGGTGTCTTACAGACAAACCCTGGTTCCAGAGAATAGCCTGGTGCAGCATGACTGAGTGCTAGGAAAGGGCTAGGAAGGTCCCTTCCCCGGGGATTAGTATTTGTAACATGAAAGTTATTTTAGCTCAGAGAAAATGAAATAAAACAAATAAGGACTCAAAGATGGGATTCCACGTCCAGGTCTTATGATGATATCCTTTCCACTGTTTTCCTCTTGTTGTGTCACAGATAGCCTTTCTGTATGTTTCTGGGTTTTTTTCCAGATGATGAAATTAGCTTGTCAGTCCCTGAGGGCCATTGGGATTGTGGCATTTTCTCCTGTTTGGGGTTCTATAAAGGTGCCAAGGAAAAGAGGAGATGAATCAGCAAGTGCATGAAGAATGATCACAGTTGAACATAATTATTTAGCTCTGGCTTTAGGACTGTGTAGCTTTCTAACCTATCAAATTGATCATATATCTTATGAAATACAAAAATAACACATTTGCCTAGGAGAAACAAAAAAGCAGGGGCTCTTGGATCCATGAAGGGGAGCATAAATAGTGCCTCTCCTTCAGGAACAGAGTGCCTGGGCTGTAGAAAATAAAAATGCTTTGTCGTCCCTTGGTTTTACCAAAGAAGACATGCAAAATAGCGTAGCTGAGAAAGAACTTTTCCCAGTGCAGATACCCCGTGCATCAAAAGAGCCCTGGTTAGTTCAGCTGGGGCCCGTGATTTCAACACCACCTAAAATTTAAAATGTTTTTGTCATTGAAAATGAACATTGCTCATCTCCATTCCTACTCTAAGGCTACAAAGGATTTGGGGCCGTGAACTGAAACTTGCTGAGAAGTCATTCCCCAAGAGCCACGTGGTTCGTTCCAGCTTTTGGGGCGGATCTTCCATTCAGGGAGTTGGGCTGGGAGGTCTCCACATTCCTCCCTTTGAGATGGAGTCAAGCACAGATGTGAAGACAGAGATGTCTCCGGTCCTTGCCTGTTTGTTGATTTTCCTGGTGGGCTGCTCGGGATGCCAGCACCACACCTGCCGCTGCGTGGGCAGGGTCTTCATTTGTCAGGAGAGCAAGGTGGTCCAGGTTCCCCGGGACATCCCCGCCAACGCCACCGAACTGTAAGTGGGGTGAGGGAAGAGTTGTGAGCAGCAGCCTTGTTGCTGGCTCCGAAACAAACTGCTGTTTGGAAACCAAGGGTCGGGCTTGTAGGGAGCAAACTTACGCCAGCTGTTTGGAAAGCTCAGCCCTTCCTCCGACGCTCGTTTAGTTTCATCTTGAAGCTCCTTTCCCTTACTCTGACCTTGCTAATTTTAAGATCTCCGTTAAGAAAAGATATGGTATGTTATAATGCGAAGTGCAGACTAAATTTTAAACAAGCTTCCTTGGTGCTGTGACAGTAATTTGAAGCATAAAGCCTAAGCTTTCTTTACAGCTTGCTTTAGCATTGTTGAAACATGTAGTGCAACTTGTCTGCCCCAAACAACTTGATGAGCATTTGTGTTTGTACTGCAGGAGCTTTCCAAAGGTTTGTGCTTGTTTGCCAAGAAGCAACTTAGTGTTTTCTCTTTGAAATAATGAAGGTATTAAACATTCAGAGGGATCCTCCTCTATCTGAGGAGCTGCATGACTGCAGTTGGAGACAGTGAACAAAGTAAAGATACCGTACTGTGTTACTCAAGGAAGGGTTTTGTCTATCTTGAAGCATCTCTGTTTTCCGTAAAGTAACTTGGGCAATCCTGTACAATAGCAGTTTTCTGTGTCAGTAGCACAGGCAAGCAAAAGAGATTATGGAATGGCAAGTATGTAACTGTGCAAGTGATGGTTTTCATTTTAACTTTTTTAAAGCAAGTTATATCACCGTTTGTCTACACCTACAGCTGTCTTGCATCTTTATGACCTAAAGCAAAAATGAAAGGAGTGGTCCTGAATAAGCTCTTTGATTAAAAAAAATGGGCTGACAAGTTTGGAGGGAGAATACAAGGAAGAATAACAAGTCACTAGTTGGAAAAATCTAGCTCTATCCTGCTTTTACACACCATGATACAGCCGCGATTACTATCCCACAATTTTCCTAGGGCAGAAGTTTTGTTTTATTCAGAAAGAGAAGTTGCTATGCTCACAGAATAAGTAGATTGTGTAAAAAAAATTCAGAAAAAAGTCTGAATTAACCACAGAAGGTCAGTAAGAGTTTAAATCATACCTGCAACTAAACGGAAAAATAATACATCCGTGATTTAGGTCATCTAAATCCTGAGTGAACCGTGCTCCAGGCATACACTGCTAATTTTGTTTAATTTTGCTTTCATTGTTTCTTTAGATTACACAGTTAACGTCTGCCTTCTAGGGATTAAGCAAAAGCAGATTATAATTATTTCTGCAAAGAAGTAGACTTTTATATCATCAAAAAGCACCTGTTAGTAAAATGGGATTTGTTTGCAGCAGATCCTTGTTAACTTCTCGAGGGTTTGTTAAGGTTGCTAGTCTGCGGGTTCCTGAGCACGAGTACATATTCTCTGAAACAGGCAGACTACAACGTTACTGCAACTGAAAACAGCAAAGAAATCCTTTCTCCTGGCCACGCTGTGCAAATATCGGAGTTAGAATTTCTCAACTCGACTTCTCACTTAAACCAAACTTAAATTACCTTGGGAGGTAATTCTGGTCCCATTCAATCAGTGTAGCCCTGTGACTGATTTCAGCATGGCTTAAAAATTTGTCTATGAAAACTACGTAGAGTCGCTTTGAATATACGAAACATTAGTGTTAGTAAAGCCAGATACATTGGCTGAAGAGCTATTAAGTCACAGATAAGCCTTAGATGTTTCCTTCAAGGCCAAAGCGGGGCTCTAGAAGGGTACCTTCCTACACATCTCTCTGCTGAGTGCCCACTGGGAAGATTAAGGTGACTAAAATAGATTTTACTCCTCCAGATGCTGTTGCAAATGCACTCTTTGTAACAGAAAAAGCTTGCTTTATGTTGCTTCAAAAAGCCTCAAAGAGTCAAAACGGCTTTAAAATCAGCATAGCAACTTAAGCGTAGATGGCCACGGTGTCTAAGGACCCTGTATAGGGCACAAGCACAGACTACTTCTTGTTAAGTACAGCTCCTGCAAGGTACTTTTTCACTTAAGACTTCGTTCTGGGAGTGCTACTTTCATTTGACGTAAAGAAGGGGGGTTTCTTCAGTACACTTAGAGCTCTTCACCTTCTCTCATGTGGTCTTGATAGCTTTCCTAAGCTATCCTAGTGTCCTTTCCTGGTGCCTTTTTGATGCTGAATAACACACCGGTGAAAGCTTTAGCGAGAGAAGAGGAGCCTGATAAGCCTCAAGCACTTCTGCTGCTGCTGCTGTGTGTTTCTATCCCACTACAGCTGTTTCCTAAGTTGGGACACTGGCATGTGGCAGCCAGCTCTGTTACTTGGTAAGAAAACTCGGGATAAAGGTAAAAATACAGCCTTCAACAACCATTATCTCTGCTTTTTGCCATGGCTGTTGTATTTTTATTTTTTGAGGGCTGGCTACTGACACATGATGCCGTGATGGTTTTCTTTCCGGTTGGTTTCCCGACAGTCAGAGCTTACGTTCCACGGTGAACATGAGCTCTGTGGCATGGTAGAAGAGCCAGGGTTTTGCTCCTAGTTGGATTAACATCGGCTTTAGCAAGGATGTTGCAGAGAGGAGGGCTGGCAGCCTCTTACGGTGTGGGATTTCAGTTTGCACTTACCATGTGGAAACAGAGCAGGGATCAGAAACCACAGGTTTCATTATTCTTCTTGCTGCCACATCTACTATTCACATAGTAGCCAAAATCTCGTGAGAGGATAGTTACAGCCTGCTTTGTACGTAGCTTCTTGCAGATTTGAAAGCACTCTGCAGCTGGCATGCTCCAAGTGTTTGCAGGGGAGACTTGTTATTAGCTGTTTTGTTCTATAATCTTTGCCTGGAAGAGGAGTTGGGTAGAAGAATTTTTGGCATTTTTTCATAGATGCCAAAATGCCTGTGAGAAATGTAGATGACTGACTTATAGCTCTGGAGGTAATCCATGAGAAACCAGAGGCCAAAAGTTCAGATGGAAACCGTAGGTTCATCTGTGTCAAAGTATTAACTATTAATTGCCTCGAAGAGTGAGAGAGGTGGAGCAACTCAGTACTCACCTCAGGCAGTTCACTCCTTGGAGATTTAAAACAGTTTTAAAATCCAGTGTCAAGCTTTGTAATCCATCATTAGAATTCACTGAGATTTCATTTAGTCATTAGAGGTCTTGCTGTGAGAAAGTAATGCCAACAAAAATAACTTGTGCTCAGAATAGAACGGATCCTTCTTAAGACTTAGCAAACTACTTTAAGCAGAAACGTATGAATATAAACTGGGAATACAACTCAAAATGCCAGGAAAAGCTTACTCTTTCTCTTGCAGCACCCTGCCTTGCTTTTGGGTTTCTCATTTCGGCAATGTTCTTGTGGTATCCCAGGGAAAGAGAGACCTCTACCCCAGCAGCTCAGTGCATACATTTGGGGAGTGGACTATACCTCTGATTTGACAAAGTAAAGCAGCAGTACAAGGCAACTTAAGCAGGGAGGTGAAAACGGCTGCTTGATTCAATTCTGCTCTCAATCCTGCAGTTATGTGAGAGAAATGTTAAAATAAGCATTTTACCTGCACCCTGTAACCAACGTTGTGATAAAAATGTATCAGGAAATCAAATTTGGTCATGTTTTAGTTGTTACAAAGAGAAACTACCTCCAACTTGGTTACTTTACCGATTTTCTCCTGCTCCTAAACTTTACTCCCTTGATGTTTAGCCCTCCTTAGCTGGGATACAAGTGTGGCAGTGACTGCAGCATGTAGATGTTGACCAGTTGGTTCCTTCAGCCTGCCTGTTTCTACACTGTGGTTGTGATAGAAGAAACATCTCTCAAGAAGGGAAACTCCTCAAAGAAAGCTTGCAAACTTGGATATGTGACTCAGCTAATTAAAATGAATTGTTTAACATGTTAGCATGCCAGAGGCTTCAGTCGGAGAGTGGTGCCAGTTTTAGAAAGGAGCAACTGAGACAGCTGAAATAATTGACAACTGAACCAGTCTAAAATTTGGCACCCGTCTGTCAAAGTGCTATCGAAGAGGAAACTGCAGGTAAAACAAATAAGACCTGGGCTGATCATGTGGTGTTTTGTATTTTAAAAACACTCTCTGGATTCACTAGCCAGTTTAGCCATTCAGTTAGAGTGGTTTAGAGGTATGTGATATAGAGTCTTTTCTCCCAAGCATCTGCAAAGTATAAACCATGGAGGTTTTTACTTGCTCTTTGCATAGGTGTTTTTGTACAATTGCTCAAGGATATTTATTTTAGACTATCAAGTCAAGGCTAAGTAGATGTCTGACCGCTAAAAGAGTGGCTGCCTTGAAATAGCAAGTTCTGCGTTATGTACTGAGTCAGATGTGCTTCCCTGCAACAGAAGCTGCAGATTAAGTGAGGAGTAGCTGCAAGACTGTTACTGACAGCTGCAATTAGGATTTTATTTTACGCTTTTGCGCTTAAAGCTGAAACTACATTGAAACCTGCAAACAATTACAGTTCTTGCTCAGGTGTTTAGACTGGTGAACTGACCTTCATCTAAGACAGACAGGGTGTGGAGGGGATAAAGTAAGCTAACAAAATGAAGACCCATGAAGCTTTCAAGTCCCTGTCTTATGGTGGTTAATCATATAGTTAATCAATAGAGCCACATATTTGCACAGCAAAGCATATTGAGAGCATATTTCATACTACCTAAAGCTTTTTTTTTTTCATTTAAACCAGCTTTACTTCTCCTAGGGTAGAAAAAAAATCTGCAGTTAGTGCTACGTTCTTCTCTTCCTGAATTTATGATGAGCTCATACTTCATAGTTTGAAGCAGAACGCTGTAGAGGTTGCTGTACTATCACTGGCTGTATATTGGTGGAGTGGTCCAACACGCTGAATTCTGTATTTGACATTTTTATTGGAAGGATAAAAAGAAATCGGCAGAGCATAAGAGAGAAAGAAGAAAAGGAAGAAAGTGACACTAAAGAAGGATAATAAACTCTGCAGGGCAGAGCTAGCATAAACTACCAAGTACGTATCTCTATAGAAACATCCAGTTTCCAAAGCTTCAGGAGCTTTTCAACATGAGGAGGTATGCTGCACACAATAGGAGTTGCTTTGCAGTGCAATACTCTGCTAGCTTACTACTAGCTAGTGATGCTATGGCAGTAAATATATACACATGATTATCCCCTGACTTATAAAGACTGCAGCTTGATGCATCTATGAGATGTGCACAATTGAGTCTGAAGATCTATAGATGTGAGCATCTATATGTATCTTTGAAATGAAAGTGCCTTCTCTTATAGTTTAATGGCGAGTATATGACTTGCTAAATCACTAAGCTTCTTGCAGGGAAACACAGTGAAAGTCAAGACTCAGTTTTCTTTGCACGCAGCATTGGGAGGGTACCAATGTCTGTACCAGCTGATGCCCTTTGCTGGGGTCAGCTACAGAGAGATTCTCCCGATGTACAAGTTCTCACTTTGCCAGCAGCCTCTGTCTTGTGCATGCACACCAAAAACAGAGGGCCTGTGTCACATCCTCACACATCTGATACCAGGCAAAACAGGTTCCTGGGGCTGGTCAGCTCCACCTCCTGAAATAAAGCCTCTCTGTTAGACATTTTAGGTGTATTTTTCTTCACTTCGTGCAAAGAATCAAAACTTGCCTATTGAATGAGGTTGTCATCAATGTTTTTTGAAAGTGTTTGGAAGATTAAACTAGTCATTTGTAGGTGTTACATTTTCTTGTCTTGAATAGAGTGTCTTCATCTTGGGTGTCTCCCCATTCAATTTTTGTTTCATGTAATTATACCCTGGGAGAGTTTGACAGTAATGTTATTCATGAGATGCGAGCTGGTAAATACCAAGGTTTAGTGCAGAGGCACAGCAAGAGAGATAAGTCCTGGTAAGATCAGAAATAAGTAGCTTTTAAACTAAGATGTGGTTAAAATGGAGAAGTTGATAAGCTTAGGGGACATTACAAAGTAGGATGGAGGTCCGTCTTTTGCTTCTCCGACAAGAACATGAATCACAAAACAGGTTTGAGGAATCATGAATTCACCAGGGTTACGCAGCAGTTAATATTCCTTTGCTCTGAATTGCGTGTCATGCTAAACTCTTCAACAGTGTGGATGATTTCCTAGCTTCTTTTACTCCCCTTACTACGGCTTCTCACAACTCATCAGTTTTCACTACACAGAATTAAAATGCTATATTTTAGACTTTGCCTTCTCTTTTCTAATATTGGAATGTATTAACTTCATATCCCATCCCACTCAGGGAGGCCAAGACACTTTGGCTCGGGGAATCCTGTTTGTACTCAGATATAACTATCACTAGCTGGGAGAGCAGAGCATAGTTAGAACTATAGAGGACAGTTATGAAGAGTGCTTTTATGAATTAGAAAGACATTAGAGTACTTATGTGTTTTTGTTGTAGTTGTTCAGCTTCACTGAGTGCTCCCCCCCATCCCTTACATAGGGAGCTCAGGGTATTTTTGCAGAGGCAGCTGCAGAAAGGAGGGGGGGGGCGGGTGCCCCTCGTGCTCTGATGCAGCAGGGTTCAAGCTGCTATACTATAAGAACCACAAAGCCGGGACAACTCATCCGTTATCCCTGTATCTGCATTTGTCCATGCAATATGATTTCAGCTCCTCACTCAGGTTTATAAATGACAGCTTGGGAATTTGATTTAATCGTTTTCTGGATGTGGCCCTTAGCAAAGTCCTATCTGCAGCACTGAAGAATAAAGCTTATTGTCTCCCTCAAAAGCCAGGCCATGCCTTTTAAATTAAAAAAAAAAAAAAATCTTCTCAAATGCTCAATCTTTCCAGCAGCATTTCTAAGGTGTAATGGAGAAGAGATCTCCAATGGCAGTATTTGAAAGCTCCAAACTGCATTTCTCTCGAAGATTATCACACACACAATGTGTTGCCTATTAAGCCAGCAGGAGAAAGTCTGTTGTGCAGCTCAAGGGTTTCCTTTGGAGAAGCCCAGGAGGACTCGCTGGGCTGGCATGTCACTGAAAATACTGGGTATGTGACGAGCTTAACAAGGGTGACAGAAGAGAGTGGATGAGGAATGTCACAAGAACAGAGCGAACAGTCGCACGGAAGTGAATGTACATCCCGAAGCAGATAGCTGCTCTAAGCACCAGCAGTTTGCAGGAGGGTGTCCTGCAAAGCCAAAGCAAATTAACATAGTATAGCAAAGCAAAATAAACAAACCTGTTAAAAACCCAACTGAGGAGAGAAAGAACTCCATGTGAAGTTTAGCGTGCCTTACTCTCTTCTAACTAGAAGGCTTTTTAGTTTAGTTTCACTTTCCTGAATGTCCTTGTGCCAGCAAGCTAAAATATAATTGGAGTAGGTTCACAGCTAATTTAAATTGTCATAGCTTCATTAACTTCAGTGGAAAGAACTAAGTTCATTTTCACTGTCTGGCAACGGGGACCTCTGTCAGCCACTTGTTGCTCATTTTGGTAGCAGCTGATTTGTAATTAATCCGTGTGTGTGTTTGGTAAACAAGATACTTTTGGCACAAAAGACAGGTATTATTTTTCATAGCAGCCTATTAGTTGTACACAGTGAGGGGCAAGCACTTTGGTAGGAAAAGTCACTTTTCTTTGTTTAAGACCTTGACCTTTTCAGACAAAACCTGTAAATTATTTCACACTCTTCGCCTGTACGTTGATTGGACTGCTCTTATCAGCAGTGAAATTTAAGTCATTAAAATGAAGTTTATTTCAAATTATAGGTCAGAGTCAAGCCTGGATTTCATATATGAGTATAAAAAATTATTTCTTCTAATTGTCTTGCACACACTGTAATAAGTACCCCAATTTCTGCCTTTACTCAGGGGCAGCTTCCTTAACTTTGGTTGTCCAGGGTCAGGAAAGCTTCTGATATGTTTGCTTTTTCTTAATGTCTTCCTCCAAATATCCTCAGGTGTTTCAGGAGCTAAGCCTGAAAAGTATGGATGCTGCTTATCTCCCATTACCTTATCAAGCCACTCAGATGTATTTGCTCTTGGTTAGCTAAAGGAGAATTTACAGATTGTTACTATGCGCAGAGGGAGATATGTTTCTGAGTGAAATGAAAATAGCCTTCAACCCAACTCAGTATGAACAAGTCTTCATTTTTCACAAGCGTGTTTCCATAACTTTTGAGCTTTCCTAGCCTCTGTCTTTGCCTGGGCTAGCTAAAGAACGCTATATCCTTGATTGTAACACATTCAGAACATGCTATAGACAGGACAGCCTCGATTTTAGACATCTACCCGCTGTGTGAGCTGCAGGCTGAAGCTTTCACATCTGTCTGCTCTCTTATCTACACAAGAGTGTGGTTACTAGTCAGCGTTTTAGCATATTTGCCTGGAAATCTTGTCTTGTGAATGCCTCTGGAGCATCGCTGTGCTAATGTTCCTACTGACACGATGTTTCCCCATAGCACACATCAGGATGTGCTTTCTGATATGAATCCTTGTCCAAATACAGTCAGTTAATTGGAATTACTTTGTAAATATTTATTTGCAAGTAACTTACGAAACTTCAGTGGTTTTCCAAAAACACTTTGTGCATAAACATGCAGTGTGGAAGACTTCCAAGTTTTCAGTGTTTGATTCATCTTTTGTTTGAGAGTGGAACAAGGAGGGAATATACTTTTAAATGATGGTCAGCAGTTTTTGTTTGTATTTGTTTTTTTTTTTTTAATTCAGAATAGTAATGTGCAATGAAGAACCAGATTGACTGAGTCAAGACTGGAAGAGAAAGTGGTGCTTGTTTTCTCAGGAGAGTTTCTGGTGTCTTTTATTTACTTTCTGAAGACATAACAGTAGTATGCAGTGGGATGCCCATAAAGTAACCTCCCCTCACCCTTACCCCAAAACCAGATCATAGCCAAAGAAGTGAAGGGAATAGCATGCCTGCACACACCTGCGTGGGGTGTATGGGCATTGAACCTCTTCCTCCACTGGTTTGACTCCAGGTGAAGAAGATGAGAGTGAAGAACCAAAGCATGTATATGTAGCTGTAAATGGTGAAATGACCAAGACTCAGGTAGAAGAGAGTAGTACTGGAAGGAGGGACTGTCTGCCTGTCCCGTTTTCTGAAAAACGGGAGCATGGGATGGGAAGAAGCACTAAACAGTTATTTGGGTTTAATTTTCTGCATTAAAGAGGATTGTCACACAAACAGAATAAGCATTATAATGGTTTTCTCTATAGATCTTCTGAAAGAATTCTAGTGTTTTTATATTCTGTACTATGCCTTGTGCTTAGAAATGATCCCTGGTGTAAGACTCTTGCCTGTCCTTGGCTTTGAGAGGTTTGGATGTCAGTGCTAACTTCAGGGTAAGGTTTGATTTCTTTCTTCATTTGTATCATCACGATGTACATACATTAGACTATTGGCTTTAGTACCCCAATAAGCATTTTTGAGGAAAGAGGCACCCTATTCAACAGGAAGGACTTGTGTCTGTGAGAGCCATGGGCACACACTGAGGTAAGAAAGCAACTCTGGCTCCAGCAGTGGAGACACAGCCCATGCTGCTTTCTCTGGCATCTCCAGTCTCTCCACCGCTAAAAAAAAGGAGCACAGATCGGCCAAATCCGTTTTTTATTTCTTGTTAGTTATTGGGAAGCGATCAATTCAGAAGAGTCTTTCCTTGGAGTCCAGTCTCCCAGCAGGAGTATTTATAGACATACAGAAATTTCTGAACAAGCAAGATATAAGAAGCGGGGCTATAAAACCCCCTGCTATGGGAAGACAGAGGGTTGATGCTAAAAAACCTGCCTTTCCTCGAAGTTTTCTTTGGCCAACAAAGCTGCTATGGAAATTTTTGCTTTTCATTTTTTGGCAAGTGGAGACTCGTAAAAGAAGTACAGACTGTGTCAGAAAATGACAGCAAAACAAGAAAAGCTACGGCAGAACAGCAACTCTCTCTAGATGGAATTACCGGTTTGGGGAAATACTTGCTGTATCCGAATCCCAGGAGCTGTAATTTCCTATCTGCGGTATATTGTTGCCATGGCAGATGAAGCCCAGACCTCCTCCTTCAGTGCTTTGAAATCGGCATTTGTGGCCCCTGTGAGGGAATACCCTACAAGAAAATCTAGGGTTTGATTCCACCAGCATTTGTACACATCCTAATTGCTTGCCCAGGCAGCTCCGCTGCCTTCCAGTGGGACGAATCGCAGGTGTGAAACTACCCATCTGTATGTATTTGCAGATTCAGGACTTTCTGCTATTGCGGTAGACAGGAAACCACTCTAGTGAAAAATAAAACGGGTGTTGAAAGCACAAATGAAATAGGTAGCCAAGTGTTTAAATTTATTTTAAAATATTAGGGGAGTTTTTTATTGTTTTAATGACCCATATGGAAATTAGAAGATTTTCTTAGGGCTTACAAAGTTTTCTATAAATATTAACTGATTTCACCACATTCCTGGTAAGTATGTAAACATAATTTTATCCATTACAGAAACAGCAAAGCTATAAGACGTAAAGGACGAGCGATTTCCCAAGAGTATAGGGTAACAAATCAGTGATTTAGCTGGGACTATAGCTCCTTCAAGACCTTATTCATTAGACTGCACTCCTGTGGCAATATATTTCCTTGTTAAAAAAAAAAATTACATCTTGCACATTCATATTCCTTTCTAGTAACTATTTCTCTTCACAAGAAGGCTTTATGCTCAGCAACATGAAACACAGGCCTGCTGCTTTGAAACTCCTAAACAAGGTAATACAAAGTCATAGCTGTACTATTTTTTAATGTTTAAGTGATGCATATACAGTTTCAGGGTTTTTTCCCTCAAATATATTTTTAATGTCATGGTACCTCTGCATCATCACCTTTTCCACTTTCTCCTTTTCTGTACTTTTCTTTTATTAGCTTCCATCATTGTGTTAGTAGAGCAGCATTTCACAGTAATGTTACACTCAATGATTTAAAGACAGCTGAGGTGGAGATTTTTGTGGGCATTTCATTTATGGATATCTGTTGGCTCTGTTATGGTCGGTAGGGCTGCCTAAGGAGCACTAATTGGAAGGTTTTCACCTCTTTGAGTTTCGTTAGTATCAGTATTTGTCTCTTTAGCTAGAACCCTTCACAAATACCTGAATGGTGCATCTATAGTTGGGGTTTTTTTTATGTACAGTATTCATGTAGCAAATAATATTTCTTTGGTTTCCTTCATTTCCGTACATACTATTGCCGTGTTGTATCACTGTGGCTGAGTGTGTTGAGTGGGCCCACACCACAGAAATCGGGTTGGTTTTTGAGCACTTTACGCTAGAATTTGGAGCATGCCTACCCAGGGCTTTACAGGAGCACTGCACGGGCTGCACATGGAAGCGTGAGTCTTCACGAAGTGCCCATCAAGGAGTGTTTGCCCTTGGACGTACTGATGCCCTGGTCTGGTGGTGACAGCCTTGTAGCTTCAAGGCTGTGAACTAGTAGCAGCTAGGGCTTTCCGATTTTGTTTGTCAGTCAGAGGCGCGAACGCTGTCTGAAAGAAACGCTTCAGCGGTGCTAGAAAACAGGGAGACTGGCTCTTTGCTCAAGGCTTTGAAAGCCTTTATTATTTTTCCCCTCTGTGTCAGGCTGCCAAGAGGCAGCCTTGGTTCTAGGTGTAGATTCATCTGTTTAGTGTCCTCCAGGCTGAACACACATAGTGGTGGTTATCAGCTAAAATAGGGAATGAGGTAGGGGGTGCTTCAGAAGCTGCTGCTTGCGTCTCCTTGAAGATTTTCTGCATTCCACAGAAAGCTTATTAACCTCTGCTTTAGAGGGATGGCAGGCTCCTATTTTTATTAGCAGTGTCTGACTTGCCAGCTAGAGTACATCTTTACAATGTTCATTGTATAAAAGACTTTACACTTTTCTGCAAAGCACCTTATGCTAGCATCCTACTTTTATGAACAACAGCTTTGGGCTGCAGCCTATTTTGCGTAGAAACCCTCAAGGTTTTGTTAGTCTGAACTCAACTGATTCAGATTGGCTTTCAGTCCTAGAAGCCCACAAGTCCCAGAACCCTTAATCTTCAATGTGATGTCAACTGTTTTTCTTAAAACGCTTCAAAGAAGGAAAAAGGTGTATCTAGACTTTACGGAGGTCTAAATTTCACCTTCACCATCAAGTATAGCATCACTGTAGGAGTTTCCATGGCACTGAGGTCTCCCAGTTGGGAAGTCGTTTTCCAACATTGGTATCTGTATTTCAGCAGCTGCTGTAACAGAACCCAACGACTATGCCTCCTCTGCTAGCCTGCCTAACAGCATGCTTCCAAGTTATGCTTGGCTTGCATGATCATCTGAATGTTTTTCCCTCTTGCTAATCTTCTTGAAGAGGTGATAATGGTAAATACTTTCTGGATAAAAATGATATCAAACCGATCACTAACCATTCCCTGCTATCTCAATGCTGAAATAGCAGTACTTACTATGTCAGAGGCTGCTTCTGCCAGAAAAAGGGATTATCAGCTGAAACATCTGTGGGTTTCAGAGGAGGTAAGGTGAGGAGTGAGGAGGTAAGAAAATCAAAAAGTACCCACAAAGGCAGACAATGTGTTGGTTGTGGCTATCTATACTTTCACTGCATGTTATTTGGTCTTCTGCAACTCAATATATGGGCCCTAAATATTGTTTTTGCAAACAATAATAACAGTAGCACTTCTACAATTGGCAACTTCTGCTAAAAGCAGCATGAAATAATTTTTTAAACACCGCAGTCTTATAAACAAAGCCGTAGAAAATAAACATCCTTTACAACTGTCAAACTCAGAGCAAAGGTTCTTTTTCTCGTTGCTTAAAACATGCCTTAATCTGAGAAAGTGAGAGAGAATGACCGCTATTAGGCCTACCATTTGAACAATCTATTTCCAAGAATAGATATGGATGTTACATTTAAAAAAAAAGGAAAAAAAAAAAGGAAAAAAATTAAAACTTGGTTTGCTAGTGAGATGAAATAATCAAAGGGGCTGAAGTCTCCAGCATTAAAAACAACCCAACAGGTCGAGGGGTATAGATTAGTGGCACATTTTCTTGACAAAGTAATCAACTACAAAATTCATGCACTCTCTCATATTTTGCAAGGTGACCTCATCTGTAAAATTTAAGAAGCCTTTTACCATGTAAAATGGAGCAAAAAAATAGGAGATCCTGCAAGGAAGCTACAACTAGAGCAAAGCAGAGTAAAGTAACGATGCAGATCTTCGAAATAAATCTGAGGGAAAACTTAACAATTTTGGAAGGGTATGTGTGAAACTTCTCAGTGACATTTTAGGCTCAGTGGTGATGCTGACTGTCAATTCTGCTGGCCCTAAAACAAAACCAAGCATGGTTAACCAAGCTTCTTACAGCAAATTCTATCAGCTAGATAAGACGTGCAGCACTTCATGTACAGTACAGTGGCTGACTGTGAATGTCGCCGGAGAAGAATGTGAGGCCAACTCATTTTTTTGTTACAAACTTTGATCGGGACAATTCCATCTCCGCATAAAGAGATTATGATTGCATCGCTGGTTGATTTACCTCTGTTCCCACTATTCAGGCTTATGCATGCGATAAAAGGTCTGTCCAATACACGTTGAAAAATCAGTGGAAGAATTCCTATTGTTTTTCGTTAGATTGTGCCATAATAGTGGGCACACTCTTTTGCCACGTTGCTTTAGCACTTTGTTATCCATACTGAAGTGTCAGCTAACAAAAGCCAAGAAGTCATGGCAATGTTTTTTTCACACGACTCATGAATAGATGTGTGTGTAAAATGAGACCACTAGATAAAGCCAAATTCTTATACAATTTATACCTCTTTAATTATCTTCTGTCACAGCAAGTTACCATTATTTTTAATTAAGCAAATGTCCTTAGACTGGCAAGATGTGCTTTATGGCTGCTGGAAATATTTATTTCTGTTTTGAAATTTTAATATGAAACATCAGGGAGGTGGAAGGAGAGCAGGGGTTTCCAGCACCCTGACATCCGGTACTGTATGTTATGTTTCCCTGACTGTCTCTTCAAGGTTAGCAGTCAAGCTAAGCCAATGATCTGCAGCCCATCTAATTTGGTTTTCCACCATTTTCTTAAGTTGTCTTACGTACAATAATCATTACAATGTAAGTGACACTGCTGGGAAAATCAATTCTTTCTCACTGAATAGAAAATAACTTACACTACACTTGAATCATAATCGGTATTTTGTTTATTTTGTTAGACTTGCAGTTAACCGCTGTCTACTTTGGCCAAGAAAGTTCTGTTTCTTCTGGCAAAGGTGCTGCAGGCTGTAAACCATTACGAAATCTTCCTACTGAAATGTAACAAAAAACACTTATGGATTTACACTGAATTTTCTGTCAGATGTTCGATATGATGTCCTTGAAGATTAAAATATCTCTGAATATTTATTAGCCAGGTAGAAAGCTATTCCAGATAGGCTTTAAACCATGCTCATCACTGGAGCATGTGAATGACTTTCAGTAGTACATCTGTCATTTAGTCTGTTACTATAAGGTTATTATTCCCCTTTTGCTGTTTATCAGTAATTCAGCCACAACAATGAAAAAGACTTATGTGCTATGTGTGGGCACAAAGCCCAAGTAACTGATGCCAGCTTTTCGACCTGAGGATGAATGGGAGTTAGCAGAGGTTATCAGCACTGTGTACTGTTGTCACACCTCTAGGGTGTCACGTGATGTGCCAAAAACCTCTTCAGTTGTACTGTATTTGATGAATGAAATTCAGAGTTGGTAGTTTGTACCTGGCTTAATTTTAACAAGAAAGTTTTATTGGAGAGTGGGAAAAAGTGTTTGGACATTTTTTTCAGTGCGTTACTTTCCTATGCAGCACTTGTGCTCCAGAACTGATGCTTGAGGTGTCTGGCATAAAACTCCTGTGATGAAAGGGGAGCCCACGGTGATGATTAGCCCCCTCCACATGTAGACCCAAGGCTGGTGACGTGGGGTTCAACTGAGACTTGAAAAGGTGTATTGGAGCTGCAATATGCGTCTCCTGGGTTTCGTTATTGGGGGAGGAGGCCACTATGGATCAGAACAAGCTTATCTGCAGTAGGGTCATCCCCCTATCACCCCAAGTAAGGAGGCGTGTAGGATGCTCCATTTTCTCCTACCCACGTAGGCGCGTGTGGTGTAGCAGGCACATCTGTGTGCTGCACCCTTACATTGTTCTGACAGATCTGGAGACCGGCACTTGCTGTGGGCACTCGTGCAGTTGTGTGCCCAGGCAAAGGCACCCCATGCAGAGCAGGGTCCCCACTGCTGGGACACGCCTGTTCCGCTCCTCCATGACCCAGTTCCATGTTAGCAGAGCTGGCCCTGCAGTGAGACACTGCAGCTTCGCTAGAGCAAAGTCCCTTTGGTGGGGGGGAAACAAAAAAAAGGCAAAAAAACCCCTAAAGCACAAAGTGGAAAACAATGTGCCTGTGTGAAAATGCTCCGTCTTATAACCAAAAACCTGATTGCAGTTAACGATATCCTTCTCGCTCCCCTTCGGTGGATAATCCTTGGCTGACTATTTGGGGTAGAGAGAACTCCTGAGCGCTCTCGAACACCTTTCCTAATATCATGTGCAGAAATACACTTTTCCATTGGTTTGAACAAGAATCTCTTCACCTGACTATTAAAATGTACTTCGTGCTTGTTTGTCTATTTAGTTCTGTCCTCCCTGTGAATTCCTGCATTTATCTTCAGGACAAAGGATTAATTTCCTGATTTATTTATGAATTTATTCATGAATTTATTCCCCCCCCAGGGAAAGGAAAAAGTAAGGGAGGCTGTGTTTGTGTTTGGATAACCAGGAGCATTTTCAGGCTCTGCATCCAGCTCTGCATCCAGCTGTTCTGGGAGAGATACTGAAAAGCTGCAAGTGGATTCTTGTCCCACCTTATCTCGTTCAGACAAGAGAAAACACCCCTTGGCTTATAATGATAAGCTACAGCATTGATCGATTTGATCTGTGCTTTTGTCCTTCTTCATAATTTGAGCTATTGATTCAGTTTATTAAAATTAATTTAAAAAACACAAGCCCTGAGTGCTCTGCTGTTCCAGATCAGGCTGCTCCGGGCAGCCTGATCTGAAGCTAATCCATTCACTGCTGATTTATTTTCACTCTATTTTCAAGCAGAGGTCTGTTCTGTGATTCATTTTTTTGTCCTCTGTTTCTCTCTGAGAAAAAAAGACATTTAATTTCACACCTTCAGTTAGAGCAGGGGAGGTCTAGATTCCTTTTTCTGATATATGAAGTGAGCTCAGGAAAGTTCACTTGGCTCATATTCGTGCAGGTTTTACTCTGATGGTGGCCCACTGCGTATTGTTCTCTACCCTCTTAAATCAAAGCACTACCTTTATGCTAGAAAAGAAATCTGTGTATTTGCTTAAATGCACTCCTCTTGCCATATTGGAGTTAACATGACTTACTGTGTTCCTGAAATCAGGTCCAGCAGAGGAAACCCTTTTTCTGCTTCTTCCTAGGAAGCGCAGAGTTGTCTAAGAGCTGGGAGATAGTTCTCTAAAAATAATACCCTTATTCAGACTTAGAGAAATCAAATAAATCCCTTACTATTAAAAACAAATAAAAAATAAAGCCTTAAGGATCTAGGCACCTTTTAGCACCAAACTGGAGTTGAGTCTCTGGCCAAGGATCAACATTTAGTTGTATTTATTTACTGTCAGTACATTCTGCTGGAGATGTTATTGTAACCTTATTTCCCTTAGTTTAACACAGTTGTTTAGATCTTCACCCTTCAAATTCTTCAGGTGTTTGAAAGCTCTTTGGGTGTCCTGCTTGAGCAGTGACTGCATCTCGTGTCTGCTGCACCTCTCAGTCTTTGCTGCTGTAGCATATTCTTTCCACAGTAAAACCACTCACAGTCTGTTCCACACTTATCCTGCGGTCTGATACAGCCTATGATTTCTTGTGCAATATGTCATAACTATCAGCTGGAATCAATCAGACAAAACATAAGCCTAGATATCATCATAAAGAAAACAGGCATAGGGTAATAGCCTCTGAAGCCTTGGTCTGCTTTTAAAAACTTTACCTGTTCCTTCAGAATCAATATGAACACAGAAAGACGGAGTCAGTTTTACTGAATATTTCTTTGTAGGTTAGAAACATCTTGTGTAGTGCTGTAGGAAGATATCTTTGTTTTGACTTGAGAGCCACAGGTAGAATGTTGAATGGATACTTTTTACAACTAACATTTAAGCAAAACCACAGCTGTTCAGATACAGCAAGAAAGCAAATACCCTCAGCTTGTTTATGATGTGATCTTGCCACAAAGCTTCACAGAGATGTTGTATAGCCCAAGCAAGGAGCTTCTGCGAGTGGTCAGCAGCTCAGATTTGGCCCATCAGCACCAATCAAGGGCATGCTAGATTCACTTTCCACCATCCTCTGCCTTGCCTCCTGGCCTCCAGGCAGGACCACAGCCCAGCAGAGGTAGATGACCGATCTGTTTCTCCTCTGTAGGTGTGGAGCCGCTCCTTTGCCTGCTCTCTCCCTGCAATATAAGCCCTGGCTGTGGTAAGGTGGATCAAGTATCCAGCGTACAACAGGGATTCTTAAAAGCTGGTAAGGGTAGAGTAAGAACAGGACAACTGTTTAAGATGTATTACCATGATGCTACTCCAGCCTCCAGCTAACTCCAGCCCAGGGGATTGCCTGAATTCTTATTGTTTGCTTGGCAACTGTAAGTTATCTCTCCTCAAATTATTTGTACATTCTGCCTCTGAGCCGACATCGGCTGCTTGCATGCAGGCGAGCTGCACGAAGGAGTTTTGGCAGCCCATGCACGCTGCATGAAGAGCCAGGTCCTCTTGCGTGCTTTGAACCTAGCTGCCTGTGGCCTCACCGCTAAGATTTTGTAATGGAAAAGCTGGTAAAGCATCAGTTCTTGCCCACCTCTCCAAAACATTCTGTAGACCTCTAGCAACCATTTAAGCTTTCCAGGCTGAAAAGTCCCATACAAATTAGTTATTGCTTTTATGGAAACCAGTTCATATCTTTGATCAGCCTTACCGCCGTTTTCTTTATCTTTCTCAATACTAGTATACACTTTCTGAGATGCAAGGGATCAGAACTGCACCCTCTATTCAAAGGCAACGTAAACCACTGGTTTTTTACCATAGAGGAGGAGCAGGCAGGTTTTAGAAAAAGAGTGCGGCCAGCAGGTCACACAAAACCTTTAAGAGTATTATGAGCCGGAGTCTGCTCTATAGTCCACCTCTCGAAGTGCGGGTGGGGAGGAGAGTAAGGGACAACTTGAGATTTCACAATGGCAGTACATTTCCCTTGTTTTTATGAAGATTATCAAAATGACCTAGCAAAAGAATTTGTGGAGAGCTGAAGCATTCTTTTAATATTTTTATTATTAAAGAACACTGAAGCATTCTTGTCACATTTATTTTGGAAATGTCTTGTAGAGCCGGTTCTGTGCAGTGAAATAGGAGTCTGAATGCGGCACTGAAAACACTACTCATGATACAGTTTTACCCTTTAATCTTCTGGCAAAGGGAGGGACCTAATCCTATAATTGTTATAACCTAAGGAGCAACCTCTTCTTCTGTGATTTACAAAAACTTGCACTAGCTGTGAAGGTTGAGTAATATTTCAACGCTTCAATCTAGACAGATTGCCTGTTTCTGAGAGTGCCAGAAGAGGTGCTGTTTCCTTGTGCTGATCTGGGTATGTCAAGTGGTGATCTCCATTTTGTTAGAGATGTCCCAGGCTGGCTGCAGTGTAGGTTCTTTGCTGCTCTGATGCGTATCTGAGCAGAGACATGTGTATCTCTGCAGCTCTGCCTGGCTTAGGAAGGTCTCGAGTAGAGTGATAGCTTGCTTTCATGTATTTACTCATTTCTTCTTGAATGTCTACTAGCCACGGTGTCCTGAGCTAGTGGAAGGATGTGTAGGAAGGGGGCAGAAGTCTAGGTTTCATCCACTGAGGTTAGATGTTGGAAAGTATATCTTTTCCCAGGCATAACTGCTAAGCTCTTTCTTGGAGGTCTTTCATAACCTGCAGCTGCGCCACGAGCAGGTCAAGCTTCTCCTTTCTCTGTTTCACTGTTCTATCATCCTTTTTAGCAGGACCATGTATGTTTATTATTTTTAAGTGCTCCACAGAGGGTTCATGTTTGAGAAACACTCTGAAGGTGAAAGCACTAAGCACATCTTTATTCTGAACATAAACCAGTCTTTCAGTTGCCAGTGTGGTCAAGCTGGCATCTTTCTGAAACAGTAATACTCACTTACAAATGCATTAAAGATCCATGCTTGACACCAGTGCAATCTTTGTGCTGCGTATTGCTGGGAAGAGACCTGCCAATCGTAAAGGAGATAGTGTAGTTAGCATTTTTAAGGACACCGGTACACTAGCTGCTGTGCTGTATTTATTCAGGATCACCGTTCTAACATCTGAAAGTAAATCCATGACTAATGGAAGGTAGATCGGAAAATTCAGCATTTGCAGTGGCAAGTTAATCCTTGCTAAAATAAAGGAAAACAGTGTTTGGGGGGATTTCTTTAGTACAAGCAGAAGTAATAAGCCTTCCTGGCCTTCTCATTCCCTTGATATCAAATTGGTGAGAGCTCAATAACAGAGAAAGATTGTGAGAGAGAAGAGATGCTCTCAAGAGAGTGCAGGAAGAAATTGAAAGAGTCCATCCACCTGCAATTCATATCCCTGCGAATGTTTCCCTCAGCAGTCGCTAGCAGATGAGCTGAGAAAACTTCTTGACTTGGAAAATGTGCACCTAGGAAGAGCACCAGTGACTCGGGAATGCGTAGTGAGCAGGGGTGGTAAATGGGGATGTTTACAGGGCTTCAGTTAGAAGTGCAAAGTGTTGCAGATTCCACTGGAAAACCTCATCTTGGCAGTTGTCATTACAGCGCAAGGACTCCGAGCTCTCTTTTGCACGCTGCAGCCTGTTGCTCATGTTAATGTCACGGGTGCTCCCATTCTCGGTGTGCTGGGTGGTTCATCCTCTTGGCAGGCAGCAGCACTTCCAGGATTTAGTTTCTGCCCCCTGGCAATACTAAACTGAGATAGTCAGAAGGTGTGACCAGAGGGGATGAACAAGAGGTTTTACTTCTTTGCGTGGTGCTAGAGTAACAAAAGGTGGGGAATTTTCACCTTTGTTACTTTTAGTGTTTTTTCAAAACATATCTAAAATTTAAATGTACACTTCGGTATGTAAAAAGAACAAAATGCTCCACTCGCCACAGTGGGAGAGAAGTGGGATCATGTGGTACAGGCCCAGCATGTTTCTGTATTTCAGTGTAGCTATGTCAGCACAAGTCTAGCTGGTGCCCTGAGGACAGCGGAGTACGTGCTGTTCGCATTCAGGACCGCTCCTCAGGAGATGCCGTTTTCCCAGGACCGCCGGTTGAGTCAGCTGTGTTTGGCAGTCACAGTGCTCTTTGGAAAAGACAGCACGTATTAGATAGCAGAGAGAATATTTACTTTCACAAAGCTCGTACTGTGATCCAGAGGAAAAAAAGAGTCCAATCAAGTCTCCAAGTGCTATTCCTTAAATGGTTTCTGACAGCTCTGGCATCAAGGAGTGCCTGATATCTCATTACAACTTCAAACAAACCTTTGGATGTATCCAAATTAACCCAAATATTTGGTGGCGACCCTGTTATTAGGCTGTGTGTGCTTATTAGGGTATGCAACAGTGAGTAACTTTCTTTTTATTTTGTTAATATTCTGTGATATTTCAGCAGTTTTTATCCTATTGAGCATTGGAGGTATAGTGACTAAGAGCATATAGATGAGAAAGTAGGTAAAAAGCACACTAGCTCATTCTAATGAATTTATCAAGCAAGATAAATTGACAGAGGTAAGTTATCTGGTGTTTTGCTAAACAGCCATGCGTTTTTGAAGAAAAGCTTTCTCTTGCAAGGAGGTTTTACCTTCACTAAGGCATCCAACCCAGAATTTAAGGAAATTTGTCCATAGACAATTTGTCTTGGTCAATAAAAGTAGCATCACATATGGAAGGCCTGCCAGCATAGAAAGTCCCCAGGTCTCAGAGGTACTAACACTACACACAAAGAACACTTGTCACCTTTCTGCTACTACCTCAGCCAATGAACAAATCACTGTTCTTTCCCTGCTGTGGAATAAGATCTTTTTTGGTGCATTCTTGGGACAGGGAAAGAGTTGAAGTGACCAGCTGTGTGTGAGCAGGATGGCTATTCCTGCTCTGAATCAAAAGAAGGGAAGAAAGTTTTGAAGACAATACCTAAAATGCCCCCCATCTGGCTGGACTGCGGACATTCTCCGTAACACTATTTGCCTTGGCAAGTTGCCCACAGGAAAGAACACAAAGTAAAATGTTCTTTGCGCAAGAACAAAATGCCCAGTACTTGTATAATGCTCTTTTTGTTAGGAAAGTATGCAGAGATATTAATATAAATAGATGCAACACAGAGAGGTTGCTGAGAGGGAATAAATTTTTAATGGCTCTTCACCATAAAGATGGTTGCAGAACCCAAGGTCAGATATTAAGGAAGTTGCACATTTATCACATGCTGTACATTTCTCAAAGGCCCATGTGAGTAAGCTGTGAGGAACGAGGATGTGCTCTTCTAAAAGTAGTGTGGTGTCTAACAAGATAATCAATACTAATAAAGTATAGCTATTTGTAAAAATAAAGCAATCACTATTTTCTGACTTTCTGTAACCAAGACAGGATAACTTCATTCACTTGTGTTATTTATCTTATATAAAACACTTTTCACAGCATGCCTTTGACATTAATAGAAGCAATTTTAACTGTGCTTTCAAGCTTACTGCTGGCCTTTTTTGTGGGTTACTCATTCCTAGCAGTTAAACTCTTCCCGGATGCGAGCATGATAACTGTGATTCTGCTCATAGGCCTAAAGAGGACTTGTTTGTTGTTGCAATTTTTTCTCGGTGGCAAACCTTTTTTTCTCTCTGTGTACATACTGTAGAGCAATCCAGAGCTCCAGCTTTGCTTTGCTCCAGCTCTGGGCAAGCTTAAACAAAGAAGGAGGTCCTTCTTGCCGAGACAGCATTGCTTCATGGTCTGCTTTATCTGCTGCAAGGATGCAGGACGCAAAGTTTGCCCTTTGACTTGCAGCCACCCAGATCCACAGAGGGGACCAATGTCCTTGTGTCAGAGGGTGCTCTGCAGTAAGTCGGCTCGGGGCGTGCGTGCCTTTTGTGTTTGTTACATGCCTTGTCTGTAACTGCCACTTGCACCTAAGCCTTCAACAAAATTGTTTGTCAGACACTCTGCAAAAGGAGTTGACACACACAGGCAACTGGTCTGAATAGTCACAAGTCTGTTCCTCTCCAGCTTTATCTCAGTGTAAAGCAACGCAGTCCAAGTACAGTGAAATAGCTGCACCAAGTGTAGACCATTAAACATCTCAGATTGAGTAAGTGCTGGTGTAGCATCTGTTTTTCTGATTGTGAATTTCGCAATTTTCTCTTTTTTTCCTCTCCATCTTATTTCTTTTTAATCCTCTGTCTCCAGATTCATCCCACCCTACTCAAGCAGAGGTATTTCAAAGCATCTTGGAGCTTTATTTTTAACAGCCTGCACGTGTGACCTCGGAAAAAAGCTATCTGCAACGCCGTGGGGGGGTGGATGGTGTTACTGAGGACAGCGCATGCTTTGTCCAGAAATGAAAAGGGTATCAGTGTTGAGACTAAACATACCATGGTTTTGGAAAAATAAGGCAAGGGGGAGGGAGAGTAAGCTTTAAAGCATGTCGCTTGACCACTTTCGCTGTCTTTTAGATGCTTTTTTTTTCCCTCACAACAATTTTCTGTCCTTCCTTATCTCTCTTTATCAGCTGTTAGCTGCTGAGAGGCACCGTGTGCAACTTATTAGCTGACCTAAGCAAGGTCTTGGGGGAAAACCAAATCCCACAGCAACTTTGCTGTGTGTCTGTGTGAGCAGCATCACAGCTCTGCTGGGGAAACAGGCATCTTGTTATCCATGTTGTGGTATCGTGGGCACTCCAGAAGTGAAATGCCAACAGGACATCAGCTGTGTGGTCTTAAAATTGTTAGCTTCAGCTTTTTGTGGCTGGATGACATTATTACGCCAAGCAAGTACGCACTAAAATTAGAGTAGGAATGCCATTAGTACTATTCATTATCCTTTTAATCTAATTCAAAAAAGAAACAGAAATTGATTTTTTAAGGCAAGCCACTGGTAAAGATTAAGGAGTGATTTTTCACGAGCTACTGCACGTATTGCCTTTTGCATTCACACCTGCAAAGCACACGGGCATCGCTAATAGCTTTATCACTGCAGTTCTAGTTGTATTTACTTTGTCTATACATTGCTTTGTTTAATAGCACACAAGCCAAAATGTTTTCTTTCTCAGAGATGCCCCTTACATCACTCCCTGACCAGAGGAGATTCCCTAGTAACGTACCTGAAAGGGGAACATGAACCCTCCCAGAGTTATCCTGCATTTTTAACTGAGATAGAAGAATGGTTTTCCCTTGTATTGCTGAGCAGGATGTTACATGGTATGGAATATCTCCCTGGTGAGTTTGGGTCACCTGCCCAATTGTGTCCCCCCTCAGCCTATTGCCCACCCCCCGTCTATTCACTGTGGGGGCAAAGTGAGAAACAGAGGTGGCCTTGACACTGTGCAAGAACTGTTCAGCAAAAGCTAGACGATTAGCGTGTTATCAGTGCAGTTTTGGTCAAAAATCTAAACCACAGCACCATACAAGCTGCCCTGAAGAAAATTAACTCTCTCCCAGCCAGGCCCATTACAGCCTGAAACTTAGAAGCATATCTTTGGTTTCTGTCTTCTCCATAAAATGTGTATTGTCAGATTTTTGCTTGCAATACTCACCTTTGCTTGCTTTTATTAACCCACAAAAAGAATAAACCAGCTGCACAGTCTAGATAACTTGTACTTTCGCAAGCACTTTAAGTGGATGAGCAGCCGACTTGAGCACATTAGGTGAATGCAGTGATTAGATCCTTCAAGCCAGATTGTGCATATTAGCAAGGGACTACAGTCTCTCTCTCATAAATCAATATACACGTGTGTATAGTAGGGAATCTCAGACTCTCAAATGCGTGGATCATGTCTCGGTTGAAAAAATTAATTCCAAACCTCTTCCTCCATTATTCAAGCGTGTCTGTGCCATCAGGGTCCCCTTTGTGAAACGGATATGTAGTTACATAAATAGTCATTATTGGACAAATATTCTGCTTGGCTTTGGTTTTCCCTTAAGAAGATGGCACAGCTGTCTGAAAAGATGAGCCATTAAGATGGTGGGAGCAGTGTTTTGTCACTGCAGTGCCATTCTTTGTGATCCTGTCAGACTTATGAAGTCCCAGCCTCAGCCTCTCCTGGAATTGAGGCAACTAATATAAATCTTTCTCTGTTTTTAAATTAAAGCTTCATGACTGTTGAAAATAGCTTTGCAGCATGATATGAACACACTTTAAAGATTTTAAAATGAGAAAGCAAATAAAACTAATCTTTTTGCGTTTAACTTGATGGTTTTTGAATTCTGATGCTTTAGGATCTGATTTATGAGTTTTGGACTCCTCTCCGCCTGCTGATAGGAAGGGGAAACCATAGCTATGTCCAAAACCAGCTACAAACTGATCAATAGATTACAGAGATCTTCCACCCAGACAGCTGATTAGGAAAAATACTTTCAGGCTCGAGTATTTCTGCATATACCCCTTTCTAATGAGATGTTTACTAGAACCAGAACCTAGTCATAGGGAAATCATATGGCAATGTGACCCCATTTCAGTGAGCTGGGGGTTAACAAATGTTCTTCGTAAATGTGATTTAAATCACATTTAGCTCAAAAGAATCTCATGATTCATTCCAGTGAGAATTAGGACAAAAGTTTAGGGCCAAAATGACACAGCTAGATTGATTTACACCATCTGGGACACAGTCTGCAGTATCTATTTTTCGCCTACGACAGCATGAAAAGCAAAAGAGTCCTTCATTGTTGCATTGACTAATTAAGCGAAAACCGAAAAAAAACAGGGGACAGGATTTTGTTGATTTTTTGCATTTAATCAAGAGCACACTAAATAGGTCATGACATAGTTTTCTGTTGTAAATCAAAGACTCATCTGTTGCTTGTGCTGGAACCTCCAGCACATCTCCAAAGCAAGAAGCAAAAACAAAGGAACAACAACAAAAAATTACAAAGAGAAAATTAAATTTCACTGTAAATCTTTATTTGACAAAATACACATTGCTGCAGAGGATTAGAAGGTGATAATATCAGTCTATTACCTTAGAGATTAAAGCAAAGTGTTCTTCAAAATCCTATCACATTTATTTCTTTGGAACTGAATTTGGTGATTTAGCATTATGGTCACCGAATCTTTTTGGCTTTTTATTTTATTTTCCTTTGGTCCGTATGTTGTAAAGTTTATAGTATCTGCTTGATATGGTTCATTTTAACATCATGAATTTGCAATTTACATGAGCCAGGGAAGATAATTCTACAGTGCACACACTTTCTGATTAACTGTGTGTGACTTAAGTAGATCTGAGAAATGAGTTTTAAAGAGTGTTTTGAAAGACCTAAATACAGCCTTGTTTTATGAAGCAGAAATTGATTTTTTTTTTAAGTAGTCTAATTTCTGACAATCAGTGCAGTCCTTTGTTGTGCAAGGTTATTGCCAGTGGTGGTGTGCACTTGCCAAGGAAGGGGGCTGGGAGGAGAGAGCACCAGGGCAGTGCAGGGTTAAGTTCTGGTGGAGAATTTACACCACAGAACAGCTTCATAATTGTTCAGGAAAAAGCCTGCGGGATCAGGGTCTGAGAACTCATTTGATGAATATGCAAAATACATCATTTCACACATAAATGACTGACCTCACAAGCACAGTGTATTTATACTGATTTTCTTAATGTGCACACTTCACAAGTTTCCTATGCACACTTTTTTAGAGACATTTAGCAGAAATGATCCCTATGGGACCACTTTTTTTATCTGGTAAGTGATCAGGTCTTTTTAATTACCCATGCCCTGGGTGCCAGATACTTGAATAATGACATTCAGTCCTCCATCCCTTTGTGATAAGGTCGGTCTGATTTTCATCACTAGATTCATGTGAGGCTGGATGGTAGAACATTAATTTTTTTCAGTCTTTTTTTTCCCTTCAAGTCTTATGTTCTTTTTGTCTGGACTACTTCAGTTGCAGAAGACTCTATTTTAGGAAAAGTTCAATAAATCTCTTCATCACTGGAAATGTGAAAGAGTTATTCAGGAACATTTTACCAGTACCTGCTAATTTCTGTTGCTTGTAGAGTGTCCTTTATAGGCTTTGAGATTAAGTTGACACTATAATATTTCTCTTATGTGAGACACAGATATACAGAAACAAGATGTCTTTGGGTTTGCTCTTCGTGGTGATGCAGAGTGGTGTTAAGTCACCTGTGTCAGTGGCTTCATGCCAACTGAGACCCCCACTATTTTAAGTAACCTGGTTTAGATGTCTCTGTATAAATAAACAAATCAGTAGAAGATAGTTCTGCCCTAGTCATGATATGTCTAGCCTTAATTAACAACAGTTCTCTAGTAGTTTCATAATAGAAGAATTTGCTCATATCCGTTCATGGGACAAGCTAAAATGATATAATAAAGAGGCATATAAAGCACTTAGAAATGAAAAATGGAAAAACCTGTGGGAATTTTGCGTGTTCAGTCTGGAGAAATACAGTCCGATTGTAAGCTTACCTGTCCTTCCAGATGTAAAAGAATATTACTGCACAACAGAAAATAATTACTCTCACCGGTCAGAAAAATATAAGTAGGTAAAAGTCAGTTAAATATTAAGCAATATTATATATTTAAGTAAATATTTATAATATAATTCATAATACATATATACAAACATATAAAATATAAGTGGGAATGTACAACTGCAGCAGACAGCTTCAGCTTCTGTCAGTAAACTCCACAAGAAGCACCTTCAACAGATATATTTAAATCAGGATTTAGAAACCTCTCCTGGATATCGAAGGATGTACAGGAGCAACAGAACAGATTTAAATTTAGTTTATACCGATGTTCGTAAGGAATGACAATAGTTCTTATACTGCTCTTCTGCTTCCAGCCATGTATATTACCTTCTCATTATTGCCTTCTCGTAATTATGTCAGCATTTGGGTTTCGTTTCCTTTCCTGTGCTTGTTTCTGCTCTGTCATCATTTGTTAAGTTTTTGGTAGTTCCAACTCCGGGTGCCTTGCTAAGACTTCTGGGACCCAGTGTAGCCTAAATATAACATTAGCATCACTGAACTTTGGACTTTAAAAAGTGTAATAATTTTTTGCTAATTTGTCCCAGGGAAATCAACTCTAACTATAACACCTCTAGAGAGGATGGTGGGGTTAAATTCCCCCTTGTCCTCTTTGGTGGCACAAGGAGTCTCATAGCCCTGGCTGTGTGATGCTTGAGCCTAGACAGGGAGAGGTCCCTCAACCACGGAGCATCCTCGTGGGGCATGAAATACAGGAGGCTGCAGCTCTCATGGTGAGCTGGGACTTGAAGCTGGGATTCCCGTTCCCTGTGTCTGTCCTTCTGCTGCCAGGGCTGTGTTGAGAGAGCGTGAAACCTTCCTCCCTCCTGGCAAAGCTTGCTGTGAGCCGGGGCTCCCTGGCTTCTCCTGTATGTGTTGAGGGTGGTGCTACTCCTGCAGCTCTGACGCTGAGCTGAAAGCTCTGGGAGGTGAGATTTAGTGTTTCCTGGGGGCTGGCTGTGCTTACTGATTTTTGGATCACCTAGCCTTCGGTCTAACCTTTCTGGTGTCTTATGTTGAGCATCTGGCTCTGGGTTTTCAATTCCATGTCACAGACTGAGTGTTTAGGATTTTCAGTGCTTTCCTCGCCAGTGCCTAAGTGCTAACATAATTTTTTAGGACCAAATACTGCACCTCTCCAATAAGTACATGTTTTTTAAATGATGATTTTATTGACTTGTTTGTCTTGGCATGAAACATGCCATGAACGAAGGTGGACTGTATTCTTTTCTTTGACCTTACTATAATGCCGACAACCAAACCAAGGAAATGCTTTTCAGTTATTTCCTCCTTGTACCTCAGAAAGATTTGGTTACTGCACAGCAAGTATCTTAAGTACGGATTGATTCTTGGAGCCTAATGGGTGAGATTTATTGACAATACAGCATTTGGCAAGTTATAATAGACTCCTATTCATTACACAGTTGATAATTCAACAAGTAGCTGATTCTAATTTTCAGTGTTCGTTATACCATTAAGGCTGACTTTATTAGCCTACTCAAGGATGTTTAAAAACAATTAACCCTAATTTTTTAAAGTGGAATGTGAGACTTCAGCTATTAAACTTCAATTCTTCTTTACCTTCTCTGGGGCATTAGACGTATGGCTCCTGAATTCTGGCACCTTCTTAGTGCAGGATAGCAGGGTATTCAATAAATAAGCTCAAGGTTTGATTTTTACTTCTATGCACTTGTGGCTTTACTCATATAGGTAACCTCATCCATGCATAAGATTCCTTTCTTTTAATTAGTTTCGGGTTCGGGCTGTAAATTCTTGTTGTGGTGAAGTATGGCACAGGCCAGTGTTTAATTAAAAAATTTCAAACTTCCTGATGATCTGTGCCTGCAGAGAGAGGATTCATTTTAGAACATTGCCACAAAAAAAAAAAAAAAAAATTATAGATGTCTTTTAAGACCGAGCCTACTTTCTACGGCTCCAAAATTAGGTGTGTGTTTCTACAAAGGAGAGTTTAGGAAAGGTTTCAAAGCAGATCACAGTTAAAGAGTTTCCTGATGGTTCAACTTTGTAGCACTAAGCCTGCTGGGTGTTCTGCAAGGATCCGTTGTATCTGTCTGCACTCTGAAAGCACAGCCATAACTTTGCAAGTATTACACTGGCCGTGTTTTCAGTAGGGCTTTACAAATTGCCTAATCCAGGTTAGGCCTTTTCTGGAAGCTCTTTAATCCTTCTAACATTTGCATAATGATCTCAATACTGTAATTCTTGTGTGGCGGTGCTGAAGCTCTTTCTGATTTACATTAATGATAGTACAGGAATAACGGAATATCAAACTGACTTCATCGTCTTTCAGGGCTGAGAATACCATAAATTTCAATGTTTAAAAAAGTATGGGGCCAAGTCCACTTCTGGTGTAATCACCGTGACATTTTTAGAGCTAGGTGAGGTGTCCATTGACTTTGTCCCACTTAAGTAAATACTAACTCATACTTGGGAATCTAAATGAGGGTCTAGATTCTACTAAAGACCTACAATTAAAAACTATGAAACTTTTACAGTGATATTCTATCAGGATAATACTTTTTTTCACTAAGATTTTGATTAAACCATGATAATCTCCCATGAAAATTCTAAACTAATCAGCTGAAATAAAATATAGATGAGGGTTGCATGAATACTTTATGTGAACAGTAAGAAAGTAAGTCTCTAGTTCTGAAGTATTGTGTTAAAATTTGCAGGACTACACAGCACGTAATACCAGGCTGAGTTCCCATTTCTGTCCTTCTGCAAAAGTTACAATAAGGCTGCACAGTAACAAGCTGAAAGGCTTCCCCAAGCAGCCATGCAAAACCAGTTCGGAGATGATAAAAATGAGGGATGGTCTGGTAGGCACACTCACTGAAAAAAAGATTTCCATAGTAATTCAGAAAACAATTCATTTCCATTTCTATGGGAAAATGGACTAAGATACTGAGTCACAGGGTGATATTCATGCATGAAACATACGTGATGGTTTTTTTAAAAACAAGAATATACCATTTTTTAACAGCTATGGCTCAATGCAACCAATATTTTCTATGTCTTGCTTATTTATGTGCTTGGTGTTTAATACCTGGGAGGTTGAATATTACTTTTATTCTCAGCAGAAAATACAAAAATACATTATATATCTCTACAAAAACTCTGTGGGCTTTCTCTTGTCTCAGCTATGCTTTCTTGACCTGGCATCTAGTCATAAGTGTATCATGTGAAGCATGTATCTTCATGAGCAGGTCATGTTAACATATGCAGACGTTTGTGCTCACTACCTATGAATGATTAAATGCGTGAAAGAAAACAATTACCC
The DNA here is from genome assembly GCF_030867145.1 of Opisthocomus hoazin. NCBI lineage: Eukaryota > Metazoa > Chordata > Aves > Opisthocomiformes > Opisthocomidae > Opisthocomus > Opisthocomus hoazin. Next base: position 35,299,478 of record NC_134415.1, on the reverse strand, counting down.
AGATAACACCTTATCTCTCCAAGAAGTAGTAGAAACCCTACCTTTCGTTTGCTGAGTTTGCCATCAGAAGTTTTGTAGTCCTCTTTGTTTACTGCAATAAATGCAGATGAGTCCAGGTTAACAAAAAGGTTTATATGATATTTTAAGTGTTTTTTCTTCATAAAACATATTGTGTAACATTTAAAAAATTAATAAAATGTTGTCTTGGTGCACGTGTGATCGAGATGCGTATTCCAAAGTCCCAGTTTTGTGACATCTTATGAACTAATTAGAAGAGAGACTGTGAGAAGCAGCAAAGTGTATTAAAGTTGCACTAATGGGAGATAGTAACTGACTCCTTAAATTACCTTTGCAGCAGGTTAAGGCTTATCTTACATGAGCATACATGTACCACCTTACAGCCTTGTGTAGCCAGCTCACCTCAGTCTGGCTCCACAGGGCTGCTTCATCCTGTGCTTGAGCACCTCTCAAATGAGAGGTTGAGACGAGAAAGACACTGTCCCCTCCCAGCACACAGCAAAGCTGCGGTGACCAGGTCTGAATCTCTTACTGAAGAAAACAGGGAAATTGCAATTACTGAGGGATGTTTTTCCCACTGAGGAGCTCCTGAAGTAGCCCAACACTGTGCTGTAATTTTGGTCCAGGCAGGCAGTTGCAGTTCCACAAAGCCTTTGAACATCAGAGCTGTATTTAGCCACTGAAACCTTCAGCCTGGAAACTATCCTAGTGCTTGTGATAACGGCATCTCCTGTGCTGACAAGGCAACCGCACAGTCCTGTGTTTTGAATAGTGAATAACCACTCCATTTTCTCTATTTTCAGGAGATTTGTCCTCACCAAGATGAGAGTCATTCCAAAAGGAGCTTTCGCAGGACTTGGTGACCTAGAGAAAATGTATGTATCACCTCCATATTTATTAGAAAACAACTATTTTACTCCAAACAGCAGTTTCTGGTTGCAGCTTCTATTACGGCCTGTGAATAAGTCCCTATCTCAGAGCTTCATCTAGTTTCAACTTTCTGTTTAAAAAAATTTGAAACTTTTTTTTAACATCGTGTTCCAAAACATTGTTGTCATAAATACATTTTTATATCAGCAAGGGGGCAGTCCTCAGTCAAAGGGTTGGTTCAGCATGGAGTGTCATTACATTTAATAAATACAGTGCTATAGCAGAAGATCATGGGAAACTGATTATTTTGAGAATTTTGGAATGAAACAGTGGAAAGATTAGGGAGGAAAGCACTTCTGTTCATACCTGTTCAGCCAATTCTCTTTGCACTAATGAATAAATAGGATTGCTTTGTGCATGTTCAGAGTCAGCTGGCAGGATGTGTTAGAGAAGTTTCTTATGGGCGAAAGATGTAAAAATCTTAGCACATAAAGGGTGTGAGCACCTAATTCCTGTGAATTTTAGTGATAAGCCTGGAGATACAATTATGAGCACCTTTGATGAACAGATGTATCATACATTCATTAGTATACTGTTGTGGATGTATTGCAGTCCTCCACCACTAGAAAGAAAAATCATTGGTTACATGTTTCATACTATTCTTTAGCAACAGAAAATCTATGGGTTAACTGGGGCTAGCACCAGAAACAAGAAGTGTCACTGTCCAACCTGAACTATTCTGGGGCATGTACCATTTTTCTGAATTAATTCATATATAAGCAGATCACAACATTTTGTTTAGAAACACACCCAGCACTTGCACCCTGACAGGGTCACAAACAATCTGTTCACCAGAAGGAGTCTGAGCGATAGTGGGGAAATGCACTTTAAAGTGCCTTTTTCAGTGCTGTGTGTGTAATGGCAAAGCTAAAAAGGGATAGATTGCCGACATTTATCTGCATCGTTTCTACAATTTTCGCTTGTATTCTTGCATAACTAAGGGATTTAGCAAGAAGGTGAACACACCAGAAAGTATGGTGAGGAAAGGGAATAGATTTTGAATCTAGAGAAGGATGGGTGGATGGATGGATGGATGGATGGATGGATGGATGGATGGATGGATGGAGAACAAGCAGTGAACATGCAAGAAGGATTGAAGAGCTGCTGGTCAGCAGCAAGTGGTAAAGCTCACATGGCACCTGGCCTTTTCTGAAACATGAGATGCATTTCAGGGTACTACTGTAGGTTCAGGAGACTTCTATTGGTACATGGTACACACTAAAAAGCCTTCAGTTGCTGCATCCCACTCGTGGGTCTGGACCCCCATAAGCCCATCAAGAACCACTATAAAGGGTCTTTTTTCTTGAGAAAAGACAAAGAAAGTCTTATTTTTTGTGGCCAAGAGTTACCAGTTAGGAATAAGATCAGCTCCGTGTCGGCAGTTTTGTTGGCACTTATTTCTTCCCAGTCCTGCAGGGTTCCTTGTAGCCTAGTCCTTGTGGAAAATCAAGCTCTCTGGACTATGAAGTGGCTTGCAAAGTGCATTGTAAACTGCCTCCATTATCTTTAATTACTCAGAAACCATATGTCAGATATGTATGAAGGTAGTGATCACACTGAATAGGAAGTCTCTAAGTGGTGATTTATTGTTAACCAAAAAAATTATATATGGAAATGAGCTCAATCAGAAAGTATATCTATGTACTGTCAGTACATGGAGGACAAATGGGGACAGACATTTTATAGCAAAACATCCTTGAAAATGAAAGTGTGATAAATATGTAAATGAGACCAATCAACATCAACAAAGATGCGGTATTTGCAGATGAGATGGCAAACAGATAAAATTTGAAATAGCTCAGAAATCCTAAACCTAACCCATAAAACATTCATCAGAAATATTCATGATAAAGTAGGGACACGAAAGCGTGTAATCAAATGATGTATTTGCATATAAAAACACAGCCTTTGTATGAAAGTCTTTTTACAAGATCATGCACAGAAAGGAAGATTAAAGCAAACTGTAGTCTATTTAAGGAAAACAGCTACTAATAATGTGATACCTCCATATGGTAAAATGTGGATAGCCTGATGTATACAAATGAGATACTTCACTGTAGTGTATGTATGTGCTCACCTAGAACTAAATAGACTAAAAATGAATAGAGTGACACTATTTCCTGAATGTGTTATTGAAGAATAACAGTATCTTATACAGTCCAGCTTATCTGTACACATGATTTTTTATCATTACTAGGTCATTTCTAACATGTTTCTGAGAACAGAGTAGGTTTTAATGTCCAGAAGTTGGAGTGAAATGGTGGTCTTTGGAATCATCCATTGGGGATGAACTTAATTGAGTACAAGTAAAATCAGAGATGAGTCCTCCATGAGAATCTTAACTCTGTTGTATTTACATTCAAAGTGAATGAAGGCTTTTGAATACAGTGACCAAAAAATTCTGGTTTTCAAAGAAAAAATATTCAGTAACATATTTCAGTGTTCCTGCTTTCTCTTTGTGTTTTAGTTGCTTCCTAAACACTCAAACAGCTGAGAGCTTTGAACAGATGTGTTTTTCCACAAGATGTCAAATATATCCAGATATTTCCAGTCAGACTCCAGTCACAGTATCCTGGAAAGATCTTGTTTGTTTTCTGTTTGGATTGTCCAAGGACTTTCCAGAATGGACACTAGTGACAGCGATTCGTAATGGAAAAAAGTAGTGTGACCTGGAAATGTCGGTATAGAGCACCTGATCCACCCTCCCTTGTGAAGCTTCAATTTTAGTTACCAAGACCAAATCTTTTGGTTTTCATCTGATTCTTTATTATTATTATTTTGTTTGGCAAAATACAGACTGGAATTTTTTTTTTGGCAAATTTGTCCCTGGAATACTTTTGCCGTTTTCAAATTTTCTGAAAGAGTGAGAGGCCATTTGAACAATCTCTAGCTTGTCATTACTTCTCACACGTCTAAATTCCTTCAGTTACTGAAAAGCCATGAAATGTCCATTCTGCAGAGTGTCATAGAGAAACAACTTTCCCCAAGTATGTTCTAGGAGAAATATCTTCTTTTCTTCTAAGATAAAATGCTTACAGTTATGAAATAAACTGACAAGATCTTCTTATCTGAGAAGTCTCTTACTAAAGGTGCACCTTGAATTTTCGTATAGAAAACTACTTCAGAAAACTACTTCAGAAACCCCAGATCTGAGGAACAGCCTAGCCAGCTTGTTGCTAGCAGCTCTCCAACTTCTGCACAGCTCTGCCTTTGTGCTAATTTAGCATATAGGTGTTCGGGGAAGCAGATTAGTTATTCTCCCTATGTGTTTAGTCTACTCGTGGCAACTGGAACGTGGCAGCTCATCTGCACTTCTGTTTAACCAACCTGTTTACAATCCCAGAACTAATTAACCCTCCAGTTACTAAATTAAACAGCAGCCTCATGCAGGCACATACCTGGCAAAATCAATTCAACATGCTCTGCAGCTGCTATGTCATCTTCAACCTGCACAGAAAGTTCTTAATTTGGAGGAGACAGTTTGAAGCAATATTAACTTACCCTTTTTCTCATGCTGAGTTTCCTCCTGTTGCTTCAAGGTAGCAAAGTAGATTTGTGAATGTTGATCTAACAAGGCCTGATTTGGGCATCGTATTTACAGGAAGATTGGTCTGATTGCCTTACCCTATGCAAGCCAAAGAGGCTTCACCTTCATATCCCGAGGCAGAATGACCTTGAAAAGTCATCATCAGTTATTTATTCTTTCAAAGGGTTTAAGCTAAAACATACTGCTTTGTTTCATCATTCACTCTCAAATCCAACCTCTGTGCAGCCCAAGGAAATTCAGCCCTGTGGATGAAGTACTTCTTGAACTAGAAGCTGTCACAGAGAAAAAAACACACTATTATTGGCTCTGTCTTAGTATTTTGAAGTAAGAGAAGAAGGACATTTCTTTAGCAGATTTTGGCAAAGATGCATTTTAAGAACATGTACGATGCTATTGTTAACAGAGCTTGATGAGCTAAATCTTTGATGAGCTCTGAAAATCATGGAAAGCTAAAAGTTTTAGGGTTGGGGGAATCTTCCAGAGCTGGCACTCCTGGAAATTGAAGTCTTCTGTCTATGGAAGACAGCAGGAATATATGCACCAGCTATCTACATCTTCCTCGTGAATTTGTGCAGAAAATAACTCCAAATCAAGTATTTGCTTCATCACTCAGTGCATTCAAGATTTTATGCTTTTTTTGCTGAGACTGTTGATCCAGTGATGGTTCATACGAACAAATGCTGCTGGTCTGTGACCTAGACACATGAGCACAAGATTATTTCATATACAACAACTTGATGATGTATGATTCTAAAATCTCTCTTGTTTGCCCCTGTAGGCTAAAAGGCAGGTCACAGTTTCCTTTGACTTAAGTAGATCAGACTGAGTCACCTTTTATGTTTTATCTAAACTGAGGTGAGGTACTTGACAACAGCAGAGACCACTCAACAGAGTATTTTGAGGCACACGCTGAAGTACATTGCTGAATCAAGGTCTGTCTCTCTTCCCATGAGTGGGGAAGTAACCAAGTCCTTGGCTTGATTGTAAAAGTCTCATCAGGACAATTTGGCATTATGGGAAGTCTTCACCTTATTCAGCAAGTTTTAACAACCTGGCAAATTGGTGGATGCACCATCCAAACCTTCTTCAGCAGCAGCCATCAAAGCTGCCTGGGCTAGCAAATGGCTAAGGGATGTCTGTCATCCCGCGTGCTCCTGAAATCGATTTCATTCAGCCTCAGCGTATGATTCTGTAACACTTCACAGCATACGGCCCAAAAAGAGGGGAAGGAAAGGGAGGAGGAAGTAATTACATGATCTTCTAAGGATGAGAAGTATGTGTCTTCTGCTACCAAGACAGCTGGTCAGTATATTGCAGCTTCTCTAATTTTTCTTGCACAGTGTATTGTATGCTGCCTCATTTGGTACGTGAAAGGCTGTGATTAAGTAAGGTCATTAAAGCTATTTTGAGATTAAGATCAGTGTAACCAAGACACTTGGAAATTGGTTATAAATTGGTTCTAGGCAGGAGTTCCTTTCTATATTTGTTGCATCTTATGGATAAATCTGTTTTTTGGTTTTTTTTTTCAAGAAGCAAACTATGGATTTGCAGGATCTGCTGTGGTATATAAGTTAAACAGTGTATGTTTACAAAAATATTTATTTATATCCCTAAGGTGAAAGGGGGACATGGTGCATTCTGTGTACCAAATTACATACTGAACCAGGTAACAGTCATACTTTCGTAATAAATACTCCAGGGTATATCCTCAAGGTGCAACTCCATGGATAGTAATTTACATTACTTCCTGTAATGTAAATTAGAATTTATGTGTAACATTCTGCTTCTTAAGGGCAGGGCAGGAAAATAAGTATGCAACTTAATGCATTTAAATTAGTCTAAATATACATTTTCTCTCAGGGAACAGAGGACTACAGTTCAAAAACATTAAGTCAGGTAACCAGCACAAGCAAAGAAATTCAAAGCTCAGGCTGACATCCCAAAGGATAAATGTTTCAGTGAGGCCACTGTTATGACACAGGGCTTTCCTCTCTGTCTGACTGGTCTAATCCTGCGCGAGTCAGCAGGCACTACAGGCTGCCCAGCCATGGCAGGCTGGTGGTCGGGTGGTGAGTAATCACAGGAGCCTTCCTGGCTCCTGCAGGTGGACTTGCAAGCCCCAGAAGCCCCCATCACAGTTGACTCTCTGCATTTCATGGTGATGGGTGGTTTTGAAAGAACTCTTTTCTGTACTGGAGGGGTTACTTGCACTTCAGAACTCTGGTTCAGCAGCAAAATCACATAAAAAAACACACCCTCTGCTATACACGTCGTATATGTTCCTTGGACCAACAGCATCCAGGGTGTCAGCCTTCATTCCTCCATCGCTACGCTCTGCCCTTTGAAATGGGTTCCCACAAATGGAATATGAAAGGTAAACAGCTATGGGAGCTGCTCCCAGGGGCCCTTTAACACTTTGTCAGTGAAGTTGAGAAAAGCAGTGCCCTGTGCTGCTGTCTCTCAGTACGACCAGGAGTGGCTTGGGTGCATTTTCTTCTTGGAGGAGTGCTATTACTTCAGATGACCCTTCTGCAGCCTTTGCAAGTATCATCCCTTGGATAGCAAACTTGAGTGTTTGGTATGAACACATAGCAAGCCTGCTGTGTTCTTAATTCAATTTATTTCCTAGACATCGAAGCTATGCCTTCTGTTCTAAACATAACAAGTAATGAACAATGACTAGGTGGTTTTATTATAATCTGCAAATGTTTTGCTGCCTCATCACCTGGCATTCTGCTTTTCCCTGCCAAAGCTTATCTGTGAAAGAAATTTTACACTTGCAGTCATTGTTGTCATCCCTTGCACAATTACAAAAATGTGAAGTAGACGTTTATTATCCATGTCAGCAACTCACTGCTGATATCAAAGAGCAGAGATTTTAATTGCAGCTTTGTGATATTCCAGTATATGCATATCCTGATCTCAATCTTTTGTTAATGCTTAGGTGGAACAAAATCACAAAGTAGAAACCCTTAAAAGAAGAAGTTAGGAAATGTAAAATCAGTCCATAATGTCCACATCAACATTGCTAACTTTTCTATTTAAAAAGTCCCAGAAAATCATGCTAATATTTGCATATTTTAATTGAAACATGTTAGAGTACAAGAAAGGAAGTATTTCATAATTCTTTCTGTATGGTTTGGTGTCTTGATGCTTGCTTTCTTTGATAACATCGATTTAGAAAGGAAAAAAAGAAAATACATTTTGTCATTAGTTCCTTCTGTTGAGCAAGAATGGGTTTTGTGGTAATGAATTGTTACCAGAATCTTTATTCATTAACTGCATTGGTGTGAAGCCAGCATTAGAGACTGAAGTAGTTAATGGAAGAATCATCCTGGACACCATTTCTGGTCTCTGCTTTACAGAGACAGGTAAAGCAAAACAGGGAAATCCACTTGCCTGAATGTATGCTAAATGCTTTAACGCCTCTCCCCAGTGACACACTGTTCAGACAACCTGAATTCCTAAGACAAAAGGTGGGCAAATGTTTGTGTGAGTTTCCACTCTCCGCTAGGTGGAAACTTCAGTCCAATGTTCTTCTGCCTTCCTCTACATAAACAAATCAGATAGAATTAAGCACATATCTAAATGTGGGCTCTGAATTAGCCTCATTCGTTCAAAATGAGATTCGAGGGTGAAATGAACATTTCTAAAAAAAAGGTCTCAGCCCCATGGTCAAAATAAGTGTCCAAATGGAAATGTTAGGAATCATTAAGAAAAGGATAGGGAATAAACCAGGAAATACTCACTGAGATGAACACACTCATGGATGCTTTCCACCTTAGGAACAATGGAGTGGGACAAGACTCCTCCTTCTGGAAGCCAGACCTTTGACGGGGGATATTGGAGTGGTCTGTACATTCGGGCTTAGTATGGGGAACGTGGACAGGAAAAATTATTCCTGCTCATTCTAATACTATAACTGGAGAACAGGGTTTAAAAGAAAACTGGTACATGACAAATCAAAAAAACTTGATGGGGATACTTCTTCACATATCGCATGGTTCAGCTGGGGAACTCTGCTTTGAGATTTTGCTGATGCGAAGAGTCTCCCTGATAAAATTTGGGGAAGTAAATGTGTCTTACCTACTTACATACCAAACACAAAGATTTGAGCTGCAAATCACAAAAAAAAAAAAAAAATGTTGGTTGAGTATTCAGAAGGCCTTTCTCAATAAGCTTGCCTTGCTCTTGCACTGTTTTCTGGACCTCCCCTAGCACCAGTAGAGCAAGGTACTGGGCTGGTTGGACATCAGGTTTGGCGCACTGTGGCTTTTCATGTGTAGATATTTGCTGTCTCCAAATCATTCTGGTTTGGAAGGCAGCGAGGTCCTTGCATTAGAGGTATGGAGCTGATTATTACAGATAATCAGCATAGCAAAGAGCCTCAGATCTTACAGACATACGGTGGTGCAGAAATAATACTATAATCTGACTTCTTTCATCCTGTGGGATATGCATTATGCATACTGAAGAAGCTGATATGTTCGCTTACTGGCCAACTATCTGAGATTCATCTTTAGGGTAGGGGGTTTTTTTGTTTCAAGAAGTTCCAGAATCGGTGTTGTAAAATGTAAGAAGGCTGCCGGCACAGTCAAAATTTTTCCCAAAAGAAGCGTCACTTCTTCAAGCTCCATCTCTTCCTTCCAAGAGCTTCATTGTAATTTGAAATAAAGGAAGTTTCAAGTTGTGGTCTGTTATGAGATTCTTGTACTTTCAGAGTAGAATAAGTGACCTTCTAAGTGACTTTGTAAATATAAAAATACATACATGCTAAGAAACTTTAAATAATTCTTATGCTGGTTGAGGAATGCATTTCTTAAATTTAAGTATGTATATCAGAAAATGAAGAACACAGAATTGCTGGTTCTATTTATGTTTTACATTTTCAAATCCAATTCATAGCTCATACGTGACAAAAGTTCTTGAAGAAGAATCAAAAAAGGTTCTTCTCATGGTGTTTCAGAATATTGCAATGATTCACATAATTACATTTTTCTTGTTAAAAGAAGTGTATTCAGTTCTAATATCCCTAAACAGTTTTTAAAAAAAAAATTGTATTTTGTATATTAGTTACATATTAAGTCTGATATTTCAGGAAAGAACTCAGAATAAATAGTAGTGACTTCAAAACCAAAAGAATTGTAAACACAAGATTAAAACCAAACTAATACAAGTAAGGAGCATTAAAGCCAACAAACGTGGTTTTTAAATAGCTATAAGAGCATTATTATGAAAGGGCTTCTTTCTAACAAAAAAAACCCCACTCCAATCTACATTCTGGTATGAAATCGAATAACAAAGCAATTCTGAGAGGAAACAAATGACAGCGGTTGCGCCTCTCTTGGTTGTTCAGCTCAAGCAGGTAGCACCTCCATCTCCTCCATCTCACAGACAGGCTGGTGACGGTCTGTGGCTCTGCCATCTCTTTCCAGAAACATCCAGCTTCTGGGTTTTCTTTAAAAACTGTTGCTATATAAAAAAAAAAAATGTATGAATTAGAAAAGAAAGTTCTTTTTTTGTGTGTGAAAAAAGGGTTTTAGAGGAGTTTTTAGTCTTTTGTGTATATCTGACTGTACCAGTAAGTGAGTGCAAAGGGTGTGACCTACTTGAAACTGTGCCTGATTTGGTCTAAATGGGATTTTCTTCAACATTTATTGTTGCCACTACTAAATATTGTTTGTTATAAGGAGGAAAGCTGTCACCGGATAGGAAATAGTAATTCAGTTTCAGGAGGATTTCAGAAACACCTTCCCATATTAATTTTATCTAGTTTTCTGTTTATTTTGGAAGTAATGCTAGTGGAATTGGCATGTTGCAATGAAGGATTGTTTCCCATTTCTATACAAATGCTGATTCAAACCTCAGCATTTATGGAAAACAAATGTTGAGATGAAATTAAGACATTTATTTTCTAAGCAGGAGATGTTGGTTCTCTGACAACATTATACTGCACGGCCTTTATTTCTATTATGCCAAATGATTGATGTGGATTTAATCATTAATTTGATAGCTGCATTGCTCAGTGGAGAGGCAGCTGAGCATTTTATCATTATTAGTAAGCTGCATTTTGATTTTTCTATCAGACACTGCTGGCCCCAATTCATCCCAGGTGTAAAACCAGAGATTTGTTGTGCCCTTTGTTTTGTGACCAAGCCAAGAACAATTTGCTCACAAAATTCTATGAATATTTGTTTTGATTTCTCAAGCGGGAACGTGTTTTTGATTAAGAGTTCCAGATATGTGCTTTATTCTTTCAAAATATGTCAGAGTGGTGTACTTTTTGTGAGTAAACTGATTGCTGCATGGTAGAATAGGTATGTGTATATATACTTGCATACACACATATGTGTATATATACACATAGAGTAATCTGGAAAAGATTTAAGTTGCTTGGATTTAGAATGGGAGACAGATACTAAGCCGTAAAATATTTTGAATGCTTGTGGAGCCAACACCACAGATGGAAATTCCAAATGATTGTGAGAGAAGTGCAGAATGCCGGAAAACTGTTGGTGTCTGTATATTTTTCAGTGCATTCAGCAGAGGATTAAGAGCTGGGGATAGGGATAGGCTCGTGGCTTTCCTGGTTCAGAACCTCGTCCCTGAGAGCTGCTGATGCCAATTGCTGAAGGAGGACCTTCAAGAGAATGTGTCTGGAACAATTGTGGAATAGCTCATCTGCATGGAGAATTTATTTTGCCCACCTCATAGTGTGCTCTCCTCTGAGGAGGAGAAATGCACCTTCTAAATACAAGCTGTTCAACGCAAACTCCTGGAATCCGTGTTGCCTTTGTGCTATGAATTTCCACCGCTAAAACAATGAATAATGTAGAATTTCACTTGTGGACTGAATTACACTACCCCTAGTTATTTGGAAGCATAATTTACTTCTGTCTTGCTTGTCTGCTCAAGAGCACAAAGATTTACGTCTTTGTCTGGAAAAGTTTATCTTTTCTAGTGTAATTATGAAGTGAAGGTGCTTATTAGATCCATCTGGTAAGACTAATACGTCTTTTGTCAATCTTATCTTTTATTTTGAATGAGAGTTTATTATGACATCTTTTCAGCTTTATATTCCATATTTTAAAGACTTCATATGATGACTTTTTAAGATTTTGGCTTTTCCCATCTGTGCTGTGAGAAGGGGCAAGCACGAAACAGTGAAAAGGATTTGCTTATTTATTACTTCTGTTCCCAATTAGATACCGGTCTTTTGGAAAACTGGCAGGGGCAAAGGTCCCTGGGGGAAGGGGAATTGGATATTCCCGTTGCGGGCTAATGGGCATGTTCGGAGGGGAGCAGCTTGGAGGTACTACAGGTGGCAGGAGGTTTACTGGCCAGACATGGATGTGTGCCGCTCTGAGGCTGTGTTGAGGAGCAGGGAGAAGCCCCAGGGGTGATGAAAGGGGGTTTGCAGGAGGTCTGGGTAGAGATTACTGCCTCTCGGAAAAAGTCATTGAGAAACTCGAAACCTTCTCCAAATGCACTGGATGTCAGCGGAGAGGGGTATAAACTCTTCTCCTTTCTCTTCCACCTAGCCAAATTCCTCTGTGTTTTTTCCACTTTAAAGGTAATTATCCTAGTTTATATTCTAATCAAAAATGTCTTTTTTGAGCATAAAAAAATTCTGTTGTTCTGTGAGGCATTCTGTATAGAGGGAGGTCACACCATATTGCCTCAAAGCTCATGGCTTGAAGTGCCATAGTTTAGGGCTATCCAGATGGTCTTGTCATTCCATTTTCACTGCGTGCCTCACCTTGACTCCTACATTCCCCAAGCCCAAGCCTGTATTTGGGGATCGGGTGCTGCTAGCCGGGGTGAGCTGTGGCTGAAGGCACAGCCGCAGAGGAGAGGTAACCTCCAACAGGGAATGGAGGAGAGAGCCAAGAGGCAGCACGTTTTCACAGAGGCAAGTAAATAGATCACAGTTCATCTGTGACAGTTGCATGCCTAGGCATACTTGACAACACACACTGTTTATTTAAAAATAAGCTTGGTTTTGCCTGTGTTTCTTGGTAGCAGACTTAAACATGCTAACAAGTAAAGTGGCTTTTCATGAGCCTTCATCTGTCACTACTAAGGAGCCTGGTTTGTATTCCCAGGACCCAGAGTACCTCTGAATAGCACGTTATGTTTTCATCCTACTGTGCTGCCAGGCACGGTGCTTTCAGGGTAAGAGATAACACGCTAACGACTGAAACAGGCTGCAAAAATGAGGGGGAAATTGTGTCAGCAAAGGGCAATCTCTCAGGTCACTAGGGGAAGGACTTCCTAATGGGATCTCAGATAAGCGCTGCACAGGCTTAAATCCCAGGGAGCATCTTCCTGTGAACTGGCCAGTCTCACATTATTCCAGGTTTTACGGATCCTTGCCACACAGGGAGATTGATATCAGGTGTAGATATGTAGATGAAAATCTGTGACATATTTATTCTTCATTTTGATGATGTGCAGTCAACATCAGCCCCAGCAATGTGAGAGAAAGGTGGTTTTTTTGTCTGCAGATCTGAGGATGCTCCTATTCTCCTTATTTTGGGAATTTGTTGGCAGGTTGGAAGATTTCTGCAATTTGGGTGAGTGGCAAGGCTCTCACTTGCCACTACTCTTTTTGTTCATAGGGAAATGAGTAATAGTAGAACAGTGACCATCCTCTGGGGAAGATTGTCCAGGAGCCCGCTCCTCCTCTTCTTGCCGTTATTGACTCCAGGTAGACTTTTTAAAAATCTATCGAACTTACTCTAGCCCTGACCTTGTCTAGTCGTATTGATTGTTAGTAACTGAAGGCTAATTAGGAAGCAAGTTGCTATGGTAATTCTTGAGTCATACGTATAAAGAGAATATACTGCTAAAACCACTAGTGCGTGGTAACTATTAGCATAGTTAAACAAATTAAAAAATATATTTCATTCAGATTTATTCTGGAATTCAAATGTAGATACAATCTGCAACAAAAGTTTTTCCCTTTTTACCACATTTTCCTCTTTTGCAGTCATTTTGTTCTTTTGTTTGTTGATGAGTGAGTTCTGCCTAATTTTAGGCTTAAATGACAAAGTAGACTTTGGATTGTTCTTCCTCCCACACCCTGCAGCCCACACAAAATATGTCACAACAAGCTTCAGGTGACAGGAGAATGACTCAGGTGAAGGGTAATAGGACTTGGAACCCCCAGATTTCTAGGTCACTTGTTCATATCCAGTCCGTATGTGTGTGATGAATGGTTTATTTTCGCATGGGTAGGTTGATGGCATGCGTACCATGAGATGGTGATCTCAGCCTGTGCCCTCAGGAGATGGTGATTCATTGCAAGCTCGGGCTGCTGCAGCTGGCTTTCAGAAGCAGCCTCTTTTGGCCAGACTTTGAAATGGCTCTGTAGCAGAGCTGGTGTCTCAGCAGGTGACCACACTCCTTTGTGGGGCAATGTGGAAAGGTTGGATTGCTTTGTCTGTACTGTACCTTCTCTGTGGATAAATGGAAGATTTAGCCAGTCACATCTAAAAGAGTCTTTTCACCTTGTTTTTAACTTAATGTGACCCAAAGGGAAATCAAGAGCATCCTTGCCTGTTTAACGGGGGTCTTCCTTCTCCTGTTTTGACACATTACTGACTAGTCATGTTGCACACAAATCCCAGCTCTCCCAAAAAGTCTCCATCTGCACATCTTTAAGGAGAAGGAAGATATAAGAGCACACATCCTGTTGCTACCCTTCTGGACAGTTTGAACGATGAGGCAAAATGTGTCTAGAAGAGTCACAGGACTGAATGGGAGATAGGAGTGTACTGAGTTCAGGTCATATCCATGTGAACACGAGCTTCTCTGCCCCTCTCAGCCTTCAGTGGATGAATGTCCTCAAATTTAGTTTAGCAACACATAAAGAACAAAGTGAGCAGAAATGCAGCCACTGTGTAGCATGAATCTCTTTTAACAGATCCCATAAATAAAACGTGTATTCTCTCTATGGCTTCGTGGGAATTGTATGCTTGTGGAGTAGCATTCATTTAACTGAAAATAAGATATAAAATTGATTACTAAGTAGTATGTGCCATTTAAAAGCAAGAAAAGAAAAAAAAAAGACCCAGAAAATAGAAGCGTGTTTAAATTGATTAGGATCAACGTGGTCCTCCAGTTAAATAGGTGCCGCTGTAGAGACAAGTCCTGAGCCTGTCCTTTGGGAGTACCAGCTTCACATTACCAGTAATTTAGCCCCCAGGGAAAACACAGATTAAAAACCCTTGTATTTAGCTGCTGCCTAATCTGTCCTCACTGAAGGCTCCCAGCTGGACATAGGGCACAAAGGATTCACCTGGGGAATGTCTTAACCAGAGCCATCCTGCAGAGCCATCTTGAAACCAGTAGAAAGAATACAATGAACCCTTATTACCTTTATGTAGAAGAATGAAGTGTGTGCTGGTACTGCTGGTTGCTTTCTGTTTGCTGCACTTTTCTTGCATGTAAGAAAAATGCACTCCTGTTCAGGGATCCTGTCCAGTTCCTCAGGGATTTGGGTAACTTCAGGATAGAACATCTTTCAAAGGGAGCTCTGATCATATTCTGGAATATTTGCTTTACATTTGTTTCTTCATTTTCCTGTTAAAAGAATCCAAAAATACATGTTTTACTTTGTCTGATGGAAGAAACAATACAGCAATTTCCTGATGAAAGAAACAATACAGCAGTTGCCTTTTAGTTTTTAATTCGGTATTTAACACACAAAAAACATTCCTTTAATTCTGAAAACTAAACTGCTCTCATGGGATTGCCTTCGAGTGTGTGTACTTCTGTGTCCTTTTGTATACTGAGCTGCATGTTTTTTAGAGACAATACTTATTTCAATTTACAGGAGAATATGCACTCCTCTAAAATGTAAAATGTCAATGTAAATACAGATCCAATATATTAAAGCCAATTGATTTCAATGCCTTCTGCTGCAGAGTCTGAAATCTCCTTCAGTCTCAACTGAAGCAATGATAGTAATCAGAAATGATGGATTTCATGTTCTTCTTTTTTTTTAAAGTGTATTCCATCAACATGACTTTTCCAAATGGTAATTTTTGTGGCTTGGGATCTCTTCAGGATTTTTGTTTCCTCCCTCATCAGTAGTATTTTTTCAAAGTGTTTTACTGGAAACAAAAAAGATTTTGCCAGGCTTGTGTGCTGTGAAAACCCTGTAAGTTCCAGTTTGTTTACATCAATACAGGAAGCCAGGCAGAAAAATATCACAAATATATGCATTGCAGTAGAGAAAAGGAATAGACACAGCAACGTTTAAGGAAAACATCGTTTTTTAAATCCAAACCATGTTTCTTGTTCAGCCTCCTGCTTTAAGTGCTTTGGCTAGGGAGGAAGAATTCTCTTACATTTCTCTTGACGCAGAAGGAAGGACTACTTCCGGTAAGGTATTTTGTGTCACCTCTGGCTCCGGCTTCTTTCTATGTCCCCACTTAGATATGACCCAGGACATCATGGAGGAGAAGAGCTCCCAGGGAAATCAAAGTGCTCTGACATAGGAGAAACAGGTCTTTCCCAAGTGGCCAGGAATTGCCTTTAGGTTCTTAAGGCTTTTGCTTCATTCCTGCAGAGACTCCTCTGTGGGAATAGGTACTGAGGGCTCCCCATCCGAGCTTTCAGTCTAGTCTGAGGACTTTCTTATTAAAGCACTACAACAGCAGATGATAGCAGGAAGCCTTTGTCTGTCTGGCACTTCTACAAGCCTAACTGGCACAGCATAGCTCTGGCAGAAGCCCTTCGTGGCGTACATGAGCAACTTCCTTGTAAATGGGGTTAGATGTGCAGAAAGGCTGCTGCTCACTGATACTAGTGACTAAGCACCATTGTGTGGCCATGGGTCTATTAATTTTCTTTGCTTTTATTAGAATATTGTGTGTATACACACACAAACATAGAAACATATGAATAGGTTGTGTTTTGGCCCAAGTTTTATGACATGTTCCCTTCCCTCTATTAAGACTTTCTTCTCTGTGTGCAGTCTTGCAGTGTTTGCAGGTGAAGAGGGTTATTTGCATCAGGGAAACTCAGGTGGAAGCATGTGATTCTCCAAGGTTTCACAGTGGAGATCTGTTCAGTTATTTGTCAAATAAGACTCTAGATGTATCAAAACAGGCTTTTTGCTGTCATTAGCCACTTGGCAAAAGGGTAAGGGATTGTATCTAGTTCCCATGTTTGTATAATATGTCACCTCTGCATCCTTCAATATAGAACCTGCAGATTTGGGCTGAATGGTAGTTTCTTCTACTTATGACAGCACAGTATCACAATTGGATAAATAACCTTCATTGAACATTTGTTTTGTAACACTTTTGACTGAGTAGCTTCTTGCTGGTGCTTGTTTTTCCCCTGGCAGTCTGCTACAAGGCAGAGGTTTAGTTTCAACTTCAGAAGCATAAAAGAAGATCCCTTTCCCAGGTAGGTTACACCTAAGCACCCCAGTCATGCAAATATTTATGCAGTAACGTCTTGGCTGAGCCTGGAGCCAAAGCTCAGGGATAAGAGTTTGTAGGGTCAAGGTCAAGGCCTCAGTTACACAAAAACCACAAGAATAGTAAGTAGGTTTTATGGAAGGGAAGAATGAAGGCAAATAGAAAAGAAGACAGAAGAAGATCTCTGTGCTGGAAAAAGGTACTTCACAGTAAGACTGTAACATTGAATAAGAGAAACCTAAAGCCCTGCAGGAGTACATTTGAGAGATGTAGTGGATGGTGTTAGTAGCTGGAAGATAATGTCTGTATTCACAGTTGTGGTTAACTTTAGACACTGCTGATATTTTTCTCATGATCGGTCAAGTCATGAAGATTTATTTTCACTAAAGTAGGAGTAACATACTGCTTGATTTGCTCTGGTGAATACTCGGAGTCCTCTTAAAAGCCTGGGAAGATTTTTAATGCCAGAACTGAGGAGTAAGAAGGATTTTTTTACAGTTTTCCCTCTTAACTAAAAAGTTTAGTTGTGCATATCTGAGAGACTTTCTATTCTGGATCTTCCCATTTCTGTAATGCATTGGAGTTAGTAATGAACTGTCCTGCAGAAGCATCTCTTGTGCATTTGTGCTTCCTTAAAGCATCTCAAAACTGTCTGTTGAAGTGTCTGGGAACATCCGCTTCAGAATGGTCTGTCTGGAAAGTCTGTCACTAGACTTTGGGTCCTGGAAGCCACATGTTCTCCCAATCCAAGACAGTCTGCCTATTGATTTTCCCTAGAAATGATTTTCCCCTTTTCCTCATTCAGCCGCTCTCCTGAGTGATTATATCAAATGTAATCTCCTCATATGCCCAGGTCATCTTAATAAAGCTATTCATCATTAGCTGGCTATCAAAGCCAAAAAAGAAGTAATGAAAGATAAGTGGCAATAAATGCTGCTAGCCCATTTCCAAGGAAGGAGTTACGATGTGGGCATGAAGCTTGTGTCAGCATCTCTGAGTGAGAAGGTCCCTTCGTCAGCTGAACAGCCATCTTTGTCTGCCAGCATGGTCACAAGATCCACTGGAGCCCATCGTGTCTGAGAAAAAAGTGCCATTGCTAGGATGGGTGTTTTTGTTTGAGAGACCCCTTTTTTGCCTTCCCTACAAGCTTTCATAGTCAAAGGTAAAATTTAGTGATGCCCCAATGCAGGGAGCAGCAGATACTTCTGCCCTAGTGGCTGGAGGGCACCGAGGTACAACCCCTTTTCTCTGGGATGCCTGTTTGGAGCCAGCATTTCTGCAGAAAGCTGCCGTTTCCTCCGGTCCTTGCTTGTTTGAACTTTACAAAGCTTCACACATTTCCAGCTTTGCTGGCAATAAACTAAAACCAGTATTACACATCCCCTTAGTTCTAGAGTATGAGGAGGTATCTATCCCCCCGAACGGTACTGATTATAAAATCAATTCTTATAATGATACGGCTTCTGCTGTTGGATCCGGCCGTTATCAGTTCCAATTCTGCAGACTAATCGCGTGCTTTTTCAGATTAGAGAGACCAATTTAAAACTGTTACACGGACAATTAATTTGATGCAACCAAACTCTCAACAGACTTTCATCTGGATTGCTGGCACAGTGTGCTAAAGCACCAATAGAAATAAAATGCCCTTTGCTTCCGTCTGCTGTGTGGAAATTTGCATTTTATTTTTCTCATGCCTGCACTGATTTATTTGAGAATACGATGTCATGCCCTTTGGAGAAAGAAGGAAGACGCAGTATTGGTGCCTCCTGATAATCTTTTCCAAAGACTTATGTATGCACTCTTTTGCTCTAAGTGTGAAATCACTATTAATACTCAGTTGGTTAAATGGGTATCCCCCTTATTTAGTCGCGTCAGTACGTGTCTGTGTATCTTCAGCAAAGTAAAGAGATGATGAGAAGCTTCAGTGCTTGAATTCATTTTTGAAATGTCAATAACTGCTAAGATATATTAACCTGTAACTCCCTGGTGTTCAATAAATCATGGTAGGGAGACATGTTTTTCATGTTCACAGGGAAAGTGGCAGGAGAAAGTGTCAGCTATCTATTTTTATAAGGTCAAAATTCTCTAATATTTTTAAGAAAAATAGCTTTTCTTTCTAACCTGTTTAAATCAATGTA
Source organism: Opisthocomus hoazin (assembly GCF_030867145.1). NCBI lineage: Eukaryota > Metazoa > Chordata > Aves > Opisthocomiformes > Opisthocomidae > Opisthocomus > Opisthocomus hoazin. The sequence continues at coordinate 35,280,408 of NC_134415.1, read as the reverse complement.
GTAGCATTTTGCTGTCACTCTACAGGGAGGTTTTCAAAAGCAGACTTCAGACTGGCTTCTTTCTGATCAGACTGAAAGAAAGAAGAGCTCCTCCATCTACAATATGGAGACAGAGGTAGCCAGGTGTTTAATTTTTCAGTTCCGACGTATAGCAGGCTGTTCCTGGGGGTGCTCACCAAGTGAATGGTGGGCAGGGTTGCCTGTGTGGTACCACACTACCGCTAATTCCTTCTTAAGCTTCACAAGAATTATGGCCACAGTCAAGCCATTGAGTAAAATTGATCTGGCAAATTGCTCTAAACAGTATTCGAATTTAAAGAAAGGGAGAAAAAGGTGAAAATTGTTGCTGGTTATTTTTCTTCCCTTTTCCCTTAAGTCCACATGAAACTATTGATTTGTGGCAGGGCAGAGAGCCCAGTGAGACCATCTGCTCTGGGAATCAATACCTGATACCTCCAATATCACTGCTAATTGCAGGTATCTATAGAATGAAAAAAAATGTTCACAGGAATCCACAAAATATTTATGCCACAAAAGACTGCCTCAAAGGCTGAAGATAAAAAGTCAAAAAGCCCAGTAATGATGTATTGCAGGAAATAGAAGGTGAACAGGTCAAGTGCATAGCCCATGTACATACGTGTTCTGTAAGGGACTTTAAGGAAAGCTTCAGGAGTTTGCAAGAATTGGGTCACACCCAGCACTACAGAGGAAAGGGGGATATTAGCCCCTTCACACCATGTGCCACCTCTATGGGCAAGCTGCACACACCAAACAAGTGCCCAAGAAGCCTTGACGCACAGGGCAGCCCCCTCTGCTAGTCTGCCACGGGCAGATGAAATGCAGAAATCCATAATTTCTGTGTTTACTGTGGTCATCATACAGCCAAGCTTACCATCTGGGCACCCCATCTTTCCTGCTGCTGGTACTACAAGGTCCTCATGCTGGAGAGAGTACGTCCCTGCGCACCATGTGATCTGCCTCTAAGCTGATCTTTTGCCATGCACATACTTTGCTCTTCTTTTGACATGAGCTTCCACTTACTTGTCTATGTTAAGCTTCTGTATCTCTATATATACAAACATACATACGTACACATTTGTTTTAGACACATTTCCTAGCAGGGGAAAAATGACCCTATCCCTGTCTGTGTGCCCTGCTTTTATCTTAAAAGACATATAAATGCCCACTTATTTATTCTTTCATTATTCTGAAATGTGAGACCACTTGGCTGCAAGACCATTAGTTTGTGAGTTTAATATAGCCTTGCTTTCGCTGTAAGATTTTGATTAGTCTAAAAGACTATTTCTTTAGAGGACTACAAAGAAACTGCCATGAACTATGAATTCTTTGCTAATAGAGTTGCTTAAAAGGCCGTTTCAATGTATTTTGATTTTTATGGGTCGCGCTTTGAGTACAGCTAGACTTAAGAGGTATACTTCCTATGCTTCATGCTGGGCTTTGTCACAGATGTCATCAAGATGTACCCCTAGCCCTGCCTAAGGGCAGCTTTGCAGGCAGGTTAAACTGAGCTAAGACTGCACTGCTATTAGGCAGCACCTGCCTCCTTCGCTTCATTTTCCATCTCTCTCCCTGCTGTCTCTGGCTCTGGCTATCGCACATGGAAATGCTATACTGCAGTCTGTTGCTTGTGAATAGGTAATAACAATTGTGGCTTGCTACATTAGCAGCAAATTAGAGGAAATTCCTTAGCTGTGTGATGTTGTAACACCTTAAACTCTTACATTCTCTTTGAAAAAAAAAAAGTTATAGGATCACAGAATCATAGAATGATTTGGGTTGGCAGCGGCCTTAAAGGTCATTTAGTTCCAAGTCCACTGCCATGGGCAGGGACACCTTTCACTAGACCAGGTTGCTCAAAGCCCCATCCAACCTTTTTGCCTTTGTAAAACATTTTTACTGAATACCTTTTCCTCTTTTAGGCGATGTTTGAATAAACAATTTATGCTTTTGAGGATCACTGCTGGTTTCAATAGAGCTGTGCATGCAGTGGAAACTAAGCTTAGCAGATACCTAAGCACTTCACAGCCACTGGGTGCCTTGGGGTTTTGAAGGTTTAGGATTTTTTAGGGAATTGCCCCTGATTGTTTTGCATGTTGTCTGTTCAAAGACTTGAACGCATCAGAAATGATGCTCAAATTGCCATTTGGATTTGATGTGATAGCTAGCAGTAGAGCTAATAGTATCATTCATTACAAACAAACACCACAATAACAGTCCCATCTTCCCTCTTGATGACATATAATAAGATATGCATTATGAGCAATCATCTGTTTGTATTCATACTGTAAGACAAATCACTTGCACAAATACTAGCCAGCAATCCCCTGTTTCTCTTTGTAGCTACAGCTGCAGGTACTATTTTCTCACCTCTGCAGAGGATCTGAGTCTGCCAAGTCGATTGTTTGATTGAGCAGCAGCGGTTTGTACTTTTAATGCTGGAGACACCTAAATCTAAGCTATCATTCTTTCGGTTATCCATGAGCAGGTTGTCCATTTTTTTGCCAGGTATGAATAAATTGTTCACGCAAATTATGCAACCAAAACCCAGGCAAGTGCTGCCGATTCTTCACAGTGTGTGACTGATCTCCCACACTGAATGTGTTTTGGTTTTTTTAATCTATCCTTTTTACTTGAATGACAGCCACTAACAGATATATGGACACAGGTCCATGTAACAGGTATATGTGCTGTAAACTGAGATTCATCTGCAAGGAACGATGATGAGCAAGGTCATCACCAACAGGATATCCTGGAGTGAGTGTAGCAGAGGATGCACAAGTTTTTGCAAGGGACAGAGGGTCTTGTTCTGTTCTGTCACTCCACACAATCCCCTGAACACAGAGGACGAAGCCCAACACCAAAAGGGTTACTGTTTTCTGCCATTCACAAGTTTCCCTTCTGTTCATTTTGTTCTCCTGTCTTAAGAGGCTCAAAACCACAACAGCAGCAGTAGCTGATTTCTTGAGCTTCAAGACAGAAGAAATAATTTTAAATGGACATATTTTCATTAGCTGCTATAAAAAAATTACTGTCGCCTTTGTACCTTGAATGGGAATATTAGAATGAAAGCCATGTAATTTCCCAAATCTCTGAAACACCTGCCCGCATATAAGTGTTATTTAATTGTTTTAAAAACTTAATCTGTTAGAAACTTAATCTTGTAAAAACAGCTTACAGATTCCTATCTTCCTACCTCTTTTCATTCCTTCCTTAGCCATGCGTTCTCCAAGCCTTCCAAAGTGTCATGGCCTGCTCACCCCCTACTTTAATCAGATCTGTATCTTCGATTTCTCAAACTAAAACAAAACCCATAATCCACCCCACTCTTAGGAAGCCAAAACACTCTCCTGATGAAGAAACCTTTGGTCTTAAACATTCCATTAAAAGAGGTATATTGTCCAAGTCGTTCCAAAGTCAAATTTTAGATTGGATCATAAAAATTTATTACCGTCGACAGCCCTGTCTGTCAGGTGAGGTCACTTGTGGTTTATTAACAAAATATTTTTGCCTGTATAAGGTCATCAAATCTGCATCATTTTTACCTGAGCTGTTTAGTGACATGAGATCTCTTCTGGCTAGATGGATTTGTTGCTATTAAATGTTCTGCTTTATCTGTGAAGTTTTTTTTCTAGACAACTGATTTTTAGATTGTGGGGAATGGCAAATATACGGCTGACCATCCAAAACAAGCATGAGCAAAACCAAACCTAATCTTAAAAGTCTGAGACATCTCCCATGTTGTTAAATATTCTAGACTGTAGTTAAGCAAGTGAATTGTACTGTCATATAAATACAGCACAGGGGGCAATTGCTTCTACAGTATATCTTAATTCATTACTTTTAAAGAAAACAGGAAGATAATAAACAGTCTTTGAAACATCCCTTGCAATGGCTGTGTACCTTGCACGGCATGAAGGAATCCAAGTCTCCGTCGCAGCATTTTGTTGCTGCTGAAACCTAAACAATAAAGAGGAACTTGTTCACTTGTGAGCTGGTGGTTCAGCACTGCCGAACAAATCCAGTTCTCCTTGCACCCGACTGAACACCCTTTGTCAGTCCTCATGTACTTTTGTTTTCTTGTTCTCCAGTCAGTTTAGAGCTTCCAGAGCAGAGGAGAGGTGGATTTCTTCCATAAAAAAACCTTCAGGAAACAGGAGGATGGGATTCTTATTAAATCAAAAAATATCAAACCACTGAGGCATTTTTTTAAAGTGGAAAAGGTTAGATGAACAACCTAGCTTCTTTTGAAAGGCTTTTGTTTGTCTTAAATGGGCAGGTAATATGTCAGGTACAGTTCAGTTGTTACTCAGAAGGAAGTGGAATAGTTTTCACACCACTTGTAATAATTTTTGTGATTTTTTTTTGACTGTGCACCTACTGTTACAATCTATTGTTTTACCTCAGGGCTGTTCAAATCTATTTGCAATCACCGTAACTTCAAAAGAAAAAGATATCCAGGAACAAGTGCCAGCCAGTTTACAATCTGACTATTTATCCAAGGTTTAATTGCAAAGATGAGCACAGTTACACTGCCGTTAAAATCCAACAGACCATCACACTACCACTACATTATATCCATATTACGAATTTTACTTCCTACAGCTGACCTCAGCCTGGAAAAATAGCATTTTTTCACTATTTCCAAAAATGGCAGTGGGGAATCTTTTGGCATAGCTGTCTTTACCTTGACTTTCCTGGTCACTGGCAGTATAAGGAATGTAACTGGAACAGGTTGCACTGCAGTAATTCCCCCTTGATTTAGCAGCAGGCCTGAGCTCTTAATTACACCGGAGTCCAAGCCATCTCTTTGCCATTCCACAGATTAAAGAAGCTAAGAAATACATTCTCTGAACCAGCAGGAGATGCATTCTGGTGTGTTGATAACAGAAAATTGGCCTTTTTTATTCTGCAGTTCTGTGGCTGTAAGTGGACATTAATTACATAGAGTAGAGATCAAATAGGGTTTTCTCCACGGTGTGGAAGACTTCTTTACATCTGTGGTCTCCAGCTCCTGTTAATAAGGATGTGCCTGCTGGTGGCGTAATTTTAATCTCTGTAGTTTACGTGAGGTCAAGACAGCAGCATGTCCCATTGCTGAGATTGTGTCATATTTCTGGGGAACTTCATAGCTGTATTCTCTACTTCTGTCACCTTTCACTCCCTCTTTTCTTCTCTGAGTTAAAAGCTTTCATTAAATCCCTATCACTAATTAGTGATGCCAGAGATCTTGTAGCGAATGACAGATGAGCTCTGCCTTCTAATACACAGGGAATGGTGACAGCAGGAGGTGCAGCACTGCCGTTACAGATACAGACTTCAGCCTCAGAAGATGTCTGTTCCTGACTGATGGTGTTTCCCTTGGTGGCAGCTTATCAGTGTTTCTGGGGTCTGTGTTCTTATCTGATATCCACCTTGTTTTAAAAACTGATCAGTAATCTTGGAAGAAGTTCTGTGTCAATTTTCTGCTTGTCCATTCTCTGCTTCACCTTTCATTGATAGCATGTATTGAAATATCATGACTTTTAAATTATTTTTCAGAGAGATCTCACAGAATGATGCCTTGGAGGTCATAGAAGCAAATGTGTTTTCCAACCTTCCCAAACTACATGAAATGTAAGTAATGAGCAATCTAAATTCAAAGGAGACAATTACAAAGATTCATTATAGGCAAGTATCAAAGGTTTTGCAGTTTGATTCAGGTAAGTTCTTAAGAATTCATAGCAATACAGGGACATTTCAAATCTCCCTTTTACTTTTCCATGTTCTTATCTAACTGTCCCTTTCTCTGCGTGTTCAGCCTGAAACTTCTCAAACCACCCCCAATATCAAAAGGTAGGGAGGTCTGCCAGTCTGTGACAGGCTGCTCTTTGAAACTGTGCGTTTCTGGTGCTGTCACAAAAAAAAAATCTCGATGTATAGTACCACTAGATCCTGGGGCAACCACAGATATTTTAAGATCAATATATCAATGTATTTCCTCTGATGTTTCATTTTCTCTTTGCAGAAGAATTGAGAAGGCCAACAACCTCGTGTACATTGATCAAGATGCCTTCCAACACCTTCCGAGCCTCAGATATTTGTAAGATCTTTTGCTCTTTGCAAGTACTATAGTAATTTTGAGTGACACATATGTGTTTCTTTCCAACCCCTGCTGAGCATTTTCAGCGATGAGACAGGATAATGTCCCCTCTTCCCCCACTAGTTGCACATTGTCAATCCACAGTTTCATCTCAGGCCTTCACACAGTCCTCAGAAAAGCTGAAGATAATGTCCTCCATGGAGCAGTCCCACACACAAGCTCCTTGAGACTTTCTAAGCAACAGGTTGAAAATGAGTGACAAGAAATGGAGCTTTTTTATGTGTATAAAAACAGGTTTAGTTTGAAACTCCTCTCGAGAGCTTTGGGCCAAAATCTCTCCCATCTGTCTTTGCTATGGTTCTGTCCCCTGTTACATTTCATGCACGTGGTCTTCAGCATTCACATTCTCTTTTCTTTAGTAATGGCAGTGCTATAGCAATGGTTTTCATTAACACTTGATGTGAGATGATTAAAACCTTAGAATAAGAATGTATTGATGTATGGTATAACTTTATTTCATTAGCCAGCCTCATCAAGAATGTCACTTGCACAACTGTGGTTGTCACATCCGCTCCCATGGGGTTGCCATCACAATTCAGTGATAATTGAATCCATCCTTAAAATAAACTGTTACCCAAAAATATTTTCACAGCTTTTAGCGCATGATCCTAGCATGACTAATAATCTCTCCTCTGCATCAAACGCCCAGTGAAGTTCAACGAACTCCATTTAACAGTAATTGTTTTTAACGGCTGTAGCTTAAATAAGTCCCACAGTGCTCTTTGCTCAACAGTGGTGTCTACACCCAGCAGGAGATTAGCTTAACTTGTATACATCCATCCACCTGAGCACATGCACCCAACCTTATTTACCTTACTTACACAAGAAGCCTTACTTATTAAAAAAGCCTGATCATGATTTCTACATTGAAGTACCTAAGAGTAAGTGCTTAATTGTCTGGTTAGATATTTCTTAAAGATGGGATGAAATCAGGTCAGTGGTCTAACAAGCATAGCTCCCAGTAAGTTAACCAGTGTTTAAGGTCTCTGAAAATCAATAGCATCTGACAGATTCTGGACTCAAAAATACCAAGAGGCATTGGTTTGAATTTAAACTTTAAGTTTTGAGATTTGATGTTTGGACGTTAAGAGATAGGATGTATCCAGCGCTACACAAACCATTATAATTTAAACACTCATTGAACGAGAATATGTAGCTGGAGTCAAGGTACGATTATTGTTCTCCCTGGTACTTTTACCAATGTCTGCTTTATCTAAGTCACCAGGAACTTTGACAAACCTTAACTTTTGTATGTGCATAACTGCAACACAGATTATCTCTTGGCAGTAGGGAAATAAAGCTTTAAATTTACATTGTCATGAGGAGAAATCATGTGCCTTTTTCCTTTGGTTTCAAGCCTGAGTCATTCAGCAGTTACTGCTGTCTCTGAGTAATTCTGGCTACCTGTGAACAAAAATAGAGCATTTGTTTATCACATGCAAAATCCCCAAAACTAGCTGCTATGGGCGGTACAGTTGCTAAGTGTATAAGTAGATAGAAAGAAGGAGATCACATTTATACATAATTGAAGAAATGTGAACACAGTAATGAATACACTAATTTCAGTGATTTTTCAAATGTGGGACACACAAATTGTAGGTCATGAGGAAAAGGTAAAACCCCACTTTAAATATCTGAAGTAATAAAAGCTTTTTTTCTTAACATTCAGGGATGCTCCCTTTTTTGAACATTTGTTATCGCACACTCCTGTATATATTGACTCAAATTTCTAGACATGCTACCTGTATAAAAATTCAGCTGCAGCACCTCTGCTATGACCTATAAAAGCAATAGATTAAAAACATGGAGAATTGCTTGTCTAACTAACCATTCCCCACTCCTCTTCGCAAGTTCTACTCAGTAGCTGAAATCATAGGAGAACACATTTGGGATACTTTTTAAGGTTTTCTCTCTTGTGGGTATACAGGACGGAAAGAGGGTCTCCATACTACTGTGTCCTATTTCTTCCTGTCTCCACTCCATATATCCCATTAATTAAGTGCTTTATTTACATTCTTGATGCTTTCTGGTGTTCCCTGCTTTCTCACTTTTTTCCAGGGAAGGCTTTTCCAGAAACTCAATAATTTGGTGACTAGAAAATTTACTCTAATTTTATTCACAGCCACTTAATTCACATTCATTCTTGTGCCAAAGCTTTTGTCTAATTTAAATTGATAAAACTCATCTTTGTTGTTTTGTTCACTAAGCAACCCCTCTGTGCCTTCATTTTAGGAGGCCAAAAAAACCCCTCTGTTGTATGACTATAAACATCACAAAAGGTGAAGGCTTCATGGCTCTGAGCATCTGAACAGATGAATGTGTCTTTCGTGCTAATGACAAGGTTTGAGGTAGATGTGCTGGTGCTATAAGTCAGTGCAACACCTTTGGCTTCAGTGCAGCTACATCAATTCACACCACAGCTATCAGGAGCAGGACCCAAAGTCCCTGTAGGAGCCTTCCGTGTAGCAGTAAGCTGGGTGTGATGTCAAGTTACATCATGCTTGGGTCACTCTCTCTACATAGTCATACCCTCGTGTTCTCTCTTGGCACATTTCTGTAGGAAAGACTGCCATTTTCTTCCTGCCCTTGTTTTACTCACTGGTGCTTGTCCTTTTAGAAACTCCAGCTGGAAAGGCAGAGAGTTTTACTGTTTGAAAGAACAGGATGGTTAATTTAATGAGAAAGCAGAAATGTTGATGGAATGTTGCAAAATGGTAGCTGGTAAAGGTAACCCAGTCCTGGTATTTGCCACCCTGTGACATACAAGGAAGGGTCGATTCATGAAAGTATAAGACAAGATGCTGAGGGGAGTAATGGATTGGTGGAGCTTGTGTTCAGTTTTGTTGGTGGTGTTGTTGTTGTTGTTGTTGTGGCATGGGGGGTTTTTTACACAGTTCAGAAGTAAAAGTTTGTAAACATGTTGGATGAGTTTAAAGTAATGCAGAAAAGGATTAAGTATCTGTGTGGATAGAAATGCTATCAACAGCTATTTGAGAAATGATAAAAACTTTAAGGCCATGAAGGGAAACTAACAAACCTTTGTACATCACTGCCTAATTCTCCCATTAACTGCTGGAAGTTAGGAAGGAATTGCAAGTGGTTTCAGAAATACCTTGTCACAAAACAGATTTGGAGATTCTGTCCGACCATACACACGGTGTGTAAGTGGAAAAGCAACCCTGATGCTGGTCCTACTGGGACATGCTTCTGTTGCCTGTGTGGTGTATGTTCTCCTCAGCTGGGGTCCATGTCATCTTCCCAAATAGTCCACACAGAGGCAGCAGAGTTGGAGATGGAGACCTGTACTCAGGGAGGTCCTTGGCCCAACCTTCTGCTACAGACCCTGACGTAGAGCTCTGTAGCCCTTCCTGGTCTGACTCACCAGTTAGAACAGCTGTCACAGGCATCCCTGTGTCTCAGTGTGCAGAGGTACAGCAAGACCCAGCTGCAACCAGAATGCCAAAGTAGGGGACTCAGTTACCTGCCTATTGCTGGGCTCTTTGTCATTCTTCCGAAGTTTCCAGCCACAGTGGCAGTCTGGCAGAGTACGAGATGTGTGGTCTGATTCCTCACAACAGTGCTGTGGCTATGACAGAACTGTTAAAACACAGTTCAGAAAACCTCACAGAAAAATACATATTTACTGGTAGTTTTCATTAAAAAAAGGAGAAAAATTAATCAGTGATAATGCCTGAGACTGAGCCTAGGCACCACGGCCCATCACTTTAATGATCTTTGCAACATGTTGCTTGCAAGGCTTTCTCTGTGTTCCTTCAAAAATATTTGTTATAGCCTCTAAGTCTGATTTATGGGCAGGCAAGAAGCTCTGGCTAGCCTTGTCAGTCCTCTCATCAAATTCATGGGCTCATTATAGCCACTAGCTGTTGAGCATTAATATGCTTTTATCTCTGTTGACTTCGGTACAAACACATTTCCCACTCACCCCAGTCCGTTTGTCTCCTGCATCATCATTACTGGTATGGCAAAAACAATAAGGAGTAGAAAATGCTACAAAAATGCAATGCTGAAATACTCTAAACCTTCTAGAAAAAGACAACCTGAACTTTCTCACCAGTCTTTTAGAAGCAGTGAAGAGAATTGTTAATTGGTCTTCTTGGATACATGCCAAAGAGACAGACTGCTTCAAAATGGTAACTTATTGACCTTTTCATGGGTACAAGATTATTTATCTGGCTCTCATTAGGGAGAGCTGTGGCATTGTCTGTTTAATAATGTAGTGATGGCTTTTCAGACCTATTTTCTTTCCAAAATTAGTTCTCATAAGTAATCTGTGTCCTTTAGTTCTTTTTCACAGTGGATCTGTCGATGTCCTGTATTAAGCAATCTCAGCTTGAAGTAGAAAGATTTGAATGTAACACTCCTGTCAGATCAATTTTGAGGGCATACAGCTGGATTATTAGAGAGGAGGGGGAAATTTAGGTCACAAAAACATGCGTTTTATTGGTAGTTTGCATTGTGGAGAGCAGAGCCCAACTCTGAAGAACTGCAGCTCTTTCTACCTTCCTGGTCTTCCTTTGTGGAGGACCTGACACACGTGTAGCTGCCATGCTTCCTAAACCCAAATCTATATCTGCTGCAGATGTAGTGAAGTCCACAGAATCACTGACCGTTTGCATGGAGCTGGCCCTTGAATAAATAGAAGTGATGCTCCACTCTTTCCTTTTGCGTGGCAGCCTCACAGTTAAAGACTTTGCCCCAGAATTGAGTGTTGTGGATTACAGGCTCATCTTAGCCTGCAAGGCTGGGAGACATGAGTCAGGGGAATCCCTTGCTGGAGTCTGGCTCATGTGCAGTGTAAACTAACCAACATGATTAAGGGACACAAAAATAATGCTTCCTGAGTGATGTTGTATTTATCTCTGCCCATCCTGGGTTTGCAGTTTAGCTAATACCCACAAGAAGGTTATGTGGTAAACTCTGTTCCCAGTTTTGTCAGAGTAGCTTCTACCAATTTGGTGTAAAAAAGAGCAGGAGTGTTGCTATATCTGGAGATAGGCAGCCAGAATCTTCCAGGAATTAGTTTCTGAAAGATTATTTTTTTTCTCTGGTAATCATGGTGCTATGTTTTCTTAAGTGCTGACTCCAGTAAGCTTTTTCAGAAGGACAATTAACGCTCTGGAAAGCAGCCATCAGCTATCTGAAAAACAGGTTCTTACTGAGCTGTTTATGCATGGCAAGGGGAGACTCCATTGTAATACAGATTAGAGAGGACACTTGTTTAAAGTGAGGCTACTAAGGGTGTATACGCTATAAGGTAAATATATTGACAAAACTGTCCTGCAGGAAAGATATTCAGTAAATTGGATTATCTACATTCTAACAAGATTATCCACTTAAAGGCCTCTGGAGATTTGCTAGTTGAATAAAAAGAAAGGGAAGATCTAGGCTGCAGTCTAGCTAAATATTTTTTTAGTTCTTCTGCAATTAATTAAAAGAACATCATTTCCTACTCCTAATCACTGTTCTGTGCCTCTGTGCAATCAGTGCTTTGTGCCACCTGTAGATTTACTTGAATATGTAATGATTTGTCAAAGATGCTTTCCTCTTCATCTCTTGCTGCTCAGTTGACACCAGTACAAATTGAGCCCTGAACACTATGCAATTACTAGACAGATCAGGACTATGGCATCATAATAGGCCTTGAACATGCTTTTCCACAGGTGAAAAACCTTGGGGTGAAAAGCAGGGGTGAAAGCCCTGCTAACCAGTGTGTCATTTTGATATGTTGGGACTAAGTTGCCATTGGGAGCGATGTTTGAATAGGGTATGTTAGAGTACCTCACCTTTCATTACTGCAACATGAGGATTGAGATTTTCTTGGTTAAGTACTGTAGAAAGGAAAGCTTGTCATGTCTTCTTCTCTGTCCTACAATAGTCACACACTACTTGGCAGCAGCTTCTGCATTTTAACCTCCATTTGAGTCTTCATTTGAAGCTTCATCTTCTTCTTTGATATCTCCAGGTGACAGAGGAGTGCAGGAAGAGAGGTCTTATGCTGGACCTTGTTCTCACCAAGAAAGAGGGGCTGGCAGGGAATGTGAAACTCAAGGGCAGCCTTGGCTGCAGTGACCATGAAATGGTGCAGCTCAAGATCCTTAGGGCATTGAGGAAGGTGCACAGTAAGCTCAATACCTTGGACTTCAGGAAAGCAGACTTTGGCCTCTTCAGGGATCTGCTCTGTAGAGTACCATGGGATAAAGCCCTGAAGGGAAGGTGGGACACAAGTAAGCTGGTTAATACTCAAGGATCACCTTCTCCAAACTCAGGAACGATGCATGCCAACAAAGAGGCAGTCAGGCAAAAACACCAGGAGGCCTGCATGGATGAAAAAGCAGCTGCTGGACAAACTCCAAGACAAAAAGGAAGCCTACAGGGGGTGGAAGGAAGGAAAGATAGCCTGAGAGGAATACAGAGAAATTGTTCGAGCAGTGAGGGATCAGGTTAGGAAAGTTAAAGCCCCGATAGAATTAAATCTGGCCAGGGATGTCAAGGGCAACGAGAAAAGCTTCTATAGGTATGTCAGGGATAAAAGGAAAACTAGGAAAAATATGGACTGTCACTGGAGGGAAATGGGAGACCTTGTTACTCAGGACACAGAGAAGGCTGAGGTACTCAATGGCTTTTTTGCCTCAGTCTTCACCAGAATTGCTCCAGCCACACTGCCCAAGTAGCAGATGGCAAAGGCAGGGACTGGGAGAATGGAGAATCACCCTCTACTCCCCTCTGGTGAGACCTCACCTGGAGTCCTGCATCCAGCGCTGGGATCCCTAGCACAAGAAAGACATGGACCTGTTGGAGTGGGTCCAGAGGAGGCCACAAAAGATCCAAGGGCTGGAGCACCTCTCCTATGAGGAAAGGCTGAGAGCATTGCAGTTGTTCACCCTGGAGAAAAGAAGGCTCCAGTGAGAGCTTATAGCAGCCTTCGCCAGTACCTGAAGGGGGCTTCTAAGAAAGCTGGAAAGGGACTTTTTACAAGGGTGTGTAGTGACAGGACAAGGGGTAATGGCTTTAAACTGAAAGAGGATAGATATAAACTGGATATAGCAAATTCTTTACTCTGAGGGTGGTGAGGCACTGGAACAGGTTGCCCAGAGAAACTCTGGATGCCCCCTCCCTCCCTGGAAGTGTTCAAGGCCAGGCTGGATGGGACTTTGAGCAGCCTGGTCTAGTGGTAGGTGTCCCTGCCCATGGCAGGGACGTTGAGATCTCTTCCAACCCAAACCATTCTCTGATTCTATGATTTACCTGTGAAAGGAAGTGTGTGCCATAATTAGTATTTGACAAGGAGTTCATAAGAACATAAGAAGAACTGGATGACTTTTTAGCATATGACTCATTTAAAATTAAAGCAGCTTTCAGCTAAAACCCTGTACATCTCCGGTAATGTAGAGAGTGTACTTTAAAATACTGTAAGTGGGGAGTTACAGGTTGTTCTTCTATAGCTTCTAATTTTTTCAGCTAACTCCTTTTACAAAGTGTAAGTGCAGAAGTACTTTAAATAATATGAGTCTTGTGAAATCCACCTGCTTCATTAATCATGCTTTCTATTTAACTATATGTACTAGTCTTTCAAAGGCATTTTTGTAGAGCTTTCTTGGTCACTTATGACAGCTGTTATTTTTAAGCTAATGCAGTGTCAGACCACTCTGACTCCTGAGACAGAACAGTCATGATATTTCAGCAAGTTTCCCAAACAAGCTTCTGGAATATTCACTATACTTCTGTAATTTTTTTTCCTGCATATAAGGAATTGCTTTTTATTATAAGATCAGACTGATAACCAGTTGGCTTTTCAGCAACTGAGAATGTTCAGATACCACCTCAGGGAGTCTAGAGCAATACTTATGCAAGTGAAGGGCTATTTTATGTACCTATGTGTCGCCCTGAGTGCCCAAATGTAGAATTTGGTTGCCACATGGAGGTGTTCAGTTTCAGTTCAGATTATTAAACCTGAAAAGCTGCAACTCTCCTGAAATAATCTAGGTTCTTAATAAACATCACACAAATGCTGTTACTTTTTTCCTGTCTCAAGCAGTCCTTTTCATCACCATTCAACTATTCTGCAATGAACCTGCAAAAACAAAATCACATCCAATAACAAAATTATATTGTTCTATTTAAAAGCCAGGATAAAAAAATACCTTCCATATACTACTAATACTTTCTTTAAGGAACCAATATTCTCACTGAAAGGTTACCTTCTCTACTATCTCACATATTAAAAATACAAGGATATAACTAAACTTTCAAGAACCCAAATTTTCTCTTTGTTTGGTAGAGACAAAATGAGATCTTTTGATGGCTGGGAAAAACTCCCAGCTGGTCGGAGCCCAGCCCAGTCCAGCTCATCCTCCCTCCTGTGCTTGTCGCTTCTTCCAGCCACCAGCAGCCACCAGCCATCTCCTGCTGCATGGCAATATCATGCTTGCCCTGCCCTCGCTACTGCTCTGGATAACAAAATTTTCTTAAATTAGACATGGTACAGCTGCGTGGATATCTGTGACCGTGTTTCCTCACTGGCTGTGGGCACAGAGTTCTCCTTCAGAGTCACTGTTTCTGGGATGACATTTCAGGGACAGGAGCTGCAACACAGAGACCAGTGATGCTCAACATGGAGGGAGTGTAGTTAAGTACGGAGGCTCAGGCTCATTTCCAGTCACACAAACTGCTGAAATGTTCCCACGTGTTCAGTTCCTTGCTGTTGGAGGTTCTGGGGAATAAAGCGTCCTAATTCTCTCCTGCTTTCATGAAATAATGCTATTTCCAGTGTAATTAATGTATTATCTATTAAAGTAGAAGTTAAAAATTGTGGTAAGTAAGTTGATACTTTTGTCTTAAAAGAGCTGCTATGAAAGTAATTTTGCTGTGTCAGTGCAGTTGATTTCTTAGAATATGGTTGGGAAAATAATACCAACACTTTCCTGAGATCATCAGGAGGGACTGTGTAATTATCCAAGGTAGGGTTTCTCCCTTGGCTTCAGAGAGGCAAAATTCAGCTTGTGCTTTGGCGCAAAACCTTTTTACACTACATTGTCAAGTTTCCTATTGTCAAACTCTCTCCACCCAGCCCCCCTCCATTTGTGGCTACATTCTCCCTTTTGTGGCTGCTGTTTTAAGTAAAATGTTTTTTCTTCTTTGTTAATTATTCCTTCATTCCAGGGGCAGAGTGAATAATCTTCATCTGTTCTACCCCCCTTAGGTTAATATCAAACACTGGCCTTCGGTTTTTACCTGCTGTCCATAAGGTGCATTCTTTCCAGAAAGTTTTACTGTAAGTTTTAGTGTCTGCTTTTCACTTTTTAAAAGCTCCCTTTGAATGTTGTCTTGCTCCAACAAAACCTTCCAAGAAGTGATTCCCCTTGTGTTTGCTTATTAGCTTCACAGTAGTGTTTCGGGTTGTAATGCTGTAGGCATTGATGATAATGTGTCCTGAAAGGTCTCAGTTCTCTATAGGTCTCACTTCTACAAAGCATTTTAACTTGAACTTCACAGACCGCTCTCTTCCTGAACTATTCTATGAGCATGTGCCTGGATGGCCCAGGGGAAAGATAAACAGCCTTTCACTCCTCTTTCACCAGTCGAAATCCAAACCAGGCTGGTGGCAGTGGAAATTTGTTGCCACCTGGTGACAGTTCTCTAGCCTGTATGGGAAGAGTTGCTGACCTAGGAGCTGTTTTCCACAGAGAAGTGGCCACATCACAGAGACAAATAAAAGAAAATAATCACAGGGAAATATCTCTCCATGCTTATTTTTTTCACTGGCAGTAAAACTGTCCAGAGGATGAAATATTCTTTTCTATGAAAAACTCCAGTGCCAATAGGAGAAAAAATATTTCTCTCAAATTTTGTGTGAAAGCAGGTGCTTTTTATCTGTAAAAGGAAATTTTTTTCTGTAAAAAATGCATATCAGAAAAAGCTTGATCTTTTTTCACTGAAGATCTTGACAAAATCAATTCAGTAAGTTCTTAGTATAACTGAAAGCAGAAAACCCAGGAAATAAGCAATTATTTCTTCTTTTCCTTTGAACAAAATATATAGTTAATGCACATGCAAAGTTCTGCGTGTTGAAGTATTTGATTAGAAGATTTCAAGCTGCAGAAACATTAATCCTGCAACTGTCTTTATAATGGCCATTAATACAGATAAAATTGCATAGAAAACATAGAGGGGGATGCCTGAATATAGTATACACACATATAAGGTAAGAAATAATCTTCTGTAATACACTTAACATACATAATTCTGAGAACTGCACTTCAGAGCACCCTGAAACCACCAAGTAAACAAAACAGATATGGAGCTACAGAGCCTTCCTCCTGTATACTTTTGCATTTATCATCAGTCTTTACACTTGAATTATTGTGTCTTGCTGAGCAAGAGTTACTTTTCCTTCAGGTGAAACTTCTCACTTTCCTGTGAGAACAAAAAGACCTTGATACTGCTTGAGTTCCAAACTAGGCCTTGGTTCAAACCCTGGCCCCACCAAGGTCAATAAGAAAATTCCCATTGGCTTCAGTTGTGCCAATATTTATGTCCCAAAGATAGGTCTTGATGGGTCATTGATGTTTGTAAAGGGCTCATTCAGATACTTAGCAGAGGGATACACTTCACTTGAATGGGTGCCTCACTCCGTCCCTGTTCCTACCTCTGCTGACCTCAGTTTGCAGAATGAGGCCTCTGTGTAAGTGTCACTTAATGCAAAGTTGTGGCCATATTCAACTGTCAGCATGAGATAATTTTGGAATCGCGTTTAATATCCTGCTTTGCAGATAATTCACTTTGTTCTATGCTTTCCAATAGAAACAGCACAAAAACAACCACATCCCCAGTCTAAATTATGAGTAATACTATTTCATTTCTTTGAGGTCTATTTTGAGCAAGCAACAGAACATATATCTGCCATTCCTCTTTTCCTATCAGTGAAAAATGCTGAAGGATTGAAATGCCTATTTGTCAGTTCAACAAACTGCATTGACAGGGGTCCCGCGTCTTAAGTTCTTAAGCATATACAAAGCTTATAAGCAACCCCTTTGACACTGGCAGGGGAATTATTCATGGGCTGGTAGGTACCCTGCTGAATCAGGCCAAAAAGGCTAATGGCTTTTCCTTCTTCTGGTTGGGAGGTTGCAAGAAGAGGTGATCTTGCAGCCCCTCAGTTTGCATCTTCTGGGCGTTATGCTTGCTGAAGTAACTATTCCATCTGCCTCAGGATTAGAAGACCTGGGCTTTTGTGTATTTTAATCACTTGGGAGGAAAGTATGGGGGTGTTGGAAATGTTTTGCTCCAGCCTTTTTTACCAGGAAGGTTTATGGTCTGCAGACAAAATGTCTTAGACTTAAGTCATTACCCTCTGCCTATAGTAGTTCCTCAGACTGAATATAAGCAAAAATATTGTGTGTGAAACAGTGTGTTGTATTAAAAGCTTCACAGAGGTACAAAAAGGTGTCATTTCTATTGTATTTTCTTTTTCAGAGATATTCAAGACAATATCAATATACGTACAATCGAAAGAAATTCTTTCATGGGCCTGAGTTCTGAAAGCGTGATTCTGTGAGTAAGACAAAGCAAATCCGCTGTTCTCCTTGTTAGCTCATTTCTTCTCCAAAATAAGGTTAAGGAAACCAGGGGATGGGAACTATTTCATATGCTTCCAAACTCAAATTGAGGTTTTAGACTTCTCTCCTGCCCCTGACATCTCTGTATTCTGTTTCCCTGCCATGAAAAGTGAATGCTTTTGTGGTTTTCTGTTCTATTCTAATACTGCACTTTATTTCAGAAGCGCAGCATAGAGCAAATTTAGTAATTACTGATGCCAAGGTTAAACATATTCCACCTACAAAAACAGTTCCATGGGATAAAAATTGTGTTCAAAAGGATGGTATGACTCATAAATATTTACAGTCAGACACATCATTCAAAGGCATTTATTATTTGGGCAAAATATACGTAGATGTGGTGGGACTACAATATATTTGTACACAATGTTCGTGCATTGATACAGGCCGGTTCAAAATGCAGTTTCAAGCTGTGTGGTTAGACGACTCTACATTTGACTTGAATAGTAGTGTATTTAGTGAACTATCTGGCCTCTTTGATCCTTTCTGTTGATGTATCAAAATGTACTGTTTGCTTGCTAACAAGCTGCCTTGATTTCACCTAACCAAGTGGCCAGACTGGAAAAAATGCTCACAGCGTGTGTGCAGTTTACCTCATGTAATGAAGCAGACAAGCAAGATCTGATTGATTGGGTTCACACTGATTTTGGTGGGAGCAAGGTCAGACCATCTGTATTTGAAGAGGGACCAGTAACAAGTCACTTCGCTGTTATCTCTCCTTTCTCCCCATCAGTTATGTACAACCTCTGTCTAACTCAAGTTCCCAGAAGTTTTAAACTCACACACAGTTTTCTCAAATATATATTCAAGTCATGATACCCTAAATGTACTGGTTTATCTTTTCTCCTGTGATTCTAATATTTGCTAGTCAGGTGGGACTTTGTACTTTCAGAATGCTGTGCAACAAGTATTGTATTTGTTTCCATAATACCACTAAGAGGTGAGATAAAAATCTCAGATTTTTACTGCGATTTGACCCCTCTATGCCACCTGAGCAGCAAGAAATTGTCTTCCCCGCCTCCTTAGGATGTCCCATATGATTACTGCCTGGGTATTGAAGGATAGTCTTCTCTGAGGACGTAAGGCTGCTGGTACACTAGCAAAATTGGCTGAAGGTGGAGGGGTGGGGTGAGAATCATGTCCTCTTCCAGATGCTTTGCCCTGCCTCCTGTAACAGCCCCATTGCCATGGGCTACCCATGCCCACCAGCGTGTGCAGGAGCAGCAAGATCTGTACAGGTAGACCTGGCCATCACCCACCTGGTCAGACGGTGTCCTGATTCTGCTGTAGTTCTCCCTTGGGACAGAGGCCCTGTATGTCAGCTTTGAGAGTCCCTGATTAGGCTTTCCTTGTGCTGTGATGAACTTACCTGATTTTAGACCCAAACTTGCTGGGTTTCTGTACAAACCTGAAGTTGTTGTGCAATGCAATAGAGAGTTACTATTACAGCAACATTATTTTGTGAAATCAGGCGTGTCAAGACAGTATTAAAAACACCCAGGACCCATTGAACCCTGACATTCCGAGAAGACTCAACTTTAGCAAGTTTAGCTGTGGCAGGCTCCAAGCATGTTTAAGCCAGTAATTTGGACTACATCTCACCTTACACTGTGTATGGGGTGCGTACAGACTGGAACTGTGGATACATTTGGTAAAGAAGTGCTAGAAATTTATGGAAGAAATTCACCTTGCTTCCAAGTCTGCATGCCACTTAGAGCCTAAGATACAGATTTCCTGCCCTGAAATAGAGTGTAAATAGTACCTCAGGGGCAGTGGCCTCCTGCACCAGGTGAATTTTAAAGAGTGTTTTAAAAATACCAATACAGCCATGAAATAGTGAGTAAAAGCCCATATGTCCAAGCTCTGGATCTCTGTCTCCATTGTCACTTGTTGCTAAGGTAAGAGTTGGTGGAGTCAGTAAGGATGATGGTTGAAGTGAGGGGAGAATTTGTCTCAATAGAAACTTTCCTATGTAAAATATGAGGGCTTGGGATTTAGGTAAAATTTTATTTGCTCTTTTAATGCTTGAATTTGATTAGCCAGATGACAGGAGTGTGTAATCCACCCTGTATTGCAACAATGACTCTGATTTTACAACAGTATCTCATTGAATTAGCATCGTGTTCAGTGAGGGAACACAGTAAGTGCTAATACTGTGATTAAAAGCATATATATCAGCCTGGCAGCTACAAATGGATAAGATCAATGTAGTATAATAAATGTTTTAAATGCTATAAACAGGGACATGTCTCTCCTCTGTGCCTGCTCACTTATGTCTAATAGTGCTTGCAAATGAAGGGGACGGTGACAGCTCTGCAGATCCAACCTAACAGACATTATAGACACAGAGCTGTGTACATCTGCCTGTCATGGTCAAAAGGGTAATCCTTTCAGTCAGACTCATAACTGATTTTCACGCTGACCTTAGCTCACCACCTCAGACCTTAGATAAGTGGGTCACTTGCGTGCTTAGCTTTCAGTGTGAATTAGAAACAAAACGTCCGGGTTTGCTGACAGTTTAATTAAATCAGGCCTTTTTTGCCATCCATCAGACCTGTCATTGCCTGTTGGAGAGGGCGTGAGCTGCAAAGTGACATTTAAAGCAAGATGAAAGATCGCACCATAAAGATGATAAATTTAACTGACCTAAATGTAAATTTTTTTGGACCGTGAAGGGAAGAGAGGGAAGGGCGTTAAACGTTAATTAGTTAATGCACTACAGTACAAACTTGGTGGAAAGCCCCAGAGGATTCGATTCTGAGGTTCGCTACCTGTGTTTCCTCCTGTGGGAAGGAGCCTGGGAAGGTGGGACAGGCAGCAGAGCAGACAGCAAGTGTAATTTGTCGAGGCAACAGACATAGGAAGAATCAGCCGCTTCCTGGGCAGTTTGGCACCACGGCCACTCCCTCCTGACCTCCTGCCCGGCTCAGTGATGATCAGTCTCCCTCCTCCGTCTGCCCTGCTGAGGACATGAGACCACCACAGACAGCAGCCTTTTTTTCTAATAACTGGCAAAGGTTAAGCCGTGGCCCAGCTTTTCAAGAGCATCTTGAAAACAGTAAAACTAAGAAGCACCGACAGCACCAGCAGGAAAGATTCTGATCTCACTCCTCTCGGGATTAACCTTCAACAGCCTCAGTGAGTCCACTGCAGCCTTCCCAGGGGAGCCGTGAACAGCACCAGCATCTTCATCAGCACTGCCCTTCCTTCAGAAACTTACTCTAGCTATCTTCACTGATGGAAGCGCTCATCTGCCCTATACATGTCTGTACTGTCCAAAACCTTCCTCTAACTATCGGGATCTTACAAGCTAGTATTCATATAAATTTCACCGTTTGAATATCCATTTAATAATTGTATTTATCTAAGATCCCTTGGAGTGATTTGAATTACATTTATTTTAGTTATGAAGCATGAATACGAATACAACTCTTTATTTTCTCTATTGTAGATGGCTGAATAAAAATGGGATTCGGGAAATTGAGAATCACGCATTTAATGGAACTTACCTGGACGAGCTGTAACTATTTCTATTGTTTACTATTCTGAAAAGCAATCATTAGAAGGTAGTAGCTGCTGCAAGCTATTTTTTTAATCTCTGAACGTTTTAGCTTAAATACTGTTGTGTTTTTCAGAAATCTAAGTGATAATCACAACCTAGAAAAATTACCAAATGAAGTCTTCCAAGGAGCCAATGGGCCCGTTGTTTTGTAAGTAATAGTCAGATATTATTTTTCCCATTATTAACTCCCTAGAAAAGAACAGAGAAGAACGTATGAATGCCAGTCTGGATTTCAACATCTCAAAAATCTTGGAGTTCAAAGCTGGAGGTGTAGTTCTGAATATAAAGAAAACCTGGAAGCCCTAACTGACATTTCGGTCTAGATCCATGTTTTTACTTCATCCTTAAGTTTTTGGGAGTGTTTGGATCCAGGGATTTAGATCCAGATTCCTCCACACAGTTGATTAAGCTCTGTAACAGAGTAGTTCTGCTTTATTGTTTTTCCAGATAAAAATACTGCTAATTTTTTGTTTGAGCAAAATCAGGCATAAGTGAGTGGGTCTTTGGTGCTTGAATCTGAATTTCTTACCAATGAAGATCTACCCCTGCATCTCTGAAGCTTAATTCTGAAGATAAAATCACTACTCTACAGGAATAGGGATTGGGATGTCGCACTCCCTGTAAAGATAGGTATAAGATACATCTCATGTAGTTACAGCAGGATGTCTTTGGTGGGTGATAAGCTGGAAAGTGAGATCTCAGCAGTGGAGAATTCAGCACTAGGATACTCATGGATCTCAGTCACCATTACCTCAAGTCACGGTTTGCCACGGGGTCTGAAAATGCTTGTGAGTGTGCACAGCTGCTCATGTTTCTAAGCACAAGCCGCAACACATAAGAGCTGCAACAAAGACATGGGAGTCTTCTCACCAATTCGTCAGAGCCTTTCTGTCTTCCAGTGTACCCTGGATGCCCAGGGAGGGGCTAGGAGTCACCCAGAAAGGGTGACTAGGTGTCACTGGAGCTGCTGGAAGAATTTCCACAGAGGTCAGAGTGGTTAGAAATCTAAAAAAGAGGGAGAAAAATGTCTGGTTAACCTTGAGTTCAGATCAGAGCTTTTCTGAAGGCCTTTTTTCCACATTGTGATGGTCAGTGCACCTATCATATAAAGAGCTATGGTACGTGTTACTGCATTCTGCTCCACTTTCATCACTCCCTCAAAGTGTGTTCCTTCTTTGGAAAAGACTGCCAATAGAGCATCTTTTCAGCAGTAATGTCATAGATGTTTCTTTGGAAAAGCGTTGTTTCCTGTAGCGAAAAATGAATGTGTTTTCTCGGCAATCTGTAGCTGATGCAATCATATTCTGGAGATTTATCAAATTGATTTGGCTGTCATTCAGATTCATTTGATCAATTTCTAACACCAAGTTATCTGTGTAAGAAGTTTTCTGTTCCGTTACCAATACATCGACTATTCTATGCATGGGAAATTACCTTTTTATCCTAACATCATGAAAGAAGAGTCTTCTTACTCATCCATTACTGTAGTGTACACCAGGAATGTGCTTTCACTTGTGGAAATCATTGACCCATAGTCATACCTTTCCTGGGACAAGTAGTGTTGTTGCAATCAAATCTATGTTGCAGACTGCAATGTTTTATTAGAATGAATGTCAGGATGTTTTAACTCTTGATCTTCCTGAACCAGTGTTCTACAGCCAATTAATACCAACGTCTAGTTTATAGTTCAGTATATTAAAATAATGTGAAAAAAACACAAACACAAATACTCATGTCAGGAAGCACCAATCTTAGCCCTCGTACAGGTTACACAGTTTCAAGAATCAATTCCTCTCTCAGGCTTACAGCTCTTGGCTGAATCAGAATATCTCTTTTGGAAAGACATCAAGTTTTGAGTTAAAGGATTTCAGCGCTGACAGTAGGCAAGTAAATCAAGTGGCTAATTACTCCCACACTGATACACATACCTTCTACACAGAAATACACTGTATTTCCAACTTGGTGTTTCATAACTTCAATTTTCTGCCAGATTCTTTCATGTAACCATCTTCCAGTGCTTGTAGAGCTGTAGTGGCTTACACTGTTTTTTTCTGAAGTCCTTCAGAGTTCTCTGGCTGTGTCCTGACTCAGATGCAGGGCAAGGTATGGCTGTGGTCCTTCCTATCTTCCAATTTGTCTTCAACAGGAAACCCACATAAGGGGGCCGCAGAAGAGCTCCGGTAGATCCTCAGCTTGATAGTCTCTGAAGAACAGACAGAGATCAGTTTAGATACAAGCACAGAGAAAATTGTTCTCACTGCTCAGTCTACCCCCTCTGATTTCTGCTCCACCAACTATTTCTTGCTATTTCTATATGTGCCTTTCAAACCTCACCAGCTGGTCAGCATTTTTGCTAATCCAACAGAGACTCCGGTGGGAAAGGGAAGTGATTGAAAGAAAAGTCATATTCATTTTACTGTTCCTGCACTGGCTGCTGTCAAGGCTGATGACTAGCAGCCAAGCAATAACAACACAAGAACATGTAATCCAGTCATTGATGCTTTCTGGTTTGGTTTCCTACTGCCACTTTGTCGTCTTGTTCATCACGCTTATTTATCAAGCCTCTAAATAGAGAGTGACCTCACAAAGAACCTCTGCACTGAGGTCTGCACGTGGTGACTCAGTGAAGTTACTAAACCACTTGCACAATGTCTGTGTGTGCTGTTCGGGGGCTCGTCAGTGGCGTATCGATACCTATCCCTAACAGACATACCAACAAACCCCACAGAAGTATGCAAAGCACTTACCCTAACTCACTTCTGTTTATGTGCAATAATGAGCGTAGAAAGAAATATTTTTAAAAGAATAAGAAAATATTTTAATGGAAAAATATGTAAAATTTGTGAAATTATTTAGAGGTGCCCAGAGATCCAGTAACATTTTAGCTATTTTTACATCTAGGTGATATTCCTATTCATATATACTTGTTATTTCCACCCAGTGTAATAACTGTTTGGACTCATTAAGGTTTTTAGCTACCAAGCCAAAGAAAACATTTTCCAGAATTACAAGCCCTTGTGAAGCTTCACAGGCTCTTACTAATGCCATGAGTAATTCTGTCTATGGATTTAGGCAGAAAACTGCTGTTCGGTTGTTGAGTCATGAGCATATATTCTAGGTGACAGTTTTCATTAGGCAGCATACTGAGGGCAACAGTCAGTCCATGAAACAGTCGAGGTTGCTCGTTGCAACCTAATTACCTCTTCCACTGCCTAAGCCAGAAATCAATAGCCCAAAATTTCTCATCAGCTGCTGCTTTTAGCTCCTGCAAGAAACATGTCGGGCCCAGAACAACCTCAGGACCACAGCAAGGCTCCTCTCAGCCTGTTCTGCAGAAGATCAGAGCATTTCTGACTCCACCAGTCTGTGTTGTCCTTTCAGTAGAAGTTGTGGCACCAGGTCAGGGTGGTGTACTGGGGTCGGTGTTTGCTTCTCTGCTCCCACAATTCATGGTCTAGTTGCTGAAGGTGGTAGATTGCTTCTGAGCCTGGATGCAAAACCTCAGCTGTGGGCACAGCATGAACACAAAGATCATCTTTACCCACCACCAATTTCACTAACTGCTTTATTAACTGCTTATGAATTTGTTAGACTTGGCCATCCTAAGCTAAAGGTCATGAGTTCAAACAGACCCATTTCCTGGTATTAATATTGTTTCTTAGAATGGAGTACAGGGGTGCAAATGTGTGTATGGTACATAGCAACTGTCTAAACTTTATTACATGCTGCTGAAACCCAGTGTCCCCCTCACATGGCATCACTCTACTGCATTAATACGATAATAAAAACAATTTGTGCATGTTGGGTAATAGAGATCAAATAACATGTTGTCCTGACATGATACTGTTACGGATGAATTGGAAACGGTACCCTGGAGGGGGCATGGAGAAAACTGCAAATATTGTCAGTCCGGTTCTTTGATTACGGAAAATTCCTTTCTTCTATCGGAGAATAACAAGCAGAGCAGCTTCAGCAAACACTGTGTCCTGGATCAGTCTCAGGCCATAAGAGCACAGGGGCTAAGGGAAGACAGGATGATTTTGTGCAGTTCTTTTTTGCTGTTGCTCTTAAGAGAAAGGAATGTGCACTCCTGCTGTCACAAGCTGAGGGACACTGTTTGTGCCCTAGTGAGGGAAATGGGGGGATGTTTTGCCCCAGCTGTTACACCCTGGAGCCAAGTATCTCTTAGCCTGGAGATGGAGAACCGTTGGTCCTTTTTCCCTGTCCCCACCTGCGTGGCACAAATCAAGATTCAGTGCACAATGTGTTTCCTATTAACAGCCCTGCTAATGCTCTCTTTAATACATTTGTAACTGCTGCTTCCGTCGTTGCCTTTGATAGCCTGTCCCACACGGTAGTTGCCTTCCACATAAATAGATCTCTCCTTTACTCCTGTAATCTTACCCCTTTCTTCACTTCAATCTGTACTCTTTTTGTTTTTTAAATCTCTGGAAATGTTTTGTTGGTTTTGTTCCTCACAGTTTGAACCATGTCACCCCTGTCTCTCTTTAATGTCTTTTTCTTCCTAATGAGTACCAAACCTGATATCCTCAACCTCTCCTCACGTCTGTACTCCCATGTGAGCTTCTCTTTTTGTGTTTATTGCCTTTTCCACGGCAGCCTTCCCATGATGTGATGTTGGTGTAGCAAACTTCTGTTGTGATTTCATCAGCCTTTTTTATCCTGTAACTGTATTCTGGGATGACTGTTGCTTTTACTGTGTATTTACTAAACCCAGAATTCCATGGCACTAATTATTTAAGTCCCTGATAATTCTAACCCAGAGTGTTATGGGAATTTTTTCTTTTTTCTCAGACCAGATTGACGTAACTTGATTGTTATTTGCAATGGACATTAGTTCAGCTTTCCTGGAGGAACACCTAATTTACCCCTGGATCCTCTTTCAGTGTAGATTTCCAGCTGACTTGTTTCCAATCACTAATCTGAGAATGAGTAGACAGTCTAAAATTGATATCCACTGTCGAGCAGAAGTAACTTTGCTTTGTATCAAGATTTTAATATGTTTTTTTAAAGGGATATTTCAAGGACGAGAATCAGTTTCCTGCCAAGTCACGGATTAGAACTCATTAAGAAGCTAAGAGCAAGGTCTACATACAATTTAAAAAAGCTTCCTGATTTAAGCAAATTTAGATCTTTAATTGAGGCAAACTTCACCTATCCTAGCCATTGCTGTGCATTTACAAACTGGAAAAGACAAAAGTAAGTGATTTCATTTGTTTTTCTTTTTGGTGCTTCTCAGCAGTTGATAGTGAATTAACTAAAATTCCTTAAAATCTGGATAGAAAAGGTCTCTTCAGTGCAGGTAAGTAAATGAATAGAAATAAATAAATATACAATACATACAGGTTTATGCATGCTACATAGTGCACTGCCTCTCCGTTACAGGGGAGCAGTAAATTTTGACAGCTGTGTTAGCATCAGCATTTTCCCCAGCTGCGGCTGTAAGCCCCCACCTGTCACAGGTTTGTCTTTCACTGGGATCGGCTGTCCTGGATCAGCCTGGAGCCACGCTGAAGACATTCAACAGGAAAAGTCTGATAACTTTTTAGGAGGTAGCTGGAGGGAAAGCTGCGTTTGCAGAGAAGCTGCTCAGTACTTGCCCATCAGTTCAGGAAGGTAACAGGACCATTGAGTGATCTTAAGCTCTTCTGTCAGAAAACCACATTGATGTTGGAACACTGTCCAACCAAGCACCCAAGATATGTTATTTATTGAGTCTACACGCACAACGTTTCTGGATGTGATTTCTGAAATGGTTAACCTAGAGCAGACCCCTTTTACCCAAATCAACAGAGGGGTGGTGGGAGGGTGGGGTGTCTTTTAGACTCCCAAGGTAATTTTCCACTTGTTTTAATTTTCCATTAGCAAGTTGCAGTAAGACTTCAGGTATCAATGATTCTCATGGAGTATTTTCAGCTGCTCAGATGATAGACTTTAAATGTACGTGTCAACTAGTTAATGAACCCTCTGAATTTGTGCCACTGGAAAACATGAGGAACTAGTACCTACAGAAACACCTCTTATCGTTCGAAGTTCTGCCTTTACTGGATGTCCTCAAAGAGTTGGAATCTACCATGGCGGAAAAAAAAAGTGCATCATTATTACAAGTCAAGACATCGTCTTCAGAAGTTGGCTAAAACTTAAAAGAAAAGTAAAACCATGCAGAGAAAGCACAAACTATTAGTAGCTTCTATTTTAATACTTATAGTAGCCATTTATTCTACTTTTAGCATTGTATTGTTACTGGGCAATGAAAGATATCTGATCTTGCTTGTGCCGATAGATAATAAATATTACCTACATGTGTCTGCAAAGCTACCTGTGTAAAGAATGCAAGTCTCATGGTGGAGACTGCGGTGAGAAGGGAAGTATCTGACAGAATGCATCCCCCATTGCCCTTTTTTGATCCAAAATGCTCAACTTTTTGCTGAGACATTTTGTCAACAGGAGACATTTTGACATAATTCTGCAGACTTATGTAAGTACAAGGCTTGGTCACTTGCTAAACAGAAATGGGTCCAGTCCTTCAGCGCTGGTGGCAAAGTGGTATTTGCCAAAGAGTCCAATGGAAGTATGTTTAGTCCTGAATCTGCAAAGGGACCTTGATATCACTATGATTCATATTTTTGAAGGTGCCTGGCTTCTGGGCTGCTTGGGCCAAATCAGGATCCAAATCCCAGAATCCACCCCTTAAAGTAGGCACCTGGACTTTTCAAAAACAGAGTTAGAGTTACTGTTAAAGGAAAGCTACGGAAGGAAATGGTCCTGACCTTTTGGTGAGCTCTCAGTACCTAGTCCCCTCACTTGGGTTTTAAATAACTGACATGTGAAAGGGTTAGCTAGCACAGGAACAGGCTGCCCAGGGAAGTGGCTGAGTCATCATCCATGGAAGTATTTAATAGACATGTAGATGTGGTGCTTAAAGACATGGTTTAGTGGTGGACTTGGCAGTGTTAGGTTTACAGTTGGACTCAATGATCTTAAAGGTCTTTTTCAACCTAAATGATTTTATGATTATATGATTCTATGTCACACTTGCCCAGGGGATTGAAGCCCACAGCACTTCCTTCCCCCTTAGTACAGCCTCACTTTCAGTAGCCTCTGCCCTGGCAGTTAAGAAGCCAAGGAGGACACTGATAGCCCTTCCCATGCCCTGGGCAAATGCAATTTTGCAAAGAAATTCCAATGAACTGTTCAGAACTCACCTTACCCAAGTGTGGACGACTAGTGAATTGGGCTGGAGAGCCACATGGCAATGGGACTGTTTCTGGAGCAAGTGTGGTCGTGACTTCAAGGTCCACTATAGTATCAGGTATAATGCAGTGGTAAGAAATAGTATGCAGATTGGAGGTGCTCTTCTTTATATGGTGTATGGTTTCTTCAGTAAATGTGAAATGTATCACCCTGGTCAACAGAACAAAGTTGAATGTATTTATGTATGTTTTTCATAGTTACCAGACATATATTTTAAAAAAATATTAAGTGTAAATGCAAAATTATTAGAACTAATTATTGACTTCAACACTTCCTGTTAACTGTTTTACAACATAATTAAAAACTGTAATTTCTTTCATACAGTCATGCATCTTGTACTGAAATTGGTGGGAGACTGATATCCTCTCTCCAGCTTAAAAAGATGAAATGGATGCATTTCAGTTCAGTCTGAATACCAAAGGTGTCATCATACACTTCAGTAGCAATTAGTCACACGTAGAGTAGCTACACCCAGTTTCATTTAAAAGTAGTTTTCTTGACAGCTGGCACAAGCTGCATGTGCATTGAAGACTGCTTGGGTTGTTTTGGAGTTATTAATAGTTTGCAGTGCTTGATCACACAATGTGTATTAATCTCTTTGGCTCAAGAGCTGTGCTTGGTTCAGTGCAGCAGGCATTACTTGTGGTGGTGAGAACCATGGTGTGACCCGACATGCCATGAACCTTCACAGGAGGGGGTTGTTCTCCTGTGGCCGTTTGGGTCTTGGAATACTTCCAGGTAGTCCAGGGAGGATAGAAAGGATACCTCATCTCCCCCAGAAGAGCATTTCTAAGGATCACGGTAGCAGCTGGTGTTCATGTGGGAAATTCTGGAAGGAATTAAGATAGGGGTGTTTGGCTCCTTTCTGGCTGCCCTTTTTATGTAAGATTTCCCTTCTTTGAGGCTTTTGCAGCACTTGAGAACCTTAGATAAAATGAGTTGCCATAGTGGATCATGCTCGATCACCTCTCCCAAATCCGTCTGCACCAGTGAACAGGTTCTGTTGTGATAACAGAAAGCTTACACCTGTTACAGCAGCAGGGCTTTCTAAATTTTGGAGGGTGTCGCATCAAGCACAGCTACACCAGACTGAGACACAAATTAAAATGTAGGCAATTTTGATTACTCTTTTTCCCCGTTCCAAGAAGGATTACAAGATAAATATTGAACTGTAGATTTATCACACTGGAATATTGTGATGCTGGCCTAAGAGAAGGTAAACTGCTTTCTTAAGACAAGCCCAGTGCAGTATGTTGGACTCCCCTCACGTTCTTCCCTGACTGGAAAATAATATCCTGGAAGTGCTGATAGGGCAGAGGCTGAATGTTAAAACCATCAACTTGACATAGACCATTATGATCTTCAGCTAGCTTTTGGCTTTCTTTGACATAAAGATCACCTTCTGCCTAAAAGAATGACATTGATATGACTCTGTCCTTACATTTGATCATTATTCTTTGGAGGAGCTGTCACTTGAAATCCTATTTTTTAAAAAAATGTGCCAGCATCAGGAATTGTGTTTGAGCCTCGTCTCATGAGAACATAATATCAGTTGCTCACAACTCACTTGATGTCACATTTCAGTGAAGATGATTGGTTTGAGATAGGGCTTAATACAGAACCTAGGTCGGGACTGTTTATTCTGCTGACGGTATTTCTCAGCACACAAGTTCCTGCTGTCACTGGATCCAGATGAAGAGTATAAAATAACCACTTGTACAAAGGTAGTCATTTTTGTCTATTTTTGTCGGAGCACTCCACCAACTTTAACATTATTCTTTAAGTTGTCCTTTCTCTAGTTTGTTTTTTAGAGGGTTGACAAGCACAGCAATGCTAAATCATAACAGAGGATTACAAATAGACTGAATAAATTAACAGTGTTACGATACCTACTGTCCCAAAAGGAAGCAAACGTCCCTTGCCAAAAAGTATTTAAATTTGTTGCTCTGAATGCCCTGTACAGCCCAAAGGGCAAATATCCCAAAGCAAAGAACTGGTAAGCATTTGGTACCAGAGGATGGCTCTTCTTTCCCTCAGGAGTTTGTTACTGCCCGTCTTACCTGCTCATGGCACAGGTAACCAGCTGGGAGACTCCTTGCCACCCACCCTCACAGCAAACAGAGCAGCTAGCTCCATGGGAACCTGATTTTGTTTGAGACCACTGGCTGTAAAATAATTCAAGAATGAATAAATCGTAATAATCAAAAATATTTAATTTGCCTTACACAGCAGTCTTATCAGGGGACAGATTTATCTCCAGGCAGTGCCTCCATAATTTGGAAGAAGGTTTATTTTTAACTTGTAGCTGAGAAACGACTGGATAAAAACATTTCCCTCAGTTCATTTACAAAGAACCACCAATTGTAGTAGCTTTCATTGCCCTCCACTGCCTGTTGCACTCAAAACTGAGGGACTTTTTCTCACGTTATTGCTCTTTGGAAGCACATATTCCCTTTCATCTAGAGAACTCTAGATATATTGATCAGTACACTGGACACCTCACTCATCCTTATGCAAGCAGAACACTGGGGAGCAAACTGTAATGCCTTGTTATTGCTGTTGTGACCTCCATAGTGCATATCTGACCTCACACAAAATCAGTTTTCTGCCTCAGTTGACAGGTAAGATAAAAAACATTGATAATAGTAGAGGATGCTCAGAACCTCATAGGAAATGTCCCTCACCTTCTTGTGGAGGGCCTTCATTAGTTTTCCTTTCTTGCGGACCTTTTAAACTTGATTTTTGGAAGATGTACTGAGTGCACAAAGTCAAAGGTAAAATTAGGTTACAAAAAAATAGTTCTCCCTTTTAAGCTGCTACCAATTGTTTAAGAATTTCAGCCTAACTTGCCTAGAAATCTCTTCTCTCAACTGTACTGCAAGTCAGGCTGGAAGATAAGCTGGGATCCCGTCCTAGAAAGTATACACCTAAATTTCTGTCTAGACTGTATATGAAGGAAGGCAGAGCTGAACTGTGTTGGTTTTGCAACACAATGTCAGCTGTTTTATTCCCTAACTCAGATTACATCTAGATCCATTTTATGCAAAGCTGTGGATGCAAGTTTCTGGGACATGAAATCTTAAAGGCAGCCTAGGATAAGCAGTAAATAAAGTATGAGCCTTTATTTCTTGTTAACATGCCTTGATATATCTTAGCTTGAGGGAACTGATCACCTTTACATCATTTCAGCCAAAACATTTGTTTCTTCCCTTGGTCTAGGCATGGAGAAGAAGGACATATAGTTAATCCTCTAGGAAATAAAGCCAAACTCAAAACTCAAAAAAAACTTGGTTTACCTTCAAAGGCAATTTTTTCTTGAAGCTCTTTTCCTTTATTTCCTTTATCTATCTTTCTAAATTACACAAAAAAATTTTAAAAACTGCTTTCTGACAAAAACAAAAGCAACTACTGTTTCTATAGAAATGTTGGATTGGTTTGGTGTGGTGTGGTTCCATTTGCTTTGGCTTGGCTTGGCTTTGCTTTACTTCCCTTGGTTTAAAATCCACTTTCTTTGAAAAACAGTTTTTAAGGAAAAACTGCTCTACTGTGTCTTGTGTTTGTAGCTGTGTTGGCATCTAGCTTCTAGCGATTATCTGGAGGACTGCATGAACATATTTATACTACTTGTTTGTGTTAACGGCCACTTACCAATACGATACGAGATACTCAAAATGAATGGCACAAAGAGTTGTTCTGTGTCCTGAAGGAGTTATAAGACTGAATACAGCATACTGACTGCCAAAAACTTTAGGAAAAAGGGAATTCAGGAGTAATACTAAGGGATGGTATCATTATTGTGATTATACAGACTCCTGATGGGCACAGCTGAACTGACTCATACTTCAGAGTTGAGTCTTATGTAGGAATTCATCATCACATGTTTCCCCCATGAAAGAATCACCTTGTCAATGACAGGTTATATGAGAAATTCAGTTGAAATATGAACGGCTTCTTACAAAATGCTCCTGTCCAGGTGAATAACTATGTCATGATTGCTAGTAAAGCAAACATCAGGCTTTCCTTTCTCTTACATTTTATGAAGTTTCCAAATCATTTACATTTTCAAGTAATATTTTATCAATAAGGACCAGACAGACTATTACTTTCAAGCATCAGGCTAGTCTATATAGTCAGCCAACCAGAAAAACTGCGCAGTTAATGGAAAATGGATAACTTTGTGTTTGCTGTATCCCTCGTGCTGTGTTTCTTAGTTGCCAACTCTACTCTTTTTACAATTTCAGCACTGAATTACATCCAATATGTAGCATATCTCAGGCCAAGCAAGAGCTTGATGAACAGCCTGGTGATAAGATGCATAAGCGATCTGCAGCTGAAGATTATATTTCCAACTACGGCATAGGATTTGACCCAGCAGAGAATGAATTTGACTATGGTTTATGCAATGAAGTAGTTAATGTAGCGTGCTCACCTAAACCCGATGCTTTCAATCCATGTGAAGATATCATGGGATACAACATTCTTAGAGTCCTGATATGGTTTATCAGCATTTTAGCTGTCACTGGGAACATTGTTGTCCTTGTTATTTTAATAAGCAGTCAATACAAACTCACTGTACCTCGTTTTCTAATGTGCAATCTTGCATTTGCAGATCTCTGCATAGGTATCTATCTGTTGTTTATTGCATCTGTAGACATTCAGACCAAAAGCCAGTATTACAACTATGCCATAGACTGGCAAACCGGGGCAGGATGCAATGCTGCAGGATTTTTTACAGTGTTTGCAAGTGAACTCTCAGTCTACACGCTGACTGTGATAACTCTGGAAAGGTGGCACACCATCACCTATGCCATGCAACTGGACCGCAAGGTTCGATTTCGTCATGCTGTGATTCTAATGATCTTTGGTTGGATGTTTGCTTTCACGGTCGCGCTTCTTCCCATATTTGGAGTCAGCAGCTACATGAAGGTCAGCATCTGCTTGCCCATGGATATAGAAACACCATTTTCTCAGGCTTATGTTATATTTCTGTTAGTGTTGAATGTACTCGCATTTGTGATCATATGTGCCTGCTACATCTGCATCTACTTTACTGTGAGAAACCCTAATGTAATTTCTTCAAACAGTGACACCAAGATTGCCAAGCGCATGGCCATACTGATCTTCACGGACTTCCTCTGCATGGCACCAATATCTTTTTTTGCAATATCAGCCTCACTCAAGGTTCCTCTCATCACGGTGTCCAAATCCAAGATCCTTCTGGTTTTGTTTTACCCCATCAATTCCTGTGCTAACCCATTCCTCTATGCCATTTTCACGAAGACTTTCCGCAGAGATTTCTTCATTCTGTTGAGTAAGTTTGGTTGCTGTGAAATGCAAGCCCAGATTTACAGAACAGAGACCTCCTCATCTGCTCATAATTTCCACACAAGAAATGGCCATTGCCCTCCCGCATCAAAAAACAGTGATGGGACAATTTATTCCTTTGTTCCTATGAATCACTTGAACTGAAATGCTTGCATGAATTAGTGTCTGAGGCATTGTGATAATCACTTTCAACTGTGAATTTGAATAATGACTTCAGCATAGCATGTAAACTTATTTTTTATGGGAAAACATTTTTATTTCCACTTGCTATTTTTGTTCAATGAACAGCCATCAGAGATGACACATCAGTATGTGTCAAAGTGTCCTTGTAGAGTTGTCTCAACAAATAAATGAGATTATAACCCGGTATCTCCCACCACACAGGCAGATATTCCCTTCGTTTTAGGAAGATGTGAGCTGCTTACTGAGAAGTTGTTATATATATTTGAAAGAAAAAAAACATGTAGAAGTAATTTTTTTGTCTGTGAAGCATGTTATAACAATGACAGGCTCTTTTCATTGATCATATCTCCTGGGATTACAGCATATAGAAGGCCAACTGAAAGCCCTCCTTCAGCACAGACTTGCTAGGAATGAAACTATCTTTTGTTGTTTCCATTTCCGTTCACCACAGCAGAGGGGCAGAAGGCATCTTCAGCTAGGCTAATATTAGCTGTTCCACAATGGAAGGCTCAGAGAATCAGATTTCACCTGAGTTTGGATGAAGGAGTTTGGTTCGGGATTTATTTTCAAGATGAGGAAGAGCAAGAACACAAGCAGGAGAAACCCTTCATAATAAGAAAGACATTTTATCAAATTCGTCTTACAAAGTTGGGTTGAAATCACTTTTGTGTGGCTGGACCCATTGGGTATGGCAAGATGGGTCAACGGGCTACTTTAACATGATACCTGAGGCAGGTTTGCCATACAGCAGTATTGGTGCATTGTACTGTCTGGGTTACGTAAAGGATGGTATATCCGATGTGGCATCTCAAAACCTGAACAAAATTTTCTGTGAAATCCTACAAGTTCTCTTTCCCCTTCTCTTCAAAAAAAAATCTTCATGTGCATATTATCAGATGATGGTCCAGATTTAAAGACCTGAAAGAAACCATATGCTACACATATTGAAATAACAAAAAAGCAAAAGCTCTTAATCAAGATTTCCTGATTTTTAAAGAGGTTTTGGATAACACCTCAATGAATGTACAGACTTTTAACATTATTTGAACATCGTATTTCTTGAGGCTTAGCAATTCCAAAAGGCACCAGAGATTTGGGGTTGGGTAGGGTTTGCTCATACGATTGTGTATCTATGTGTGGGTA
Source organism: Opisthocomus hoazin (assembly GCF_030867145.1). NCBI lineage: Eukaryota > Metazoa > Chordata > Aves > Opisthocomiformes > Opisthocomidae > Opisthocomus > Opisthocomus hoazin. Next base: position 35,245,124 of record NC_134415.1, on the reverse strand, counting down.
TGAGGGCATAAAGAAAACACCAGGACAGAAGTCTGGGCTTCATTCCCACCTCACAAACAATTCACTGTTTTGTCCCATGAGATTATAAATCTTTGGAGTCTTGATAGTTAAATGTGATGAACGTTGAATATTTCCTGCATACAACTCCTAAAATTTCAGTAGCAATTCTTGATGTTTCTATCCATAATTTGTCCTGCCATCGGCTTCACATTTCAGCATCTGAACCTGATGTGAGTAACTACAGGAGGTGATTATTCATTCAGTCCTAGCCAGGGAAGGAAGCACCAATTCCCTAGTGCATTAAACAGGGGAGATCAAAGATGGCATATTTGGGGAGGGGAATTTCATTGCTCAACACAAGTAACATTCTCTCCAAGATCCAGGAGAAGGGAGAACAAAAGAGCAAAACAGGACAAACAGTTCATCTCTGGGCAGCTCTGCTTACTACCCAGAGGAATCATTTCTTCACAAACGCTTTATGTCATATACTGTGTACTGGTGTGCAGCCATTAAAACCCATCCCGATGGAAGTGTCTGAATGATCATGTTCCAAAAATGATGAATGTTCTAGTTGCATTAAAAAAAAAGACTCTTGAATCTATTCTTGGGCCAAAATTGAGTGGTGTTTTTTGGCAGATAGTAGCCCATTTTTGTTGATAAATAGGGAAAATCCTTGTTGTGAGTCACACTTTTTTTGGCTGGGTCCTGACCATTTGCAAAGGCAATAGTCTGAGACCTGGCAGTTCAAGGAAGTACAGGCATAGTCTAGAAGCCAGTCTTGAAAATCCTCTCACAGCTACATCGAGCCTGTGAGCTTGGTAGAGCTCATCCATTTCATGCAAAACCCTTGCCCAGACGCTTGGAGAATCAGGACCCAGTTACATGTGCTTTACTGAAAAATACCCCTGAAAAGAGACCTTGCAGGGTTGTGTCTTGTAGCCAGAGTCAGACCAAGGCCCAAGGGATGAAGCCATCTAGCCCATGGCTTTTTCTCTAGAGGAGACTAGGGATGGACAATACTTAAAGAGCAAATAGAGCCTGCATAACGAGACACCCTGCCTTGTCCCTACCAGGAGAACAGCACAAAACTGCTTCAGGCCCATGTCATCCCGCCCACACATGCTGCGCAGGAACTCCAGTGGCACCTCAGGCTGTGGCAGCAGCTTCAAAGCTAGGAGGCTGACCCTGTGGTTGCCAAGACAAAAGCTCCTTCTTGTAGGCCTCAGATCTCCTTGGCTTTCACTAGTGTTTGGATTTTAACTTTAAGCACCTTCCAATTGTAAGGGGCATCATAGGACCTGTATCTTTCCCTCTGTGGGACACTGGTCCTTTTATAGAATTTTTTGAAGCAATATTTTTTCTTTGAAGAAAGTAGTATAAGAAAAAAAATGCAAGATACAGTTTATTGATGCTTGAAATGTGAAAAAAAGCCTGCTGGTGTGTGGTGTGGATTTTCTCAGCACTGAACAACATGTTTATGTGTGTAATCTTTAAACTATTTTACATTTCCCTTTGTGAAATCTATTTTAATAAAATCAATATCAAAACAAAGTGCCTTGAGAACAAGTGTACGACCAGAGATATGCTGACAAAGTATGCAACAAATGTTACTGCTTATCTGGAGAGCTCCATTTATGCAGCACAACCTCCACAGTTGGGTCACTGTGACCTAAGGATGAAACTGGGCTGATGAGACACTCTGAAATAAAACACTCCTATAACCTTAACAAAGCACAGAAAGGTATGTTTGAAACTTTTTAAACAGATAGCTTAGAAGCACTGACCTGCCTTTGTTTTAAATAATCTCTTCTATTAATTCATGTTTCTTATGAAATATGACATATAAAACATTGACAGAACTTTTACAGGCATTTTTCTCCTTTTTAATATATATATATATATTATGTGCTGCACTCTAATTTTCTTTCCTTCTTTTTTATAGCCAGGGCTTGGAGCTTTGTTTTGTCGAGTCTTTTGTTCAGACAAGTAAGTGTGTGTCTGTGTGTGCATATGTGTGCACATGTGTGTATGAGAGACAGGCCACAAGCAACAAGGTCACCGAGTCAAAGTCTGCCTCTTACAGGCAAAACCTTGGACGTTTTCCATCTTGGAGCCCATGGCTAGCTCGCTCCAAAGACCATCTGATAGTCGACAATACTGTAATATCTTCCAGTTTTCCTCCATATCTTTATGTGGCCCTTACATTTCAGTCTCCAGCAAGCCCCACAAAATGCCCAGTTAAAGAGCTATGGCTGTCTTTGCCCTTATGGTGCCATCATCAGAGTGACATAAAGATACTGTGCTGGTAGTGAATTTGCTGCCTTTGAGGACACAATAAACAACTTCTTCATCTGCTTGACAGAAGCATCGCTCCTTCAGGCATGTACCTTGTGGGGAACCCATATTTCATAGAATCATAGAATCATAGAAAGTTTTGGGTTGGAAGGGACCCCTAGAGGTCATCTAGTCCAACCCCCCCGCAGCGAGCAGGGACACCGCTAACTAGATCAGGTTGCTCAGAGCCCTGTCCAACCTGGTCTTGAATGTTTCCAGGGATGGGGCCTCCACTACCTCTCTGGGCAACCCGTTCCAGTGTTTCACAACCCTCATTGCAAAGAATTTCTTCCTTATATCTAGCCTAAACCTACCCTGTTTTAGTTTAAAACCATTACCCCTCATCCTGTCACTGCTGTCTCTACTAAAAAGATTGTCCCCATACTATTTGACCGCCCCAAGAAACACATATCTCATGTTGTGATCAGAAGTGGGAAACAAGGCCACTTTGTCTTGGCGGACTAAAGGCTGCATCACAAAAATTGCCACCACAGGTAAAGGTAATGGGAGTAGCTGGTTAAAAGCATCAACAAAAGCAAAAACCTGACTCAGTAGAGAAAATGAACTGTGAGGCCATCTTCTTTACAACATTGCTCTGGGGGTTACACAGATTTGCCAAGCAGGGTTTGCTCATTGGAAGGCAGGTCTATGCTTGAGCTTGTTAAGAATGCAAGATGAGGCTTTGCATCCCATTTAGCAAGTCTTCAAATCATTTGACCACATTTCTTTCCTGTAGATTCCCTCCTAATCATTCCACTGAGGACACATCAGATAATGTTATATTTAATTTATGCAGCTTTGTTGTTAAGAAGAGTTAATAATGTGAAATTCTTTATCCTGGCGGAATAATTTAACCATCCCTCCCCTTGCCTGAATGAAAGAACAGAAAAGAAAGGCAGGTCTGGTTCAAACGGTCAAGTAAGCACACAGAAACCTCCTCACAAATTTGCATCTTTAATACCAGCACGTGTAATCTTCCATTGTGTATGCAAATGTGAATTGCACGTACACACTCTTCTTCTCAGGGAGTTTTTGGTCCAAGTACTTCGTTGCAAGCACATATTTGAAAATCTGGGCCTTGTTGCTTTAAAATATTCAAGCACAGGAGTAGGATTTTATAGCTGTCATCTGGATAATTAAACTCTTCATTAACAGTTGTTCTCAAACCAGTAGGTGACCTTTAATTAGGGATGAAAGTACTCAGGAATGAATTTCAAGCATTAAGAAACTGCAGAGGACCCTTTGCCCCCCACCCCTCCAAGTCCATTGAAAACCTTTTGTAAAGCATCAGTTTTCCAAGAGAAATAATGCTGGGTGAGACAAAAAATATGTCTCCAAGTCCAACACATCAGATGAATGCTTCACTTAACCTTTATGTAACCAAAATATTGTATTTTCTTTTTTCTGTCTCATGGCAGACCTGGATCTTCACTACTCCAACCTAGACACCTGCACCAAGTTGTACCCACACTAAAAAAGAACAGGAAAAATTAGTGACATCACAATGAAAGCAGTGCACAGATGGGAACATGCTGTATTTATGAGTTTGTGGAAGACTGTAGGTCAGGACTGGGCAATACGGGCTTTTCTGATGAGTCATCCGAATATCCAGTGTTAAAATTTTGTGTTACAGGGGCCATTTTGGCTGAAATATAGTTCCCAGGGAACAAGCAATAGAAATTTACATGAGAAAATCCTATGGAGAGATAAACTTCAGAGGAAGATAAGTCACGGGTTTTTATTTCATTGTTAAAGAACTGTGTTACAGGAAAAAAGCAAAAGATTGATAGAAATAGCCTGTATATGCTGTGTCCGGGAAAAGGATAGCAGCTCCTTTAAGGGCTATCAGGGCTCCACACTGCACCATCAACAGCCATCTTTGCACTGAAATTCTTTGTACTGCTTGTGAGCTACAAACACCTAGTCCACTTTAAATGCTCACAGTTTCTTCTTTTCATGCCTGTGCTGAATGGACAGGCATGTGCCCCTTGGATGTCTGTATTCTTGCCTCTTCGTTGTCTCAGCTTTGCCCCATCTTGATCCTTTCTATGATGATGGTTCATGCTGCCTGTGCTTAGAAGTATTCTGCTTTTCCCTGCAGTCATGTATGAACAGAATCCATGTCCCTTAGAAATATGTCTTCAGAAATCAGCACTTGGAAGATCAGAAGCCTGCTCGTTGCTCTCTGCTTACTGGGGTGCATGTATCTTCTTACTCTGCCTTCCAGTTTCTATCTCCCATTTTTGTCTGAGTGACTGTTGTGAGGATAACTGGTCCTTTCTCAAGCTTAAACATTCTGCTTTGAAACGGTTCCTGTTTGAGCCAGCCAACTTCAATAAATCAGAGTGAAACACACCGATCACTCTCCCTACCTTCTGCATATTCCCCGGACTTTGCTGGGACAAAAAAAAATCTGATTTTTTTACATATGTGATTCAGAGTTTTCCTTCCCCACATTGCCAGCTGCATCCTTGCCTTGTTCCACAGATGTCATGAGGCACCCGTAAGTGCCCTGGGGGAAGGCTGGGGAAGAAGGGGGCAGGAACTGCCACTGTCTGGAGAAAGTGGGACCATGAAAAGTTTTAAAAGTATAGCCGTATTAGAAGTGCTTTTAAACAATCCCCACATGCTCCAAGGACTGCCTGAATTCACATCAAAGAAAAGCCCAAAGCCTTCCTTTTTTTAAATTTCATTCCTGCACCAAGGTCTGCACTAAGACAGGATTCATGCTACCGTGGTGTCTCTGCCTATGTCTATATGGTATAAGGCCGTGATAAAATACTAGGTTAGCAAGGGCACCAGAAACAGTGGTTTTGCTCAAAGCTGTACCTGTGCTAATGTACTCTGTTTCTCAGCAGAGCTAACTTGCCTGGACTATGCAAAAATTCAATTGAACTAGAGAACTTTTTTCCTAGAGGTGGCGTATGCACGTCACAGCATTTTCACCATGTTGACTTAACCAAGGTTTGTTTTTTTTCCAGTGACTTCAGCTTCTCCTGCTACCCAGCATTACCTTTCTCCTGGACTACTTGGTCACTCTTCCTTCAATGACTGTTGCTGCCCACACCACTGCTTTTAGTATCAGTTTTCCTTCCTTCCATAGATGGTGGCACCTTTTCACATGATTCTACCAGAGTCACTACAGAAACACTCATTAGTCATCGAGAAAGCTTTCAAGATGTCAGTATTCTATTTTTTCACAAAAAGGTGTTGTTTACCTCATGGTAACGCTCTGCCTACAGAATTTTCTTCCATGCATTTAACACCATCATAACTAGTGCTCAGCTTCAACACCTGTCCTGCAGCATGCTGCTAATGAAGGCACCAGCTCGGTAGTGCCTTTGGTCTCGGTTTCGCTGTCCCTCCTGCACCTCTTGTTAACCAGACAAGCGTCATTGTTCTCAGATCCTCAAAAGAGACTTCCCATTTTGACTGCCCTGATTTTAGGTGCTAGTCCTGTTTTGATGTTCGTCAGTGTCAGCAGAAGAAATCTGCTTTTGTCCATGAGGAGAGCCATCTGTGAACTCATGTGAAATTGGGGAGGGAAAAGGCGATCTGGGTTCAGAACAGCCTTGTTATTGCTCAAAGACCTCAAAGGGCACTTGAAGGGCAGCCAAATCACAACATATGTATTTACAATTCATCCTCTCTGCTTGTTGCTTTAGGTAAACCTCCCTGCATCACATAGCATCGCAGGGCAGCGTCACCATTGCTGTCTCCCAGAACTCACGGTGTCGGAGCTGCAGTCTGTAAAGCACTGTGGGACTTCTCTTGTGAAACTTGCATGCATGTATTTGCAACCACAAGTTAAAAAAGGTCACTAACAGTTAACTAATCAGGTAATGAGGCAACTAACCATGCAACTATTTAGGTCTGACCTAATTTCTGGAAAATAACCATCCAGGAATCCTTTGTTTTTTTTCCTCTTTAGGAATAATTCATTAGCCAATATGTTTTTTATCTTTCTGTGAAGGGTCTTACGTGAGTCATAGCCCAAATGGCTCTTGGTTACTTCTTCCATAATTAAAGGTCCTGTGTCACTTTTTTGAATGGTGAGAGACAACTCCAGTGCTCTGTCTGCTGTCCTCTTGCCCAGCAGACACAGATGGTGATGTCTAAGAATGTGAGTGAGCTGAGGCTGTTTGCATAATGCATGCTTCCTTTGCTCATCGAGTTATTGCAATCTCCACACTTTCCTCACTCTTGCAAAGTTCCCATTAGCAGTTGCATGTAGACAATAGTGAAGAACATAGGCAGAGATCTTCAGAGGGACCTAAGGAAGTAGGTAACTAGGATTCATGGACATTCTTGGGGTGGCCTCCTTTGAAAACCTGAGTTTTTAGCATCCTTTTAGTCTCAGAAAACTGTTTGGGGAAAGCGGTTACAGTTTTGCACGAGACAAGATGGTCATCTGCCCTATTTTAATTAACACTTAGTTACGCAAAGGCTAGTCCCCAGTGGTGCCCTTCTTACCCTCATGGTTTTCTCCCTCTCCCAAAAGACCACAAGGATAAATAGGCTTTTGAGGGATAAGCCTGTAGAAGCACTCACTGCTAGCAGAGTGAGGAGAATCACAAATGAGAGAGGGAGGGAGGAAGGGAGGGAGAGAGAGAGGGGGAGGGAGGGACGGATGGATGAATGGATGGATAGTGTCCAGGAAAAGAAGATACATTTAGCTTTTGCCATATGTCAGAGGTAGAACAAATTTCTTAAGGCTGCACCCGGAAACCAGACGGTATTGAGGCAAAATCTTCCAAGTCCTGTGCTCTTCAACCCACAAAGAGAAGATGGCTGTCTGAGGAGACAGTCCTAGTGAGGCTTTCAAAGGCTTTATCCCTTTTTTAACATTGGCAGACTCTGAATAAACAGTGTTGAGGAAGGAGGGAGGGGGAAGTCAGGGAGAATGAAATTTCTCTTACTTAAAATAAGACTATACAAATAATTCTTATGAGGGGAGTGAAAAGCTTTGCACTGAGAAAGCTCATAAAAAAGCAATGTTTAATTTTTCGAAGCTGGGTCTCCTGTGAGCAATGCTCTGCACTGAGACTAATATTCATCCCTGTTCAGAGAACCAGCACAAGGACTATTTCCACAATAAAATGACCTTTAAAGTGGGGCTGACATGATGTGTAAGTTTTGTGCTGGCCCTCTGCATTGCAGAGATTGCATGTTGAGGAGGGAACACTTGTCTTTCACCTGTGAAAAATCGCCCACACCTGCCCCATCACCCCCAGCCACACGTAGCACACATTTGTTTATGTGTCCTTTTTGCTCCAAGGCTCTGCATCATGAAATAGTACCAGAGCAACATGCCATTTTTAAAGAAAAAGCAGGGTAAGATTCATCCCCAAAAGACAGACGACTCCTGCTTATCACCTGGGATTGGGACAGTCTGTTTTGAGTTGAAAGTCACAGAAAGGATGCAAACAGGCTACAGGAACACCTGAGCTCCTGTCTGCTCTAGATGCATGGAAAAAAACAGAAGGAAGAAAGCCTGGGCAAAGGGAAGGTGCGTGGGAGTTGGAAGCTCCCAGCCTCTCCAAGCAAACACCCTTCCCTCTGCAGAGGGTGGTTGAAGGGCTGCAAGGTGGTGAGAGGGCAGGAGAGAGCCCACAAAATCTTCTGTCCTCTCAACAGCCAAGCAGCTGGGCTGGCCATTGCTTTGGCAGGCATTTATATGTATTCTTACCTAGAAACAAACCAAATGAGTTCTCCTGCTGAATTACAGCCGAATTTACACAAAAAACCTCTCATTTCATCACCAAGCATCACTTGCTGAATGTAATTGTCTCACTGCCTCATCACCTCCAGGCTTTATCTCTGTCTTTTCCTTCATTTTTCATGAAACCAATCCATTTCTAACCAAGTCCTTCCTACCACCGGAAAGCCTGTCTGCAATGAGCATCCCATTTGCCACTCTTGTGATCCTCCCATGCCTGCACTGGGTACTAATGTCTCCATTAGCAACAGAATAAACTCTCTTCTCAGCTTCTGCCTGCGTGGCAACAGGCGTGCTGGACCCCATCGCTCGCTGCTCCCTTGGCAGTAATGTCAAAATCAACAATCACGGCAGCGTCTGAGGACTGACTTGAGCCTCCTCTTCACTCCTCGGAGGTCATCGGAGCTGCACGGCCTGCCAAACTTACACATGTCTATGCAAGGCGCGCTTTTCCCAGGCAGCATGCTGGGCACTGCAAAACGAGAGCAAGCCCTGAGTGCTTTTGCAGAAGTGCTTTTGATTAAGCGCTGCATCAGAGTAACTTGCAGAGAAAAGCATGTGAAATAAATGATCATAGATGGTCCCACCTACTGCACGGGCATTAAAGCAAAACAGATAGTGGGGGCTGCATGGAGGAGGGCAGACAGTGGGCTGGGGAGTCCCTGCCCTCCCCTCCGTTCCACACAGGTCCTTTGTTCTAGTGCAAAGTTTTTTTATGCAAATATGTATGATAAGCAAGGGAGCAAGAACGGAGCTGGGGAAGTAAACATGTTGTGTTTTGTTACTGCATTGTTCTTGCTACTTGTTAAGAGCCAGGACACAAAAAACAGATGGTGCTTGAATACCATTAACTACTCAACAGCGTGATCGGGGGCTCTGCAGGAGCGAGTTGAACCTGACAGCTGCTCGAGGGCTGGCCCTGACTTTTTGGGGGGTGGGAGAGCTAGACCTTCTGATTTCCCCCCCTGAGCCTACATATCCTCTGTGTGTAGCATTTTAAAAGCTAAAGCATCTACTTGTTCAGAGCAGGAGAAAGAACCCAGTCCTGTCGGGTATGAGGCTCAGGCATCACTTGCAGTGCCTGCAGCTCTGCCATCGTGATAGCTCCTGCTTGTCATGCCTCCTTCCTTATTCACCAAGCTGCACCACATTTCTCCTCTGTGAGCCATTGCTGTGTTTTCCTCCACCACCTCTCAAGATATACGTGTTCCCCTTCTCTCTTTTTGTTTAAGTGCTTTTCTGTTTCTACCCTTTCCCTCCCCGTTACATTTCTTTGAACCAGCCCAGATGTTTCACTTCTGATGGGAATATCCTGCACTCCTCAAGCACACAAGCAGCCTAGAGGAGAGAATGCAGAGGCTCAAGGTAGGAAGCCTGGGCTTGATCAAGAGGCTGAGGCGTAGGACAATTTTTTGGAGGGATTTAGAAGAAATGGAAGGAGAATCCTTGGCCAAGCCCAGAGGATCCCTGAGAGCATTCATGTCCTGATTTGGGGTGGGCTTTTGCAACCAGAGACTAAACTTATCAGAAGAGTTAGGTTTAGAGAGATTGAGACGGAAAGGTAGAGATGCTAGCAATTATAAAAACTGATTATCATATTATTTATAGGACATTGGCTGGCATTGACCAGCTGATAAGAGCAATAGCAGAGTAAAGAAGGCTGCTGTGATTTAAAAGCCCTGGCAGGAAAAAAAAAAAGCACTGCTCAGCAGCGTCCGGCCACAAAAGCAGGCTGGCTGGATGCACGCACCCCACGCTCTGCAGGCAGCCCAGCCAAGCTCACAGCACCGAGCAGCTGCTCCAGAAAGCAAAAATTATAATTGCTGGGCAATTGCTGTGAACATACAGTTTTCCCCTCTTCTCATTCCCTAACTCTTTGCGCATTTTCTCTCTGCCTGGTAAGCCCTGCAGGCACAGAGGAAGAGTGCAGCATCCACACATGGGGACCTGGTGGTGGGCTGTCCTCACTGCCAGCTGGCTCTTGCCACCTGGGCTTGGTGGGGTCAGAAGATAAGGCTAGCTTGTGCAATGCACCCGCGTTCTCCCAGCACCAGGGGCTTGTGACCACCTGCTATTTTTGTACTTGTGATGCTTCATCACTGTTTCCTAGCCATTCCCTTTAATGGCATTTACTCACAGTTACATAGACTATCCAGTCTCAACCCATCCATGTTAATAATTCAGAAGCTTCCCTTTCCTATTAAAGTAGAAAGCAGCTGTCCTGGATTTCTACAGCATCCAGTGCTTAGCACATGAATAGGATGGCATTAGTTACCACTGCTGCTTGATAGCTGTTTCTGTCGTATCTTTCATCATTATTTATAACCTGATTTCTCTGCTTTCTAGACTCGACCCATGCATCTGCCAGGAATGAACTTCTCAGAGCAGTAAGTATTTCTTTCTCCTTTCTCACATCTCAAATCTCACCAAGGTTTTCTGAGCAGCTCAGTTAACTCTTTCACTTGCCATGACAAAGGGTGAAGAAATTGTTATCCTTTTCTCCAAACTTCTTCCCTTAGACCAAAATTATTCCTCCCATATCTTTTTCCAGTTTATCTAGTAGAATAATGTGAGATCCTAGTCTAGCATAATGAAAATATGTACATAGTACCAAAAAAAAAACCCAAACCACAAAACCAAACACAACTGACTTTCAGTTTAGAGAGAAATCATCTTCACATTGCAGCATACACTCTGTAAGTTTGGTTAGGCATCTCTTCATTTCTGAGCCATTTTGGACAAATGGTATAAATTTTTATGCAGAGGCTTAAGGTCCTGGCATGTTAGAGATTGTTGTGAAGTAAAACCCTAGTGGGTCATGCAGGTGCTCAGGCCAGAGATATTTTTTGACTTCTGATTTATTTTTCCTTCTTGAAAAAGAAGGTACCACGGACCTGCTAGGTAGTTTTTGTTTACTAATCAGTTCAGCTGGGAAAATACTATGCATTAGAAAATCCCATGCTTTTAGACCTCAGGAAAATGTGTTCATTATGCTGGAGAACTTCTGACCTTGCATATCTTCTAAGTACAGCATTTTAAAAAAAAACCAAACCACAATCCCTTTCCATGGTAATGCCCACGTGCTGGATGCTGTCAGGGCACTGCTGGGTGTCTCTCGTTCTCCACATTGGTCCTCAGGGACGCCAGCACTCCTGGCACATGTACACCAGCTGGAAGCGCTTGTTCACCGCTCTGCTTCCGTAATGTCTTTGATCAGGTTCAGGCCATCACATCCCAGAGGAATTTATCATGATGGACTTTCACAGCAGTCATTTTGTGCTAGTGAAATAATGAATAATACTAATAAATCCTGGTCTTGCTTTGTGGCAATACAATAGGCTTTTATGCTGGAGGCTCAGGCTTGAAGAAGGACATGAAAACCAGGACTGAGCAGCAGGAGCTGACAGAAGTTTCTGAGCAACTGAAAACTTTTGAACAGTCTCAAAATCAGACTTTTTGCCTACAGGAATACAGCAGACCTTGCAGCCAGGAAAGCTGGCGTGCAAAAGACGGGCATGCCCAGTGCAAACGTCAGGCTCTTGGGTCAATCCATGCATAAATGGCAGAGGTGCACAGTCCCAAAGAGCTGGATGAGCAGCACCCCAAAGGGCCTGTCCAATGTGCTTGGAAACATCAGCGTGCATGGGCAGTTCACCCGTCTACAGAGAACATGCTACTGATGATAATGAGAGTGTTTCAAGCTTCTGAACATCAAGGGAAATTTTGCCTTATCGGTGATGCCCATTGCCCAGATGTGACAGGTGTGCTTGACTCCTTGACCAGACTGGCAGTGGGTTGGTGCAGATTCTGAAGGAGGTAACAGCCTGAGTCATAGCTGGGCCAAGAACTCCTCCACGTGTTCTCTGAAAACCCACAAAGGAGCAGAGTGGCAGAGTGAGCATTGATGCATCTGAGCTTGGAACACTGATCATGCAATCAACTCATGAATAGCGGGTGGCTTTTCCAAGACTCTTTTATCAAGCATCAAAGAAAATTGTGGGTACAAGGAGTCTCCTGCATACCTGTCCATGGTATGTAACTTGACTGTGAGCCAACCACTTTATCTCATAAATACGACTGCTTAAATGAGTCTTCTTTGAGCTTTCCCAGCTAGGCAGCGTGGCTGCATGGTTGTGATCTCTCCTTCAGCTAGGATGTACTTCAAGGTACATTCCTCGAGGCAGAGAGATCTTTCAGCAATGGCAGATCTTTGGTAAGCAACCTATATCCCATGTAACCCCGTAGTATGATAACTTAGATTTTGCCTTGGTAACTTTGATTGCATGCTGAATTGATGTTAATGAAACATTCATATATAATCTTCTAGACATAAACTGTTGATCAAGTCCAGAGCCAAGTCTGGATGTAGCTGCACCTAGACTCCTCTCTGAGAAAGAGTTTAGAAAGCAAGGAGGGTCCACTCTGAACCTCGTGACTCAACAGGAGGGTCTTCCTTACCCTCTTGTCTGTGGTAGCTCTGTGAATCACTCTAAATCGACTATAACTCAAGTTTCCTCTGTATGTCACTTCCATGTAGTAAATAATAGAGTGAACCTTGCCATCAAACTTTGTTAAACCGCCGTTTTATAATGTTATATTAAAACCATTTTTGCTAATACCTTTGACAGCGGTTCTTTGAGAGGTCCTAAATCACGCATTCGCAACACCAGAGAGAAGCTGACATTTCCAGCCCGTGTCTCATTCACCTTAAGCTTGCACGGTGGTGGGAAGGGGCACCCTCCGCGATGATGTAACCCCCTCCATCATTGGGAAATGTCCAAAATAATTGCATAAACTGCAGGGGACAGCAGCTCCCTCCTGCTGCAGCTTCTGGCTCGAGAGCCGTGGAGCCAAAGGCAAGAGGAAGGAGCTGTCGGAGACAACGCCATCACAGGGAGCCAGAGCCACGATGCTCGGCTGTGCCTCAGTTCACAGCACACTTTGAAGGGAGGTTTTGCCTGCATCGGACATTGCTCCCAGATGGCTAACAGCAGGCAAAGCAGCTCCTGGCACTGCGTTGTGTCCTGGCTGCTTCCCCCACCCAAGGTCGGTCCTGTGCCAGGGAGTCTCCTCCTCAGCGCTGCTGAGCCTGAGAAATGAGTTACTCCGAGAATGACACTGCAACATGCTCCCACACACAGCTGCAGAGTGAGTTATTTAACTGCAGAGATATTATTGAAGTACATACTGTAATGCCTCTTTTATTTCCAAAGTGAAAAAAGGAGCATTACATCATGCCTATACTGAGAAATACTCCTTCCTTAAGGACAACAGCAGAAAGCTTATCTCAAAAAGCGTGATAAAAATGCAAGGGTGCCGGCAGGTAGGGACGGGAGAGGTCGGCTACTTCCACCCTGCTGCCTATGACCTTGTCCATGTTGTTCCTCTGCTTCACTTCCCACCCATGCGACATAGCTCATTAAAAAGAGGATGGGGTGTGTGAGGGAAGTTTTGTGGTGCCTCCCACTCCCCTGCTGCCAATACAGCAATCACACCTTGTACCACAGAAATTTGCAGAATTGCCAGGAGCTCAGTGTGATGGAGATGCCATGTCATACCTGCATAAAAGCACCAAGGTGCCCAGCATCTCCTAGGGATCTGAGGAGATCAGACGACTATGAGGGTCCCCACAGTGCACATTCAAGTTTGACATGGGAAGGCGAGAGGGTAGCTCAGGGGACGTTCACGTGGCTGGCCCTGACCCATGGTCGGCCCTGCTAGCCCATTGGATGGACCTTGGCACAGGCAGGCGATACTGAATTTATCCTATCTACAAGCACAGTAATCAACATTTGCTGCTTCTGCATGCCTACAGCATCTGAAAGGTGCATAGGAAAAAAAAAGCTATAACTGGGCTGAATCAGATCACCGACCATGACTGAGGTTGTCGTTTCTCCTGTGCTCTGTAAAAGATCTCCAAATTTCATTTCTACTGTCTGTGCTGTTGAAGCTGACAGGAGTTAGCATGCATTTAATACCAGGTGGGAAGTTGGAGACAACACTGCACACATGAGTGAAACCTTATAGGAGTCTGACAGAAGAGATTCGCTCACAGCAAAAAGGAAGACATTTGTCTTGATATATATTCTGTCACCTACTGCTGCAAATATGTCATTTTGTTGCTCTTTCTCCTCCTTCTCAAACAAGAATTTCACCTAGAAGGAAATTCAGAAAACTAGATTAGTTTATTTCCAACCCATAATAGATGTACTTTCACTTCTTTCCCTGAGCACTGGTAAAAATTTACAGCATGCTTTCATGGGTTTTTTATACATTTCCAGATTTTTCCATTTATGAATCAAGAGACTAACTGTATCAATAAAAAGACAATGATGTGCACTGGGGACTAAAGTCTGACATATAGGGGCAATGACTCCTGTATAGGGACCAGCTGTCTGAGGTTCTCAGTGTCTCTTACAAAATGCTCCACAGTTTAACATCCTCCTCAAGAGGGAGAAGAGCTCAGAGCTGCATTGAGAGGACCAAGGAAATAAGTATTTTCCATATGTCCTTGGACAAAAGTTGATGCTCAGGTTATGAGTTTTGCATACAGACAGTTTAAAAAGGCTGCAGTGGTGGTGCTCACAGAAGATTTACCCTTGACCGATTTAATGATATCAGATACCATATGATGATGACACTGAGAAATTGGTGTTCAATCTTCTCTAATAAGAAAACAAGTTTCTATTTTGAAAAAGCAATAATCAAAAGAATAGCATTTCTGAATCATTGAATGGTAAGTGTTGGAAGGGACCTCAAAGATCATCTGGTTCCAACCCCCCTGCCATGAGCAGGGACACCTTCCACTAGATCAGGCTGATCAGAGCTCCATCCAGCCTGGCGTTGAACACTGCCAGGGAGGGGACATCCACAGCTTCTCTGGGCAACCTGTTCCAGTGCCTCACCACCCTCACGGCAAAAAATTTCTTCCTAATATCTAATCTAAATCTGCCCTCTTTTAGTTTACAGCCATTCCCCCTTGTCCTATCACTACACACCCTCGTGAAAAGTCCCTCTCCATCCTTCCTGTAGGCCCCCTTCAGGTACTGGAAGGCTGCTATAAGGTTGCCCCGGAGCCTTCTCTTCTGCAGGCTGAGCAGCCCCAACTCTCTCAGCCTGTCCTCGCAGGAGAGGTACTCCAGATGTCTGATCATCTTTGTGGCCCTCCTCTAGACCCGCTCCAACACATCCATGTCTTTATGTTGGGGGCTCCAGAGCTGGATGCAGTACTCCATGTGGGGTCTTCACAAGAGCAGAGTAAAGGGGCACAGTCACCTCCCTCACCCTGCTGGCCACACTTCTCTTGATGCAGCCCAGGATACAGTTGGCTTTCTGGGCTACAAGCGCACATTGCTGGCTCATGTTGAATTGCTAACTGTACCACTGTTATCTAGTAAAATACCAAGAATTGTTATCATATGTTGGCCTAGCATGTCCACACTTTATTTATGAATTATAATGATAAAAAGAGATGCTTTCTTTGAAAAATTTGAGAAAAGTCTGAAAATTAAACCAGCAGCAGCAAAAACCTCACAAAATGGAACTTTAAACACCACCATGTTCCCAGATCTATTATTGGAAAGGTTGTCATATTTGTGTGAAATCTCAGGGATGGAATGTATGCAAGCATTCTGCTCAGCATGAACCCCAAACACCCACCACACTGCTAGATTAAATGTAATAATATGTTCCAAAAGGGAGATACACTGTAAAGCAAATTACACAACCCTTCAGTGCATTTTGACACCCAGAAGGGAAAGATGCCAGGGGAACTGGGGTTTTTTTGCCAAACATGTCAGATCCACAACAATGAACCACAGGGCTCCAAGAAAAAAAATGCAGCCGGGTTGCCAGCAGCAGCAAGATATGACCACAGAAAGGAGAAGTCAGTCTCTGAGCAAGAAGGGGCTCTCCATGGGCTGGTTGCTCCCATTGGAGCTGTAGCTATCATCTCCAGGACTGTGAACAAAGGCTCTGCCCTGCAAAATATTTATTTCTTCTTAAAAGCAGTGCTATTGAGCATACATGTTCATTGAGGAATGAACTTATTTTTTTGTGTAATAGGAAAATCCAGATGCAAAATGGAATTACTGCAGTTAGCTGCCTTTCCTATGGTAGACTGCAGACTCATTCCATTGGGAGTACCTGAATTTTGTTCAAGAATGAGAAAATGAATATCTGCAACATAAAGTATGCTTTTTTCTTGTGCTCTTAGCATATATGGTTTTATTCCTCTGTATTTCCTTCCTGTCACTGATCTTGTAAGAGTAATGAAGTCTTGAAAATAAAGGCCATCCTACCTCACACCCTCCATTGTGGAAGCTTTCATGATATGTACGATTCATCATATCAATGTACAGAGTATCACACTAGCAACACGATCAGAATAGGGGGTTAATCTTAACCCCCCCCCCCTTCCCAAAGGAACAAAACTACGCAACTCATTGCCTAAAATACAGTGTATATCTGCACCAAACAATCCAGTTCTCCATTAGGTATGCACATAGTGCTTTCCAGGTTGCTAGAAGACTATATTCTTCTCAGGGTTAGCTCAAGGCTCCTCAGATGTTTGTTGCCTCAAGGATGAGGACAAAAATAACTAATCCAGGCACAAAGCACTATTGCAGTGAAAGACATCCAGCTCCATCCAGCACTGTTCCCCCTGGGTAAACTGAGCCTGACCGATTTTGAAAAAACTCTTTCTTCTTTATCATCTGCTTGACTAGAGGGTCACAGGAAAAAGTGGACCTTTTTGAAAATATCACTACACATTACATTATTGCTTTTCTTCTAGAATCTGAAGTGACTGACCTATCTTTATTTGAATATATGGTCTATGGCAATGAATCTTGTATTAATTAGCTGTCTCCCTACAATTAACCAGTGTGTCCATTCCTGTAGACAGGTTGGGGAACTGTGGTTTACAGACATGGGCAGCCTTCTACATTGAGCTCACTGGGGTTCTGAAAACTACAAGCAAATAAAGAAACTGGTACATAACCAATACTTAACAGGGACTGGCATCGAGACTATTTCTACCACCTCCTGGATGTGAGCTCAGACCAATGCAGGCCCAGAATACTAGCTGTGTGGCTTTTATTAATGATCTTGAAAGAAATCAATGAGATTCTGACACCAGAAATCTGTGCTGCTCTGGAGGTAGCTAAATTAATCCATTTTCAATTTCTGCTGAAAATTTGCTGTCTCTAATAGATCTCAAAGAAAATCCTGCTGGAGCTGGTCAGCAACCAGAAACCAGTTGAGTTTCACATGACTTTCGAGTTTGATGGCAAGCCTTTCCCACTGCTGGATAGAAGGGAGTTACTGAATTTAATTATTTCAAGCTGCAATCACAAAAAGAAAAAAATTGCACATATATTTGTCTTTGCTTCACAACACAGGAAGAGAGAACGAAAAACAGAAAGAAAACTGCATAATTTGGAACTACCATCAAACCATGCTAAAAAGGTTCATTAACATTGTTAACTGAGTCTAAGTCAGCGTAAAGAGCAATGCTTTAAATGTGTGAATATATTCAGCACATCACCATATGAGACCTGGTTGGTTTTGGTGGCTGCCCTTTAAGGACAGATAATCGCCCGAGCCAGGGTTGCGTTAAGCTGCAAACCCTTCTTTCCCAGAGCATCCACATCTCGTAGTCTCAAGCAGAGATGCTCTGCAGAGATGCTTTGCCAGCTCAGAGGCAAAGGCAGACACATTAATGATGTATTAGTGCACCAAAGACTGTTGTTCTCGCATTCAAAGCAGCACTCCAAGTGATGTAGTGTAACCACAGGAGGCTTGCACTGAATATTGAGGTTATGCGAGGATTTTTCTTTTAAAAGTAATCTCACTCAGTTTATTTTGCTTGTTTTCAGTATTTGGTTGGATAACTTGGGAAATAACAGATTTTTATTTTCTTCTCAATTTCGTAATTGATCTGAAAACTTATAAGAAATTTGTTTCAGGTCATATCAGAACATTTATCCTTTTACTTGAAAAATGACATTGAAAAACAGTAGACAATATATATTCTAGATGAAGTAAAAAAATGTAATACTTGACCTGAAGATCAAATGCTTTGGATATAGGTTTCTGTTATATGATCAGGTCTTACCTTTTAGAACAAAATCTGTATTACTTTTAAATGAAAAATAACTTGTCTCGTGGAAATTTTAAAAAGTAATGTAAAATATCGAAACAAAACCTTTAATTCCAAAAATAGTAAATGCTATTAAACCAAACATTTCATTGGTTTTAGTTCTTTAGAACCACGGGTTTTTCAGCAAATTCATTATTAGCTTTTTTTTTTTTTCCTCCTTTGTTCAGTTGGTTACTAATTAACAGCAATGCAAAAATGCTAGTGCTACATAGAGGAAGAGGTTATAAAAATTGCTGTGATCACTGTTGTAAACACACAGCACAAGTCTTCAATAATTCTAATGATCTCCAGAAAAAACACAAGTTAGCTCTGCCTTACAGATGACAAACACAGGGCACAGATCCTTGAAATCTCTTGCTGTGGTCCTGCAGGACATCTAAGGCTTATCAGGTAGCACAGCCCAGAAGGAGTGGAGCTGTAGGGAGGAACATTTGAAGACCAGAGGTCCACAATATTTGTGTGTGGTTCACCATACCCACATGGATAGTCCTTGTTATTAATTTCTTTCTAGTCTGGTCCCATACAGCTCAACCCACCTTCACAGAGTGCATTAGGTGCACGTCTCTTAGTTTGCTCTGAAAACGCCACATGGTCCAAGACTACTCCACAGCAGGAACCAAAGGTGGAGTGAAAAGGGATGGTCAGGAAGTTCATTTCACAACACACTCTGGTTCTGCTTGAAAATGCTAATGCAGATACTACATTGCATGTACTAAGAGAGCCCAGGTCTCTGAAATGCTAATCTTGGTGCCATTTATATCTAACTTTAAAGAGGTCTACTGTGAGATGGTTTGAGTGTTTCAGCAGTACTAGCCAAAAAATGTGACTTCCAGAACCAGTAACAGTGGCAGCCAGTCAACAGTTACTACTCATTGCCAGAAGATGTGGGCTGTCCCAATTCCACTTTTCAAACGTACAGTTTTCTTGGTGACATCACCATCATCATGACTATTTATAAATGGATTTGTAACTGCATACCAAGGAAAGAATAATTGCTTAAGAATAATACTGATACAAAATCAAATACATATGAGTGAATCAAGAACAAATTAAGACTGGAAATAGGAAAACTGATTCTGATTAATCAAAAAATGAAACTGTGAAGCAGTCTACTTACAAGATAGTGAGAGCTTGAACCTCCCATTGTTTTAAAATGAGGATGATAAATTATGGAATGGGACATATAAAGAAGGGATTAAAACACAAGATTGCTGTATCAGTCCTGAGACTGCCAATTTCTCAGTATCTGCAGGGCAGGGAATTGATCGGAGCTTGCTTATTAATAGTGCTTGTTCACAGTTTATTCTGCACTCACACATGCCCCAAATCTCTGAGAGTACTAGGAGAGTAGACTGGGGTGTCCTTTTGCTTTTTTCTTCCTCCTTATACATACCTAACACAGCTTCTTTCCACATTCTTCTGAAGCACAAGAACTTGTCCACAGGAGACAGTATAGTGCGTTCTCAGTGATATTAAACCCCTCCAGGTGCTCAGCTGGCAGGTTTCCCTCATTTGTTCAGGGTTAAACTCCTTATATGGTTTGGAGTCAAAACCATTTTTCTCCAGATCAGTTTGCAATGATCATTGTTTCCCCCCTGACTGCCTTTAGTTTCCTTGCTTGCCATCTTTTTCTGTTGCTTGGAATGGCCTAATTCATGACAGCCTGGGAGTTTGCTCCAATTAAAACCTCATCTTTGCAAGTCTTGGGACACTAGAAATGTCCACAGCTGTCCTGTGGCACACTGTATTTGGAGGTTTTGGTCTTTTTAACACATTTTTCAGTTTGTTTTGTAGCTGGTGAGGAAATGAACAGTACATGCAAGAGGTATTCGGTTGTTCTTTATTATAAAGTGCCTAAAACATGGTTGTCTGGGGTGGGGAGGAACCGGTCGTGAAGACACAGCAGGTTCCTTGAGTCCCACCTTCCTGTGTGACAGCAATGGCTCCCTACAGGTTATATCAGGCTAAGTAAGTAATAAATTCAAGAGCCAAAGGAGAGGCTGGGACAACCACTTGTTTCAATCTTGCCTCTGTGTCTGTGATGAGCAGAGATTAAACCCAAGGCCCAAACAGTACTGAACTGTGGCCAAAACCAGTCTGACAGCAGATTTGTGATAAAGTGGAGGGTTTTAAATTTCTACTTACACCTAAAGTTTATTCTTTGTGCACCACTGCGTGACACATTTCTCCTGAAAGATACTTGCACCATTTGAAGGCAAAGCCAATGAGGAGTACTGACTATGACTAGCCTTATGGGGTTATGGCTACCCGAGCAAAAGGGACCTGCTCTTCTTTATTTTTCTCAGGGGTTCCGCCAGTGGTGGATGATGTCAAAGTCTCACTGAGTGCTTTGTGCACATACATTATTCAAGACATGCACTTTTTTGTGATAACTTTACATGGAGGAAGCAGGGAGTGGTAAGACGTACTACGTAAACAATATGCAGAGAAATTATCAGTATGTATCCAGTGATAACACTAGGCAATAAAGGTGCTACCAAAATTGACTGATACGCCTTAATAATGTCTTTCCACTTTCTGAAGCGAGGAAGAACAAAATGGAACTGAGGTTTTCCTGTGTTGGAGGTGATATTTTGTAAGTTCATGTTTCTTTTGAATCACTTTCTAGGAAAGGATTTTGCACTGAGAGTGTAACCTTCTCTAAAAGAACTCTCCTAGTGTGCTTCCCTTTATGAACTGACATTAACTGTTATTAAAATACATATTTATTTACATGGAATTGAAAACTCTCTTGTTTCATTTGGCTTCTATAACTATATTGTAATAGTAAATGTATCGGGTCACTGCGCTCTTTGCATATTATCTCCTTTTAGATTCTGCTTGCAAATCTAGGAATAGATTAGAGCAAAATATATTCTAATACATAGCAAAACACAAAGTACTTCAAAACAAAATCATTCTTTTGCAACTGCTTTTTTTTTTTTTTTTTTTTTATGAGTTTTGCCTAAGGGTTTGATTTCATAAAAGCTAGACGGGTGTTCTGCAGTTCTTGACATCCAGAGACTTTTATTGCAGGGATGGAGGTTATAAAGGTGGTTTGAGATTTCCAAGCTCAACACTTGTGTTCATAAGAAAGAACCATTTCCCATAATGGCCGAGTTAAATCTGTACAGGATCATTAAAATTCTGGAGGAGGAAAAAAGCAATTAACGTGATTCTGTCAGTATAAACAGCAGTACAAATGAGCTGCTTTGTCAGAAGAGCCCAACCCTTCACTGTACAGACACCCTCAACTGCCCTTAAACTCCAGTCTTCCAGCAGATTCCCAGTATTTTGCCAGCTGAGCTCACTTGCCTCTTCATGCTGAAGCCGCTGCTCATTTCAACCAGTGAGATATTCCTCACTTCTAAGATTCTCAGGCCAGAAAGGCTGTTCTGACAGTGGTGTCTGCATGGCACAGACAACCTCACCCAGCACCATCTGTGGCAAACAGAGTTTTGTTGCACTTTTGCAGAGTCCCTTGGAAAGATAACCGAGCATGGTTAGAAGTCTAAGCAGCATAGTGACCCGAACATAAGATGCCTATATGTCATCCCCCACATATATATTATTTCTTTGTTTAAAAAAACAAAAAAGAAAGAAAAGTATGCATTTATATATTTTTGTCCATCCTGAATACCTCTCCCATCTCTGTTCTTACTCTTTTTTCCTGCTGCATTTACACAGCTGGCTTTTACCATCATCATCTTCTCCTCTAGGCAGACATACACAATGAACAGCTCGTCTGTTTATCTTGGATAAACTAGACACACCCTAATAAAAAAAACCCCACAACTTTAATCTCCCTTTCAGAAAAAAGTTTAACAGTTGAAGCTGTCTGCACAGTGAATGATTGGGCCTTTCTGGTTAAAAGCTCACTTGCACTGCAGGTTTACTATCTCCAGGGCATGTTTTCAGACTTGCACATAATCTAGCAGCTCTTTTCTGAACCCTCCCCAGTTTCTCAGTGCTTCTCAGTCAGGATATCAGGATGCCATGCAGCACAGCGTTAACCACATCGCTGCTGCTCCACAGAGCACTAATGCCACACCCCCATCCGCTCTTGACAGCCTCTCCCCTGTACACCTAAGTACTGCATCCACCTGCTCTGCCTCAGCAGCCCAGCTGATACACGTTCAATGCACCTTCCACTACAAACCCTGAGCAGATCTCAGCCTTACTGCATTGGAAGACACAATGCTGCTAACGAAAGGCTCATCATGCTTCCTCCCTAAGACACCTGCTTGTCTTCCCACCAATGCTATTAACCACTCCACCAGTTTCACCACCACTGCAAGCTCTACAGATGATGATTATTCCAAATCATTCCTAAAATTGCTAAATAGCAAATAATAATTGCTGAATAGTACTAGAAATGTAGTTGCTAAAGTGCTAAACCAGTACTGGAACGAGTACTTGTGGAAAGCTGCCAGACATACCCTCCTTTGGATAACAGTTTTCCATTCACAGTTACCTTTTGCAATCTAGCAGATTATTTGGCATTTGACCCACTTAGTAAAGGCCAACCGTATTTGCAGATTGTCAATATTTTCATCAAGATGGCAGATTTCAATTGTTTTGCAGAAATAAAAATATACTGCGTTGACATCATTACGCTGAACAAACTGATGTTTCCTAAACCTACAGCAATACTGCTGCTATTATTTTTAATTCATTAATTATGGATTCTCTTCTATTTTTACATTATGTCTCCTACAGAGGGTTGCTAGATCAATCGGTCTGTAATTTGCTGGGTCATTCAATCTACTGTTTTAAATTGTGGCATAGTATTATCTCTGGCATCCCTCAGCCCTCATGCTCCAAGACTGGCCAGAAATCAGTGCAAGCAGTTCATAAATCTCCTTGGGCAATCTTTTCAATGCTTCTGGATACAAGCACTACAGTCCTGAGATTTTAAAATGTTGAACTTGAATAGTTGTTGTTTAACATCCTAATTAAGAACAGAAGAGAAAGTATTTGTTACCATGCTGAGACATGAAACCCTCATTCTGCTCCTTTCTGACCACAGAACAAACAATTATTGAACAATCCTGAGGCAAAGCTTTCAGGGAGAGTAATATTTCTGTTAGTCTAAGGGATAGTTTTGATCATACTGATAGCAAGTCTAATAAAACATTTTATCACTCCCTGCAAAATTTGCTTTACTTAAATCTTTAAACTATCATGGCTCCAACAACACTATTATGAGAAAAATCCTAATTTTTTTATCATCCTTGTCTATGACTTCCCATGTACCAATGCTAAGGTTTGATCTGTTACTCATACATTTAAGGAATCCCTTTAAAACAAAGAGGTTTAGGCTGTTCAGTGCTGTCTTTATCCTCTTTTATCAATTTTCTGAACTTTCTGTTAAATTTAAGAGATTCACATTCCAATTTGGGAATGTACGTGAACGTGTATACATGTATTTGGTTGCATCTATAATCGCTGCTCTCACTTCTAATCTGCTTCAGGTTGTACCCTGTTTTTCCCCAGTTGCTGAATTGCAGCAGTTTGAAATTTAATAAACCTTTCTTGAAGAGTTTTCTATTATCATTTGTACTCTGGTGTTTCAATTTTTCTCATTATGATTTTGTCTTGAGAATCATCCCTTTTTAGAGCAGAGAGGAAGCGAGAGAGAGAGATTGCGGATATATCTGTCTCCCATTTAGGAACAGCAAATGCAATTGGGTTTAATCATTCACATTTCAACAATGCTTTTTACTTTCTTCTGCAGCTATCAAGTCACCTTATCCAACAGAAAAATATCTAATACAGGGTTTACTTTCCAATAAGTCAAACGAGTTTCTCTTTTGCTCTTAGAAAATTACCCACTATTTTTAGAAACTCTAAGGTTGTGGCATGAGTGCAAGAATGTACACATGCTCCAAAATTTTACCTCCACTGCTTATTCCCTCTGCTTACCTCGCTTAGATGTAGGTCTTGGTGACCTACAAAGGTCTTTCTCCCTCACTCTTTCTTTTCCATTCAACCATTGCCTCCCAGCCCTTCTATATGTAGCCCTGTGACCACAAGCATAAAAAAAAGAGCTCTTCGCCTTGTGTTGTGATTTTGACTCAATTTCCACAAAAGAACCACACTGTTACTCTTTCACTCCTTCCCCCCTCCCACATGGGATGGGGAGGACAATCCAAAGGATAAAAGGTAAAAGCTCGCGGGTTGGGATGAGAAGAGTTTAACAGAAACTCTTCTGGCAAAGGGAGAAGAAAACAACAATCAATAATACTGATAAAAGCATATACAACATACAGTGTTCTCACCACCCAATGCTCAGCTTGCTCCTAAGCAGGAAAAAGCCTCTCTTTTAGCCAGCTCCCCACTTCAACACTGAGCATGGTGTCACATGGTACAGAATATCCCATTTGATTGGCTGTTTGGGTCAGCCCACTTTCAGTCACTTGATAGAGGGGGCTTACCATCTGGCTGTAATTTGAGATGCACATACTCCAAAAACCCACAACACCTGAGAAGGCCTGTGCTTTCTTTTTGCTGGTTGGTGGACACATGGCTGCTGTTTTGTTGATGACATCCATTGGGACTTCACGGGGCCCATCCTGCCATTTTATTCCCAGAATTGGATCTCTTGTACAGGTCTCTTGACTTTGTTTAATGGTGAAACCAGCTTTCAGGAGGATCTGAACTATTTTCTTCCCTTTGTCAAAGACTTCCTCTGCTGTGTCACCCCATATAATGATGTCATCGATGTACTGCAGACGTTTTGGAGCTTCACCCTTTTCCAGTGCAATCTGGATTAGTCCATGGCAAATGGTGGGACTGTGTTTCCACCCCTGGGGCAGTCGATTCCAGGTGTACTGGATGCCCCTCCAGGTGAAAGCAAACTGTGGCCTGCACTCTGCTGTCAAAGGGGTGGAGAAGAATGCATTGGCAATGTCAATTGCAGCGTACCACTTGGCTGCCTTGGACTCCAGTTCATACTGGAGCTCTAACATGTCTGGTACAGCAACACTCAGCAGCGGCATCACTTCGTTCAGGCCACGATAGTCTACTGTTAACCTCCACCCTCCATCAGACTTTTGCACCGGCCATATAGGGCTATTAAAAGGTGAGTGAGTCTTGCTGATTACTCCTTGACTCTCCAGCTGATGAATCAGCTCATGAATGGGGGCCAAGGAGTCTCAGTTTGTGCAATATTGCCACCAGTGCACTGTCCTGGTAGCAATTGGCACCTGCTGTTCTTCAATTCACCACAATCCCACAACAAAGGGATCTTCTGAGAGGCCAGGCAGGGTAGAGAGCTGTTTGATCTTCTCTGTGTTCACAGTGGCCACACCAAACACCCATCGGTACCCCTTTGGGTCCTTAAAGCACCCTCTCCTGAGGTAATCTATGCCAAGAATACAAGAGGCCTCTGGGCTGGCCACAATGGGGTGCTTTTCCCACCTGTCCCCTGTCAAGCTCACCTCAGCCACAAGTACAGACAATTCTTGGCATCCCCCTGTCACTCCAGAGATCCAGATGGGTTCTGTGCCCCTATACCCTGATGGTATCAGCATACTCTGTGCACCAGCGTCTACCAAAGCTTTCTACTTCTGTGGGTCTGATGTGCCAGGCCATCAAATCCATACAGTCCAGTACACCCAGTCATCCATTTCCTCCTCCTGGCCAAAGGCAGGGACCCTCTATTCTTGTTCCTGGTCAGAATATTCGCTGTCTGACCCTTGCAGTGGCAGACCAGAAGTCCCCTCACCATGGTCAAGGGAGATGATTTCAGTTCTTCTGTGTCTGGGAGATTGCTGATGGCCTTCTTGTGTCTCATCAGCAACTACACTGACAGCCTTTTCGGGTGGCCCTTTCTTAACAGTTGTCTTCCCTCTCAGTTCACATACACAGGCTTCCAGCTTAAAGATGGGTTCACCATCGCACCTCCTCGTATCCTCTCCCTGGTCACGCAGGAAGAACCAGAGTGCAGCATGCATCTAGGGCTCCCTTTTCCTCTGACCAGGCCAGGAGAGGACCGATTTCTTGGGTCATGCATGGCACCCAAGACTCTGTCCCATAGGGATAAGGAGGTGCAGAGATTTTCTTCGATGTTTTGAAGCCAAGAAGACACTCTCTCCACAGCTGGTGTATCCATATCCAGGCAATACATTGCTGCTAAGCTGTTAGAATATGATGCTGGGGAACTTTGAATCACCTTCCTCCACATGGCCCATGTACACAGACAGGACATTCTCTAGATCTTTGGAGACCTCATCAACATCAAGATCATGGTAAATGACTTCTAGCACTGCTAACTCTCTCAGGTACTGGACCACTTCATGTGCAGTAGTCCACTTTTCTGGGGAGTTCGCAAGATCTTCCTTGAATGGGTATCTTGACCTCACACTTGAGAGGAGCTGTCTCTAAAGACTGCAAATTACTATCTCTTCCAAGTCCTCTCTCAAGTCCCTGGTTTCTAGCAAGGCATCCGAGCTGTTGGGCTTCTTTCCCTTCCAGCTGCTGACTACCAGCCCTGTTATCCCAGCACCGGAGCAGCCAGGCAGCAAAACACTCACCTGGCTGGCAGCTGTAATCTTTTCACATGTCTTGAAGGTCTGCTGATGTCAGGGACCAGGTGATTTCATCTTCCTGTTTGAGCTTTCTGACTTCTTCCTACAATTCCCTTGTCAAAGGACCAGCTTCTTGACCAGAACTTTCCTTTTCATCCTCCTCTGTTACTAATTGATGATATGGATCCATTGTTCTCCTTGTCCACTGCTTTTTGTTTTTCACTAGTGGGGCAATTACTGTAGTTGTTGTTGTTCGAGTCCCTCCCTCAACTCCATTGTGCTCAGGTGCAGTCTGGGTCCCTGCCTCAGCCACAGTCTTCTGAGAGTACTGAACTGTGGCTTGATAGGCACAGGCCAGACCCCAGTACAGTGCTAGAAGCTGCTGGTTTACATTGGGGTAAACAAGGCACCCTTCTATCTGGTGGTGCATCAATTTGCCCAGGCTGTTTGCCTGTTCAGGTGTAAAATCCCAGGCTATGGGAGGTGATAACCGTCCTAGGAACCTGCACAGATGCTTCCACACACCCTGCCACCCAGGGACTGGCTGTTTTAGGGCACATTTCAGTATTGCCTCACCCAGAATCTCTTATCTCTTACACCAGGACAAGACCACATTCCACAGAACCCATAATATGCCAACAGTATTAACTAGCAGTATTAGAAGCTCACGTGTGGGTGAACAAGGACTTCAGGATCCTGCCTATTAAACCATCCACAGAAATCCCAGGTAGGGAGAGGGATATGTATTCCCTTATCGTCTTTACAAGATAGCTTCCACAATACAGCAAGGCTGTCAACACCAGAACAAAGCACACAGCCATTGTTTGTACTAAAATGCTCCAAAGCTCAGCAAAAATAAATAAGCAACACAAACAACCAATTCTGCAACTCACACAGGAACTTGCCACTTAATGACAACTATAGCTATAGCACATTTAGTACAAAACTGCTGTATTCATGCCTCACGTTGGGTGCCAAAGAACTGTTGTGGGTTTGCCTCAATTTCCAACAAAAGAACCATGCAGTTACTCTCTCACTCCTTCCCCCCTCCCACATGGGATGAGGAGGACAATCCAGAGGAAAAAAGGTAAAAATTCATGGGTTGGGATGAGAACAGTTTAACAGCATGGCAAAGGGGGAAGAAAACAACAACCAATAATACTGATAAAAGCATATACAACATGCAGTGTTCTTACCACCCAATGCTCAGCTTGCTCCTGAGTAGGAAAAAGCCTCTCTTTCAGCCAGCTCCCCACTTCAATACTGAGCATGGTGTCACATGGTATAGAATATCCCATTTGACTGGCTGTTTGGGTCAGCGCAACCAGCTTGTTGTGAAAATTAACTCCATCCCAGCTGAACCCAGGACACCCTGCGAGTACAAATGACATCTTTGATGCAAAGAGCTCCTCCCAGCCTACCACAAGCACCCAAAATACACACACCCCTGCTGCCCAATTTAATGTTCCCACAAAGGCTATGGACAGTATTTGGGCACTCCAACTATCTTGGTCTTCCAATCAGCTCTAATTACTCCTAATGATATCAAATTTCTTTTCACAAGCGGGAATGTGTAATTCCTCTTGTTTTTTGCTTGAGATTCTGGTGTTGGTAGAAAGGCTGTTAAAGAACTACTTTTCTTTAAATGCTTCAGTGTTTTCGTTCCTTACATTGCTGTAACCTTCAGTTTACGTAATATGACTTGAGAAAATGTGCAGGGTTAGTGCCTCTTAATTCTCTCTCAGTTGTCTGCTAGTTTAAAATCTTTGGGGTCACTTTAAGCAGGTGACCCACTAGATGACCTCTAGGGGTCCCTTCCGACACAAAACTTTCTATGATTCTAAGATGGGCAGCTGTCTTAGACCCAAGGCAGCTCACATGTCTTCCAGCCCTCCCCCTGCGTGCCCTCCCTTGTCCCTCCTCCAGTGTGCTGTCATCCACAGCTCTGCAGTGCCAACTCATACAGGTGAAAAATTCTCCCTCTCTCACTTAAGAGACACTTAAAAGTAGTGGTGTGGAGAATCATGCCCAAAACCCTTCTTAAATGTACTTCCTCCTGCATGTTCATGTCTCCAGTTGACATGCTATGATGCTTAAGCCCAGAGGTCCCCTCTTCATCCTACCAAGTACATTCACTGCAGAAAGCTTTTCTGTATGTCCATATAGCATGGTGACATATACCTATTACACTGAAATTATTAACCATGCTTGTTTTGCTGACTACTATTTGAGCAATTCACTGCTGTAGCACAGAAGAAGTGCCTCCAGCCCTGTTAATCACATCGTTTCCCTAGGATGTTAGGTGTTCTGACCACCAGGATAGGACCTGCGGCTCCTCTAATATCTGCAGGTTATGGGCAAGCCACCTTATCACCATGCAAACTTGCAGCATCAACTGAGGCCTGAAAGACTAAATATTCATTCTCTAATACATGAACCTAGACAGAGAGCTCTACCCAACCACCCCCCCACCCCCCCCAGGCACTCCAGGTCTCACTGCTGTTATAAATAAACTGCATGCTGGCTATTTTGCTTTCACCAACTGGTGTTCCTCAGGCGGTTCTGCACAGCCTTGGGATGAGCTGTAGCGATTAGTACTGGTTGTGCAGCCCTCAGGGATGTATTTTTGTCAACTTTTCTTATTTTTTTTCTGCAAGGGAGAGAAAATTTGACAAGTGCATCTAGTCCTGATAACAAAGCCATTGTGGGAAATCAAGTGAGAGTGGTGCCAGTTGTTCTGTTGTGTCTCCCTCTGTTTCCTTGGCACTTACGAGTCTATATTGTTTCTTGTGTCCATAGAACAAGTGTGGGATGCGTCATACTTGCAAAACACAGCCTCCTTGTCTTCACATGGTAAAACATGAGCAAGTCACTGCAAAATATTAGCTGGGCTAGAGAGCCTGGCTCTCTGACTGAGGGGAATGGCATCTTGCGTGTTTTAGCAGAGCCACCTAGAAAAAGTATTTGCATTTTAAGGCAGCAGTGGGATAAATTCTCCCTTGGCTTTCTGCAGTAAATAAACATTATCTTCAGCAGGACAGATTTGCAGATAATCAGTTCAGTGTGAGTTCTTCATAGAGCACTGTGGTGCTGGACAAATGTAGTCATTAGGTGCATAATTAAAGAGTATTGATAGAAGTAGGGAGCTTAGATTTTATCTGTATATGAGACTTACCCATCTGTGATGGAAATGCTGCATCTGTCACTCAAAAAAATCTCTGAAAACTTAGAAAATGTTCCAAGAAATTTCCTGAGAATGAGTGGGGAATTTAAAAGTACTTTTAAGAAGAAACGATTCCAGGGACTCAAGCTATTTATCCAATCAGGTCTGAGGGGTTACTCGGATAGGTCCTAAAAATTCCTACCCAGTGAAGAAGAATTTGAGCAGATCTCAGTCTGTTACCTAGCAGTCAAATGCATCAAATATCAAATGGCAAGAACCTGAAGCAAGAAAAAAATGAGTCTCAAAACCTGCTGCAGTTTTTAAGCAATGTTTGTACTTAATCACTGCACCAATTTACCAAGGCTAAATTGGATTCTCCATCACAGGCAAGTGCAGCATTAAAAGGGGAGGGTTTGGTTTGGTTTCACTAATAATTCAAATAAGAATTAACTCAGGGCAATCTTGTGGCCTTGATAGTGGCTTTTAGCTTTTCAGTCTGCTGCTTTTCTGTTCTTGACTTGCAGAAGGGGCGGAGAGCTGTCCTGCCTTCTGCCACTCAGCCCTCCTGCCACGGCCAGCACAGGTCCCTCCACGGGAAACCTCAGAAGGTGAAGAAAGGGACCGCAGCCACAGCATCCCCTCCTCCTGCCACTGCAGGCAGGGGAGCCACTGAGATCATCACATAAAAGTCTACCCGTGCCTCTATTCTCTTTTGTTTCATTTCCTGCAGTACACAGTGCTCAGCCACTTCTAAACTTACAACCCTATGGGGTTCAGCTCCTTCCACGCCTACCTCACGCTGGCATAATTTTTCTTGAAGTGGGTAGTACAGATATTTTGTCATCACTCAGCACCCCTGCCTATAGCAACAGTCTCAAGCTTATGGCTTCGGTAAGAAAACCAGGCAACGTAATGACACAAACAGCAAAAGTCCCTTTTGAGACCCACACGACTATTCCTGGGGTAGCCCTAGGTGGCAGGAATGCCCAGCCATCCTCTCTCCTGTTCACCTCAGCAGGGCAGAAGGCCCTTTTCAGGGGCCTATTTACACACAGACACACTCAGGAAGGTCAAGGCAAACCTGCTGCAGGCAGGAGATGGACGTACTTCAAAGCACATTCATTCTGGAAGAAGATGCTAAGACAGCTTCAGGGTCCTAACACACGGGCTTTGCAAGATTTAGCTGGCATGGCAGAGCACACTGTCTTTTCCACCTGCCTGTCCTCCCTGCTTATTCCTATCACCAAAGCAAGACCTCAGGAGATAGAGAAGGTGTAATTCCTAGTGCCACAGTTCGTCGACACGAGAGTTAATCCAAACTGCAATTGATTGTGCAAGCAATTAATAAGACAGAGTGATAACTGCGGCACTGCAGAGAGGCTGAAGGCAGGCCAAGTTATGACCCTGCTGGAAGAAGTCTCCAACTAGAGCAGGGAACAGACTGCTAATCGGTTAAATCTTCCCGACATGAATCACCTGAGTTTGTGCAGCAGAGTCTTTAATTCACTATAATTTAATTCTCCAAGGCATAAACTACAGAGATCTACAGCCACTTAAAACTCCTGAGTGAGAGCACCCAGGCATGCTATGAATTTTCCTGCATCTTCAAACCTTCAGTTCAATTTCTACCTCTCATGCAGACATGGACCAAGAGCCATATAACTGCTTTTCAGGCTTAGTCTTGTGCAGACTCCTAAGGAGAGGTCTGACAACACAGTGTCTCAAAGCTTTGACCAGAAATGGGGTTTTTGAAAAGCTGTGTATGTGACTCCTGCCCTGCTTTGCTAATTACATCTTTTACCTGTCCTGTTGAAAGGACTATTTTCCACTGAAGACTGTTTTTCTGATTAGGTGTGAAGTGCTTACCAGTCTCATTTGGACTTGATATTGTCTTCTGCAGAGACTTTTTTACTTGGTTTAGGTATATAGCAGAGTTCCAGCTGACAGAAAAACTCCATCTCCTTGCATCTGAGAAGTGTATAAATTCTGAATGCGTAAGTTCTTCAAAATTGAATGTCCTTAATGAGGTATGGGTCATAAGCACTTCTGCTATTTCTCCATATCACTAAAAAATACTGTGAAGATTAAGGCAGTGAGGTTCAGAAATGTATTTCAATCATTATGGGTAGTTTATATAAGAATTGTTATTTTAGATGCATACTGCTGAACGCATACCTAAAACCTAGCTGGGTTTTAAGAGTAGTGTGTGTTTTGATCTGTCTTTTATTCAAAGCCAATTAATATTTATACTCTTATAGAAAGCTAAACTAGGCTTTAAGATCAATTAAATCTTTTATATTTAAAACTGTAACCGATAAAATTATCTTATCTTGTCCCAGAATGTTGCTTCTTTTAAACTGTAAGGACAGTGCTTCCTTATTACCTATTTATAGAGAAATGGTAAGGAAATGTTTAACTCCAGTAGAATTTCATCAATCTTATGAATATTACTATGCGTTTATATTTACTTCAGAGATCTGGGTTGAGTATTGGACTGTTTATTTTTAAGAAAACAATTTTTTTTCACACATCACCAGTATACCACTTCGAGTTTGTAGAAATTACCACAGATCGAAAGTGGCTGATCTGTACCATCAGCGGTTTACACTCATATATGTAAATCAGCTCCTGCATTAATGAAAGGAGCAATTCTGTCTGTTGTTATTTGATCCTTTATAGAAGAGGCAATATTGAAAGTGAACCAGGAATATCGCATTAGAAATGTCAGATGCAACTGGAAGGCAGTTAGTAGGCCAGGTTAATCAACAATTCCAAATTCCCTCAACTGACACCTTTTCTGCAAAAATTTAGCGATGGCCTCCAAGAGGAGGAAAACCAATTTGGCCCATAACACCCACAACAGTTGACGAGCCTAGATACTTGTTGGCCTATCAGCTTCCTTCTCTTCTGTAACAAGCCTGTAACACAGCTGTCCAAGCTGCTGCTACAGAGCTAGAGAGAGGTTCTGTACCCCATCAGCACTTCTGCATCATCCACCCCCGTCCATGCTTTTGCCACTTGCCTCTCTACAGCTGAGGACCCACTACCTAGCGCTTTCCATAGAGTGGAAGCATGAGTGCAGCCATTACTAAGTACAAGCTCAAGCAGCATAGTCTTGCCCTACCTCTCCTTGTATTTATTTAGTCCTGCTGTTAATAATCCTTCGTAGCTTGAGAAACAAACTTCTTTGGAAACAAAGACTTAGGCTTTGCCCTGAATTCACTCCAGCTCCCTGCTGACAGATACTGTGAACAAGCTCTTACAACTTGTCTCACTTTTCTGATTAAAAGCATTATCTTTATGTGAGGCTAGAATTTAAGGCATCAGATTGGACTCCAGCCGTAGCTAAGTGACAGTGTTTGCTAGATAAGTATCCTGAAAGCTTTGCAGAGGGTTTGCTCTTCTGAAAGAAACTGTAATGATACCATAAATAAAGAGCGGCACACAAGAGGGCTCAAATTGGATTTCAGCCTTAGTCGAGTGATAAAAGGGCAGCACCTTTTAACTAGGATACGAAAAACCTTTCTATAAGGGGTCCTCCAGAAATGAAATCAAATAAACACACACAATTAAAAGAGAGAGAAAAGCAAAGAGCCTTGCAAGGGCAGTCGGTTTTCCCAGGTAAAGTGGAGACAATGAAAGAATATGCAAAGTACCCAGTCATAAGAAAACACGTATGAGCACATCGATCACTTTAAACCATAATCCTCAAGGAAATACCAGTCTTTTTCTCTACCTCTAAAAATAGAACTGGATCTTTAATCATGTCAGAGGAGTAGATAATAACCATCAGGAACCCACAGAGAGTTGACTACCAGCATGAAGATTTTCCTCTGTATGAGAAACAGCACAATTTTAGCTTTCCAAACATAAATGGGAAATGGCATAGGGCAAATCATAGTCTGCTGAGAGGATAATAATAGTTTGTTCAGCCTATGTCACACACATAATTGGTTCTCTTTTTTCATTAAAGAATTTCTGTCTCTGGCTTTACATTGAACTAGACCTCATGAACAAAGGTGATCTAACAAAAAATAATATACTTCACATTAGTAAAATCATCCATTTGAATGGATGTGTGGGAGAGGAGAAGGCCTGTTAAATAAAGAGCTCCTCTCCCATATATCCACATAAATGAATGATTTTACTAATGTAAAGAGAGGTCTACCACTGTTAAGCCTTGTCAATGAGATCAGAGACAGAGTCCTACTCTCTGCTCCTTAAAGTATATTATTTTTTGTTAGATCACCTTTGTTCATAATGTGGCCATTGAAAATTTAATGTCCTGACATATATCACTGTCAGACTTTATTGCACATTCACGAAGGAAAGTAATTTCATCATGTGATAGACTATGAAGGCTACTAAATATAGATTTATTGGAAATTCCTGTTGAAGGTAAGTGAATCCTTTTTGCCAGCTGGAACAGAGAGCTACAGTCAAGCTATTTTCTTACCTGTCTATTATTCTTGGTGTAGAGAAAATGATGACTGCTGAGTTCTAAAATCAGATTATCACTGCAGTGCCTATAAGCTTATTTTTAAGTACCCAGTGTTTGTCTTACCTCTGGAAGCAAAGCAAAGTCTCTAGACTAAACATTTGGCCAGAACCTATGATTAAAACAAATCATTAGGGGGGAAAGAAAAAAAACAACCTTTTTCCACAAAAGTCCGGTTCCTACCTCCTATATTGAGCACACCATTCCCAAGGCCAAACTCAAGTGCTGGTAATCAGCAAGGTGATGGAAAGCATGTGAACATGATCATAGCTCTGCACCATTAGAGGATGGGCAAGCAAAACCCCTGCCAGAAGAGGTACCTCAAAATACAGTCTGGTCAGCTGCAGAAGCAATGCGGTAGCACATGGGCACCCGCTGCCACTCCTTGAAAGGAAGGCACACGCCACCTGACCAGAATAAGACTATCAATGAGCCACCTGGGCTGTCACAAGTTGCTTTTGTCTCGATTTCTCACTGCAAACCAGCAAAACTAAAAGGAGGGGAACGTGGATGCTGCAGCAGGCAGTGGCTAGCCAAAGCATACCTGCCAGCGGGTGACTGCAGCCAGAGGAAGGGTTGCTGTCGCAGTCTGATCACCATATTCCTCCCGGTACCCTATATTTGCCAAAATATTCTGGGTCTATGCGATATTCTTGTTGGAGATGTAGGTGCCTGCTGCTGGCTGTGTAGCTGATGGTTGTCTCTTCTGCAGTAGTTGACCACTCACTGAAGGTTGTTTTGGGCATCTTTTAAAACGGAGCCAGGATGGACTTTAGTAGGTTAGAACCAAGATTAGGTAAATTTAGTATTTTCCTTCTAATATGCCACGGGTTTCCTTTAAAATAATTACCAGCATACTTTATCTCCTAATTTTTCTGCTGCTGCTTTCTTGCTACATGAAGTGGCTCATCAGCTAATACCATACAGCCTCACGTGTTTGCATCCATGCCCTACAGGTTTACTCTCCATGGGCTACTGCCATTACAAGGCGCAGTTATGTGTGCAGCACTGTAACCAGCAGCACATCTGTGATTCCCAGGACCAGGAGAAGAAGGTACAAATAAAGCAGCCAAGTGTTTCATAGTACTCTGACAAAGAGTGAAGTAACCCAAAAGCGCAGCACTGTGCGCATCTTCCTCTATCCGACCACAGAGCTGACCACAGCATTGCCATCACCTGCCCGTTGCTGCCAGGGCTAGGGCTGGTCAGCCCTGAGCAGAGGGACTGAGCACATCCAAGCCCAGGGCTAGGGCTGCTGACGGGGAAAGTCTGTCTTGCAAGTGATCAGCGAGCACAAGCAGAGGGAGATTGAGTTTAGATGTTTGGAATCAGATTAGAGGATTGTGCTATTCATTTTGCTTTTTCCTTTTCCATTATTTCTTTGTGGGCAGGCAGAATTGTCCCTCTAGTCTGAAAAGAGCCGCAAGACTCAGCCATCCATGTGAAACTTTGCCTGTATGTTTGTGGCTGAAAAATCTTGTGCAAATCCCCAGGAGGTCAGAACTTGACTTGAGAGTCCATTTCTTCTGCTGAGGAAGAAGTAATGCGATTCATCAAGGGCTTGGGACCCCTCCAGTGGAGACGGTGCCCTTGCCTGAGTGCTCTGGACAACACAGCTCTACCACCAGCCGGCAGGCAGCCCCGAGGCTGGCCTTGCTAGGGATGACCACAGGGCTGCCCAGCTTATTACCTCTGACAGTGGCCAAGAGCAGATGCTTACAGGAGAATATAGAAACATAGAGAAGCAGACAGCACTGCTTCTCAGTCTCCAGGGATGGCCTGAGGAGGGCTTTCTGAGCTGGCTTCCTCCTGGTCACTCCGCCTGCCCGTCTCCATCACAACAGGGTAGCTGGCTGACTGACCAGCAAGCAAAGGAGGATCCTGTGCTCCTTTGCATGGCTCTATTTCTTCTAATGTATTTCCTGGAGACCCTTGTGCAGAGGGAGATGGTGGCTGATGTCCCTTACAGTCCCATGGACAAAAAGAAGGTGGTAGAAAACCATGAGGGAACAGATGTGCAGTGGAAAGGAGTAGGTAACCTAGAAAAAAGCTACAGGTGACAAAGGTAGTGAAATAGTATGTGTGATAACCAAAGAAGAACTGTAAATCAAGAAAAAGAAAAAAGAATAGAGAAAGAAAATAATGAAGAACAAAAAATGAGGCATGAGAGGAAAGGGGAGATAAAGAGAAGAAAAATGGTATGGATGGAAAAAGAACAGAATAAAATAACAGAAGTTTGAGCCACAGGTGGAGAGAGAAGGCATTGAAAGAGGAAGAACTGGGAACAGTTTTATTTCAACTGACAAAATTGCTATCCTTAAACCACCTGAAAAAGTGATATTCCCAAGCAATTCCACTCACTGCACGCTCACTGGGTGCCGGCTTTAATTTCAGTGTTTTTTCATTAAGTGTAGCGAACACACAAAATAATAGAGAGCAGCTGGCATCCAGCCTTTTCCCACACTCAGGAACATCGAGCCCTGAAAGTTTGGCTCTGCCCTGAAACACAACCCACAGGTACCAATTTGCTCCCACTGAGTCGGAAGGGAGTCGAAGGGGCTTCTCTTCCTCAGGAGAAAACTAGCCAATGCAACGACATGGTGACATTGCTTAATTCGGAGATGAATGCTCCGGTCAGCTGTAGAAGAAAGAGTACCTCACTGTCAGAAACATCACACTCTCAGATTTTGGTCTCAGAGTTATGTTTGTTCATCCACTCATTTGTTGATAATTACTCAGGTCAAGATCATGCAACTGAGGTTATAAACTGATATGTACAAATAGGGAACTCAGAGCATTTGAAGTTTGATCAGTAATACCATTCTTTGCCTCCCCTATCTCGCACCTCAGTTGTGCGCAGCACTTGCATGCCAATAGGTTTGATACAGAAGCTTGCTACTTCTGACATGCAGAGAGGGAAGTTTTGGCCTACTATTTTGAGTTTTATTGATGACATTCGTTATCATGTCCGCTGTCCCATAGTGCTTATTATCTGCTATTATCTGGTTTGAAAAAGTTATAAAGTAGGATTTATTTTGCTTAACTTCTAAGAGCTAAATTAATTAAGTTTTTTATTTCATTCCATTTTCATCAACAGTCAGGAATATTGTCTGAATGCATCTACCTCAGATTTATCGTTTAACTGGCTTAATTTGACCTAACTTAACACATTGGTAAAGGCCTGGACGTAAACTCTAAATATTCTTTCCAGACCAGCAAAGCTAGCGGTTTATCCTAAGGCTCCACCTTGGGCAGCAGACTTCCCCACCCAACCAGTTCATTTTAAGAACGAACTCTTTGGTCACCATTGCCATTGTCTCCAGATACCCTTTGTTGGCTCCATGTTACCTGCCCATTTCACTCCATCGATTTTAGCTATATCACAAGCTGCTGCCTTTCCACGGGTATGGTAAATCCATCCCAAAGTCAGCACCTTTATGTGAATCCCAGCCACTACACGAAAGGATCTCCAGAAGCTCACAAGTCCTAACACAGCTCACTGACAAAGCCTAACTGGTACCACTACAGCAAAACACCAGTTAAAAGAGGCAGGCAAGATGCATGAACCAAGTTAAGGTGGACAACCTCTTCCATTTAAAAGTCAGTATTCAGAGCACTCAGGTGTTAATTTAGTTTATCTGAGGGCTGTACCTGAAAGGGTTTGAGCTCCATTTGGAGACGTCAGAGCACAGCTGAAAGGAGTGACAGATTGACAGACCATCACACTGTCCTGCTAATACTAACCCAAGTCTCAAAACAGGTTGTGATAATGTCCAAACTAGTCTGGTTGCTCAGCAGTATAGAGTCATAATTTAATGGCAGGCCTAAGAACAATATTTAGCATGCAAGAACAGATAGACACAAGTATAGATGCAGATGGTTTAGATATCACACAGCTGTCATAGGTAGACTAGGATAAGAATAAATATCTGTTTAGCATACAGTCACACAGCAGTGAAACTGTGTCAGTGTAGCATCAGACAGGCTAATTGGAGTTTGGATGCCCAGGAAATGCTAGAAAATCCAAGCAGAGATGAGCTGGGGGTTTTAGACCATTAAACCAGAAAAAGACTCACTATCTTTGGGGCAGTAGGCAATAGAAATTATTTTTGCCTTACTTAGAATTATTTAAAATGGTAAGATCGTATCTGATTAGATTCAGACTAAGATGCCTTTATAGTAGTAATCAAGAAACTTAAGGAAGGACCAGGTAGTAGCATTCACCTACCCTTGACTCACTATTTATCCACAGGTTTCTATGTGTAGATGCCCAAATTCTTCTCAAGACATAATGGCTGCTTTTGTTACAATTTCCACCCTCCCAGTTGAATGTGTTCTTCAGGATAATCGTTCCTATACATTTTAAGTATCTATCGCCCATCCTTTTACATTTATTTTACATTTCATTTAGTAACCCCAGCATCACTTGCTGCAGAAGCTCCTCATCACAGCAGCATGTGACCATGCCTTGTTGTGCAGTACAGCACCGCTCATCACTTACCCTGTGAGCTGCATCATTAGCCAGTCAGACACCATCCTTTCCATCTGTTACCATGACAGCCCAGTCATGTTGGAGAGGCTTCCCTGAACCCTCGCACTTCCTACACAATGGGGTCAGACAACAATTACTTCAGTTAATGGTATCTACAGTACACCTGGAGACAGCACCGTTCCCAATAGCATCCAGTAAAGAGTTAAGCTCCATGGAGAGATAAAGATAGAGCCTAATGTTCATAGACCAAACAAATTACATAGTGCACACGTAGGCCAAGTAGCTGAAAGACTGTCTAGCCTGCCAAATTTCACATCCACTGGGTAGCTTGGGGGGACATGGGTAGCCACCATATCTGACCTACACCCAGTCAGTGTCAGCTCAGATCGGAGAGCTGGCAAAGAAAAATGAATGCTGCTGCTACCTGGCTCTGTCAGAAGAGGTTTTGTTACAGTATTTTTAGCTTGCGGAGATGCAATCTGAGAAGAACAGAAGATGCTTAGAAGTATTTTCAAAGAGAAAGTGACAGATGCATGCAAATGTTTGCAGGGACAGATTAGGGAAGGGGAAGAGGAAGTGGATATGGGACAGGGACAAGGAAGAAAAGGGACATGCAAGAGGTAGAAATGAACAGAGGACTCACATAAAGGATGGAGATGCAGATAAGGGTAATAAGAGGTTACAAATAACGTGAGGGTTGGTAGCCAAGCAAGGCAGGAAGATGCTAAGGACAGGAAGAGCTAACGATTCTGTTCCCTTTTGTCAGCTGGACTTAGAAAAGCACAGCCACGTGACATTGCCTTTTCCTATGTGCTGGTTGTGGTGTATCCCTACCTTGGAAGGTCCCTGAGCCCCATCCTTACAGCCCCACATACTTTTAGTGCCCAGCACACAGCTCCTACCCACACTCTCCTTGAAAGAATATCACTTATTTTCTTCCTACGCACATAAACAACTGAACCACATTTCTAATTAGAGCCTTAATCACTCAGCTTTTACCCTAGCTGCTACACATCCCTGTTAGGAAGGAAAATGAGTGTTGCACTCAGCATCAGTTGAAACCCTTTAGCCAGGCATGAGCCGGCTCTCAGAGTCAGGGCAGGGGGTGTAGGAAAGGGAGGGAGCTGCATCAAGTATGCAGAGAGCTCCCATTACCTCCTTACAGTAAAATAGGCAGCACTTCCCAACACTGCAGTGGGGAAACTGGTCTGTGGAGGATCATGGCACCTGTTTCATTACCAGTACACTATAAATTGAAGAGGGTGGAAAACATTCAGAAATGACATGGATCTCCCATCCATGCCATAATGTGAACTGAAAATATGGATGGTAATTACAGCTCCCTGTATAATCCTAACTCTTACAAATAATGCTTTCATTCCCTCCAGAGAGAAGGAGGGATTGAATTGCAAAGTGAAGAGCTAAGGTTGGCTGATGGTACTTTCCAATTCAGGAAACGCTGCATCTTGAAAATCAGAAATTGGTAAATGAATGTAAATCCACATAAAACCTTAATTCCACTCTGTCTGAATGAGGCCTCCACATTCACTTATAGCTTTACTGTGACTGCGCTTTTGAACTGAACTGATCAGGAGCCAACATTTCTGGTCCTGTAAACTACCACTTAAATTTCTGCACAGACAGAGTGACACAGCTGCTAAACTGTATAGTCTTCTGCCCTTCTTACAGCCCAGCAGCCTTTTTCCATGCAAGGCACTTGCTGCTGGACTTTTGGCTGTAATTACATCGGCAGCCCGTGATCACCTCCCACCGAACCACTGGCAGTCCCTCAGCCAGAAAGGCACTGTGGCCTTCTGTTGACACAACCCAGAAGGTGCAGTGGTGCAATCAGAAAAGGCACATCGGTTCTCTTCAGGGACATGCTGACAAAGTTGTTCATACAGGGGTCAGGCAGAGGGCTGTGCCTTTCCCGGATCATTTCAAATGGGGATGCTCCAAAGTATCTACTTGCAATGCAACGAAACTGCCTCTGATGCTGCGAGTGCAGCCAGTGTGCTTGCCCCTGCCAGGTTCAGGGAGGCCAGCTCACATTTACAAGTCTATGTGCCTTAACACTTTGCTGCTGGGCTTACAGAAATGTGGTATTTGCTGGAACAGACCTTCTGGGAGAACTTAAGCTCACTGAGATATTGGGCTGTGTCAGTGAATTTTCTTATTGATTGATCTAATTTGAAATCCACTGTAAAAGAGCACAGTGAAACATTTTATTTACACATTAGGTGAACATGAGTATGTAGTCTGTGTAGGACCCAATGTGTGGTGGAAAAGAAGTAAGGAGAAGAGCAAGATAAATTATAATGAGGTCTGAAAAGCAGTTAGATATTTCATACACGAAGAAGCCGGTTGTGCCAAACTAACTTTCTGGGCACAGTCTTTTCCTGACACAGCACATGCAGTTCTGATCACCTGGGGAGCAGGTTGAGATTTAAATTATTTCCAAATTAAATTAGGAAGAGTTTAAGTGCAATTTACATTTGTGTTGCAGAAGAAAGGGCTGCAGGCATGCTTCAATTTGAAAGCCATGCAAATCTGGGTTAAGAATCGCTGCTCTTGCAATGTGCTTGGTTTATAATTCACCAAGGGTTGCCACCCGGGCAGAGGGTGTTAATGTGCTGTCACAAGGCAAGCAAGGCATTTGGTCATCGAATGTCCCACTGTTCCAAGTGTTATCCATGGTGGAGGATGGTAAAGGTGGTAAAGGTGGTAGTTTTTACAGTAGATCGTCAGTCTCCTGAGGATGCGGAGGGGAACCAGAGCCGAATACCTACATACTGGAGCTTTGGCAAACAAAGACTTCTCTTTCACTCTAAAACCTTTAAAAAGTATTTCTATTCCTAGGATCACCCCTTTCTCCCTTCAGACGCACTGTGTGATGTTTTGTGTCGTGACGCACTACAGTGGGTACTGTCTGTCAGGTCATGTTAAGGTAAAGCAGTGGCCTGCAGCAGAGACTCAGTGAGATTCCCAATAAATTGTCAGCAGAGTGGAAAGCAATAGTTGCCCATAATTTGAATTTCATGCCAGCTCGTCATGGAAATCTTATGTGACAGTCTGATGTGCCCAAGAGCTTGCTCAAATAGACGCCTGCATCCTTAGAAAGTCTGACCGCTGGTCTGCATTGCCCACACAGCTTGCTGCAAGCTCATCACACGGCATAACATTGCTCCACCAGCACTATGAATGCTTAAAATGAAAGCTTCATCAGTAGTTTAGAGGGCCCAAATCCTAATTGTAACAGCTGTGTGGAGATGGAAAGCTGGAAACCACTGAAACTGAATTTTAATTTGGCAACAGAAAACACAAATTCAGACCCTTTTGTCCTGGCTCAAACAAGGCATACACACGCCATCCTTCTGGGCTGCTACTCTATTTTAGGCTTTTATGCTGCCCAAAAGAGCTTCCTCTGGTCTCTCCGTGAGGCAAATACTTCTGCAGGAGATAATGCAGTGTCTCCTCAAGGTCTGCAGGGGCTCTGCCTGTCCCCAGCAATATTGAAATTCCACTGTTCACTCAGGAAATGAAATTAAGGCTATATAAAACTATGTCACTTGGTGGGAGAAAATGCTGAGGTTCCCTCAGTCACCACAAGGAACAGTGGTCTCTAGACCTGACAGTCTGTTATCAAGGGGTTTCTTGTCAGTACTGGAGCCCAGAAGAGTTTTCAAAAGCGATTTGAAGGAAGATAATGAGGGGTTTC
Source organism: Opisthocomus hoazin (assembly GCF_030867145.1). Classification (NCBI taxonomy): domain Eukaryota; kingdom Metazoa; phylum Chordata; class Aves; order Opisthocomiformes; family Opisthocomidae; genus Opisthocomus; species Opisthocomus hoazin. The sequence goes on along the minus strand of NC_134415.1, from coordinate 35,202,507 downwards.
ACGAATTTTTACAGGAAGTTTATTCAAGCATGAAAGGCAGCATGGGAGAAAACAGGGAAGTATTTGCAATGTTAATAAGGCAAAGGTACTGAAAGCTGCTGTCTTGGGCAGGAAAGAAGCTGGAGCAACATCTTAATGAGAGATAATACATAAGGGTAAGATATGTCACTCACGAAAGTGAGGACAAATAACAAGTATATTTACTGCCTGACAGAAACAGGAGAAGCACAAAATGAGACACATAGTCAAAGGGATAGGTTAGGAAAATTCTCTCTGCAATAACATTCAGCACTGATACGTGCAAGTCGTAAATAAAGGGCAGCGTTCACCCATCTCGCATAGTTTGTATGGATGTGAATGAAAGTGAGGTTCTTTCACTCAGAAAAATCTCTGATGAATACCATCCTCCTCACAGCATTTCACAGGACAGCTAAAAAACCTCCAGGACATTCTGGTTTGTAATCAGACCTGTAGAGCAGTATCTGTTGAAGCTGTTAATTCTAGCATTAGGAAATTTTATAGGATTCCCACAGAACCTTTTGCTACAAAGGAGTTACTAACGGCTCGTTCCAGCCAGCATTTGTAATATTACGGTGTCCACTCCAGCCTGAACTCCTCCTGAGCCTGCTGTGGCCACCAGCTGATCAACTATTTGAGAGAGAAAGCAAATCTTCCAAACACCAAGAACCCTTGTTCAAAACACTCACATATTCTTTAAGCTTTGTACGAACACCACCACAAATTTAATTCGCAAGCCAAGGTAAATAACAAGGAACTACCTAACCTCAGCTGGTGCCTTTCCTGAAGCTTCATTTACGGAAAAATCCAGCAGTCTCATGAACAGATCTGAGACTGGGCTTCCAGGCACAAATACAACACTGCTGTTATTGCTGTGGTGATTGCTTCATCTACTAATTGTACATAAAAAAGAGACATCTTATGCATCTAAAGGTGAGAATGTGTCTGAAATAAATGGCAATCTCCAATCTGTATTGCTGATAAAAGGCAGAAACTACGTGCCAGCTCTTTGCTTATGATAATAAGCAGAGGGCAAGTGGCACCTCCACATTTTGCCAGGGAATACAGAAGGTGTTTTTCTCTCACATTGCCAAGGAACAGGTTGAATCTGTTTATGATGTGTGGTAGAAGGCAGGTAGTATCTGCTCGGAGTGCCAAGGAACGGGTAAGTGGCATCTGCTTATCATGCCACCCAATTGTGAGTCAATTAACATTAGGGTTGATGTTTAAAATGCTTTAAAACAATTAAATCAGAACTTAATTATATAAAAAAAAAGCTACATTTTTATCCCAAATTGTTTATCTCTAACAGTTTGGACACCATCTCTGACTCTCCTCAACCTATTGCAGGTAACTGTCTAAACCAAACTCCTTTAAGGTTACCTCCTGCAAAGTTTTGTTCACACAATGATGTTCCCAAGAAATTGAACAACCTCTGGAAGCAAAATATTACAGGATTCAAACAGGTTAACACAGTATTCAAGAAGGAATAGTCAGTATAGTCTGGTCCCTCTCTGCATTCCCTTTTTATTCCTACCTCTGACATTTGAAAACCCCAAATGTTAATTGCATTTAGCTCTTTCCCCCTTTTGTAATAAAAGGCTGTAGTCCATCAAGAGGGAATTCAGGAGTTTCCTAGCTACATACCCTCACATCAGGTGGCTTTCTGACAAGACCAAACCCTTGGACAGAGTCTAGTTTTCCCACTCACCCTCCTCTAAGAGCAGAAACAATCTGAGAAACCTTCAGACAAAATTATACCAAGTAACACTTTTTTTAAAAAAAAACAAAATTGTGTATTTCACTTTGTAGTCAAAGCTCCAGATCTAGGTTATTTCATTCCTTTCTAGATGGATCAGTTCCCCAGCTTCCCAGGCTGTCTTCAAGTGGATGGACACACTTACTCAGCCTGTTTACTGAAAAATGATACCTGTTGTGAACACCTTGCAATGCCCACCAGATCTTCTCTCCAAGTGTTTCAGCTCTGGCCAGTGCTGACCCAAACACATCTCAAGGCTCATTTTGGAAGGGGCTCCTTGACCCTGTACAAGTACCAACTGGCCCATAATAGGAGAACACATTTCAGCAGACAGGGTATTTAAACACAGGCCAAAAAGGAGTTGCAGAAATAGCATGGCAGTGTCCCTCCAGCCCTTTTGGAGGGGATAGGAGGCTTCAGTCAATGCTGACAGATACCGGTAGAGGAAGGAGGATTAAGCCCAGTCATAAACACATGGCTCTTAAAAGCTCACCCAGACTCATTGCTGAGACCCTATAGGAGCCCATACAATTTCTGAGTCCCTAGAAGAACCACTCAGGAGAAATATTACAGTGAAAATAAACTCCCATGGACTCTATCATTACTACTTCAGCAATGTGATTAAAAACTAGAGGCAGCCTCATGATTTGAGGGCTGTATAAACCCTCAACCTTTTAATTAAATGTTTTAGGTGTTAGCAAAACCGCTGTTATTGCAGGAGATGGTCAAAGCCCTGACTTGTAATATTAGCTCAAGTCACTGCCTTTTCAGGTCTGTAAGTACAGGCAAAAAGGATAGACTGCTTAAATTTCATAAAACCTAAAAATAACTTAATTTAACCTAAACCTTCAGGTTCTGAGACAGCTTCCTGCCTGACCTGTTCTCACACCTCTGCCTCAAGCCAAACCAAATCTACATTTAATAAGGAAAGACATGCTAAATTATACAGGTTCAGTCCACTATGAAATAGACATTCAATATAAAGCTGAATATAGCTGATAAAATCAAGTAGAAGTAGCATTAGCACATCCTTTTCGTGCAACATCAGTATGTACAAGCTATGGTAGTCTGTGATTTACACTGTAGCTGAACATTACCTGAATTTGACAAACATGTATTCAAGTCCATCAGCTTAAATGAATTTCAATGCCTTGAGAGGAACAACTCCATTTATTTTTCTTTTAATCTTTGAATATACATGTTCTCGTAAAGTGAACCACACCAAGTGTTCTTGAATATGCTGCTTCCTCATTGTATAGCAATAATTATTGCTAAGGAGTGGAAGCATTTCTGAAAGATGTTTTGATGTTTTATGGTGCCGATTATAATTACGTGTTCCCAGCAGTTTAGCTAGAAAACGGGTACTTCAGCCTGCCATCGTCTCCCTTTGCCCCCTGCTCCCAGACCCAATTCTCTAAACACACACAGACACACTCGAATAAGCAGGAAACAAATCTTATTATGCTAGCAGGAGGTCTAGGGGTGTTCTGATTTTTAGAGCTTTAAGATGCTATTCAGGGATTGAAGTGATATGTGAAGAGAATTCTAATTTGGAGTAATAGTAAAAACTCTGAAGGGCATTTAAATTTCCTCTTATGAGACAGGCTCTTTGAGCAAGGGTGACATATTGCTTCCCTTTTCAAGGTTTGCTGGTTTGCTTTACTGTAAGGTATGCTGCACATGGCGGTGGAGTGGGGTGCAACCTGAGCTCTTTCCCAGAGCTGTTCTGAGTCATCGTTGTCTCTCTTCAGTGGGGCTGCTGGTAGCATTGCCGAGATCACAGAGTACAAGTAAGCCTGGGCCCCCCTGCCCTGTTCATGCAATATCCTTCTTGCTTTCTGCCTTTTTCAGGGGTGAGTGGAGAGAACAGGGTACCAAAGCCAGTGTCATGGTTCAAGCACTGTGGCAGAAATCACGGCGTGAGTCAAGCTTTCCCACCACTCCCAGAATTACATCCCTGCTTGTAAAGATATGGCCAATAATATGCTTCCACATCTCCTATGTACCACAGAAATAAACTCCAGCAATCCAAAGCTAAATAGAAATAAAATGCTGCCTTCGTGCACACAGTGAATTATTTATAAAAAAAATCATTCTTTGAGGGTTGTTGCTGCATTCAGCTTGAAATTCAGATAAACCAAGAATTTTTAAGCACAGTCATTTATATTCTTAACAGCTATTCATTGCAGCCATGTTGATTTCCCACGATGTTTAATATTGGCTGCAACAAAGTTTAGTCTGCACAGATTTATGCAAAAGGATTGCTCTTCATGCATGCATCCATTTATCCCCACAAGAAAAAAATTCAGCCTGCAAACAAGAGTATATGTGATTAATTATTTAGCAAATGCTATCTCCCATTCTCCCATTTAAGAATTTTAAATTACCCAACCAGAAGCCAGAAACAATGTCGTTTGAGGTAGTTATTCTGTTACACAAAGGTAACAGGAAACGGTGAGGCTGAACCATCTGAAATCAACACAAAATCTACAGACAGTTAACCCAGACTGGCGAATATGTATAATTGAAGGATACATTCACAGAAAAACTCTCTCATTTCAGCAGTGTCATGGCTACAAAAATCTGGGGATGCTCATGCCATATAATTTGTTCCAACAGCATGGGCACAACACACTTTTCAGCAAGTCTTGATGACAGAACACGATTGTCACCCAGACGTCTTTCCACCTGTCTCTACCAAACGTACCATGTCTGATGTCTGCACATGCCATGCATATCCTCTGGCACTAACTGTGGCTTAAAACACATATGGAGCCATTTGACAAGCCCATTTGGAGCAGAATCGATTTATTTACCCACCATACAGGTGGGCTGGAACAACAGGAGAACCACCACATCTCTGCTCCCGTCTGTGTGAGCTGCCAGACGGGTACATTTCCAGACACTGCCTGCACTCCTAACACTGCAGGACCAGGTTGTTTTAACAGTCGGTACTACATCTGTACTAACAACTGCAGTACAGAATGAACCCACTGCACCACGTCCTGCAGAAGATGGATCTTGTTTCCCCAATGCTGAAACTCAACGGGATTTTCTCAGTGATGGACTGGCCCTCAAAACGCATCCCAAATAGAACCACCTGGCAGAGCTGATCCTCATTATTGTGCCCCCCCTCTGCTTAATCTAGTCAATATTTCTGGATTGTAACTCACTAAATAAGTCATTAAAAATTAAAATGCTCCACAGTGAATCCATATTACTGCTGTGTAACTGTGTGCAAGCATTCACTACTTTGTGGTAGTAACCACCTCTAACCCTGAAAAATGAAAGAGAAGAATTAGGTTCAGAACCCTTTACAGTCACAGGCACAAGGCTGACAGTCTCAAGGTCTCAAAAATTGAGTTTTGACCTTTATTATTTCTATTTTAGCAATAATTGCTTTTCATTAGCAATACCGGTTGGTTGTCATCCCAGTGTCTATCTCCCCTACTCTTTTAACTTACCAGACAACAACATGTCCTTTTAGAAGCTATCCCTGTTCACAAGTTTGGTCCAAATTCTTGCTGATAACTATAAAACTTAAATGTTTCTTGGGAGACCATCCATGTTTTAGAGGGTCTTTCCCAGAAGGCAACTCACCAACCACTTGACTAATTTCTTTGTCACTAATAGAAACATCTGTCCCTTCCACTGGTTAGGATGAAAGCTTAGCAAAAGCCCATTCTTGGGGAAAATAAATTGCTTACCTCTTGAATAGATGATATCTGAGCCAGAGTTTCTCACAATATCTTCAGAGCCACCAATTTCCTAAAGCACCCTAATCCCTCACCCATCTTATTCCTTTGGAGAAGGGATGGTCACTGAATTTTGCGGGGTTTTTAAATCCCCTTAGCCAGCAGCCTTACCACCCTGTGCAAAACACTGCTATTGAGGTATTCTCCCTGCCTTTTTCTATGCTGAGAAAATGACCTCCCTGTGTAGGAGCAAGAGGTACTATTAGCCGATGTCTGAGACCCATTGACCGTGGTAAAACTGATCTGCTCCTCTGGTTTGATTCAGGATGCTGGAGCACTCCTTAGACATTTGAGTATTATTTTTCCAGGTCTCGGAATAATTCAGCCTTCTGCCTTTCCACCTCTAAAACATATTTAATATATCCTCTGCATAAGGCATTCAAAGCCTCCCAAAAACAACTTCAGAGCCAGCAGGAGGCTCACTAGGCTGCAGAAACTGGCCTGAGGCCATCCCAGATGGTGTTGTGATTCTGCCTGATTTCGCAGTGTGAAACCCCCATTGGGTTGGTGGCTGGTGGGAATATGTGTCAGTGTATATGAGCAACAGTTGTTGAGGAAACTCCTGTAAGCAACAGAACCTAGAAAAAAATGCATCTCTAATATGAACTTCATTTTCCTCATTTTTCTTCTACAATACAACATTCAAAGCCTTCTCTAAGCTCTTGTGCAAATTTGTGTGAAACTTGCAAAAATGGATCTTATGCCTTACGAGTTTTATTATACCAAGTCTTGACAAGCAAGTCTGATGAGGAGGTTTTGTCTAGAGGGGCAGCAACCCCAGGAGAATCCATTCTCTGTATTTCCTGCAGCCCATGGTCCTGTAATAACCATGTTAGTCTGCAGCTTTCTTTACTTTTTCAGCAGTGTTTGGGCTGTGTATTTCGGAAAGTTTTTTGCAGTGGTTTTGAGGGAGCTAGCCATCAGGAGATACTCACTGAGTGCTGAACACAGTATGACAAGAAGACACTTAACAAGAGGCACTCTAGTCCTTCCAACATGCTGCTTCAAGAGAGCCAATCTATCAGCAAGACATGCCTAATTATAGAAACTATTTGCGCTATCTCCAAGGTCACCTGCAGGTACCTTGATCCATCGCATGCCAAATGCAGGCATTCCATGGGCCCGGTATATTAATTTCAATTCCACTCAAGTATTCTTAGATTATCCCAGCCTTATTTGGAGCTGGACTCCAAAGCTGAGATGAACAGCAAGCTACAGTACTGCAACATCAAGGCAGCAAATTAACAAGGGTCCCCATAAATAGTTAATCACTCGTTCTCCTGCGGAAGGGACAGTGATTCATGAAGCTGTGAGATGATCTCCACCTATGTACTTCAGCTACAGCTGCATGCAGATGCATGGCATTCACACCTGGATCCCTCTGGCCTAGCCAGCCCTGAGAGCCACAAGCAGAGGAATCTCCCCATGCTCGTGACATGGTTGTACAGATGCAATAGGATTGCTGGCACAGACCCTCGTCACAACCCAGTCCCTCAGAAGCATTCAAAGCAATCTTGAACTTGTGTCCTACTTGGAGAAATGTATTCAAAACCACAAATCACATCCTACCGTCTAAATAGCTGAGACATACAGTTATTAATTAACAGCTCATTTTATACCCAGAGGGTGCAACCCTGCTTCTTCTGTGCATCTGTGAGTCTTCAGGAAAATCACAACTAGTTGTATAGATTAATTGAGATAATCTGAAGCACTACAAGCAGTGGGATGATTGTGTGTTATGGCAAGCAATGCTGTCCCGTGGAAAAAAAGTTGGGCTACCTATGAACTGTGCCAGAAATCGTGGCTTGTGACAGAAGTCATAGAAGTCAAAGCTCAAGGCAGGTCAATGTCCAATTTTCAGACCCAGCAGTGCTTGAGTCTCTGCCCCTGAAAAGATGCACTCTCTCCCCACCTCTGCTGAACAGGACTTCGGTGGAGGTGGCAATGTGGGCACCATGGGTGCCTAGCAAGGTGCAGAGGACATGCTGGCAGAAGGCTGGATCTTCTGCAGCTCCATCTGTGAGCAATGTGCTGGATAGTCCTGGGTGTGCTGAAAATCAACTCCCCTTGCCTCCTTCCAGGTATACAGATGGGGATATTTTTAATCTCTCTCCTTGTGTCATAGATCCTGATCAGTAAAATGGAGTTAATACATGTCCAGGTGAATGGTATAAAAAGAAGTCCATTAATATTTGTGAAACATTTAGGTACCGTAGCAAAGGAGAGCCCAGGAGAAAATCAACAATTGTTTTCAAAGTAAGGTTAGAATCATCTGTGCAAATAATTCATTGAGCTGCACAGGGAACAATGAGGAAAACAAGACTATCAAATGTCTGCTCATTCCTTGAACATCCCTCTTCTCTGCACTGAAGATGTTGAGGAACTGGTGTTAAAATAGTATGCAGTCATGTACATACTGCATAGAAAGGTGATTTGCTAGATTTGGAGAGGCAACCTAATTCTCTGATTTTTCCTTTTGCAGGAAGGGGACAAAAATACTAAGATAAGCCGGTGAAAAGATATAAATTATATCAGACACATGATTCCATCACACCTAAAACTGTTTGTGCCCATTCAAACCACAAACATGGCTTTGAAGCACTGCAGTCCCCAATAGTACAGGAATAAGTTTCAGGTCCAGCTTTCTGGTACAACTGAATATTATTTAATCTTCAAACTAGCAGAAATGAGGAAGACAACAGAATTGAGTCTAAAAAGGCATGTGGCAGGTCCTCTACTGCTAACAGAGGCTAGTCATGGTCCAAAGATTTTTGACAGAGGAATTCTACACAGAGAGGAAAGAGTTCAACATGTGTTTGGATTTTTTCTTTGCTTTCTAACTGGGTACAGCATCTACTTGTACAAAATGTTTGGCGTTCTGCAGTGCCAAATTTTTGATTTGCTGACAAAATGATATAATTGTTTTGATTTATGCATCCTTAATTTCAGTAATTCTATGGAAAAGAATGTTGGATTTGCTCAAAAATTTTACTATAAAGCACTTAACATATGCTGCAAATGGGAAATCCAAATTCAGTACTAGTGCAGGAGAGAGACCTGAAGGAACAGGTGCTCGTGGTCTGTTCTAATTCATTAAAATCAGTGGAAGTTCTGGGACTGATTTAAACAGGAGCAGACACGCACATTCATAGAGAAGCAATGGCTTTATGCAAAAGGGACCTGTAGGCCTGTTCTCTATTTTTAGTCTTGACACAGTCTCTCATTGAAATCCTGATTTAAATCACTTAATCTGTGGAGCAGTGCTATTAATCTTGTGCTTTATAAGCTCACCTGGCTCCTGTGCAAATTGCTGTGAGTGCTTTTACAAGACTTAACATGTTTCTGGCTATCAGTGATCACACTCGAATCCACAGGCCAGGAAAAAACCCACATCGGAAAACCTCAAATTCCAACTGGCATGAGGAAAAAAAACATGTTGCAGGAAGAAATGTCAACTGCAAATGCCTGTCAAGAGATGCACTCAATTTTCCTTCTTTGGGACCTCTCTGCCTCTGAACTTTGCCACCGGTCTCACACAGCACACCCTTTCCCGTGAAATGCCTGGGTCAGACAGAGTACTCACCGAGTCTGATCTCTTACTCAGTATATTTTTGCAGAGCAAGGCAATGGCACAACTGCGTGATGCAAGAAAAAGCACTCTGTGTGCATGACAGCCCAAAAGGTCCAGTCTTAGATCAGCTTCACTGCTCGGAAAGTTAGTCTTGATATCAATGAGAGGAACACGTAATACTGAAGTTCTCATTCAACATGCAAAGCTACAGCACCTCCCCTTTTTTATTTTTTCCCCATTTTTTTTTATACCACTTGATTGTACTTCATTTATTCACTATTCCTCTTGCACACAAGGCCCTGACCATGTAACACTCTAACTCACATGTGACTCAACCCACCACAAGTCAAAGTATTTCTACAAATGCTGATGCTGAAAAATGATCACATATTTTAGTCCTTAGCATCAGAAGCTGTGGAGTTGTACTAGCATGACACCTGGTCTGTCGTTTGCTTTAATAGACAGAACATGAAATTACTCCTTCCAAGATGCTCCAGATTCTCCTGTATTCCTGTACTCTCCTACCTTCCAGCTCTGAGTTACTGAAATACAACTTTATTAGCAGTGTAAACCGTTTGCTGGTTGCTACCCATTGCACAATACACGACTGTTAGATTTTACTGGCAGATTCGCAGCCACAGGACTCACCATCCCTCATGCTCTCAGACACACTTCTCTGCTGAATTCGATGAGGCTCATCCAATTTCCACCAAAAGAGATGGTTCCTAAACTGTATTTATTTGTTGTTCTGTTTATGAACAGTTTGAATTTAAATATTTTGCTAGCTAGGCAATAGATATAAAATCTATTGTTTTGTTTGCAGTAAAATTATAAAGGCCTTGTTTTAAGCTTCTAATGATGGTGATTGTGCTAAAGAGAAGTAGATTATTAAATGAAGGCAACAATAAATCTGTCAGAATAAACCATAGAAACCACGGCCACAGGGTGGTAAAATGACTGTACACTGACTGTTGTTTTACTATAACAGCTACCATTAAACTGCAGTTTTATCACCACCATTATTGATTTATTTTGCTGAACTTCCAGAATACAGTGCTGTTAAAATTTAAATTCAAAGTGTATTTCTTTTTTACTAGCACAGAAAGAAGAAGAACATTAGGACTTTCTACTCGGACCAGAGGCGACTGTGTCAATCACGCTGGACTGTAAAGAGCCCACCAACATAATGTTTGAGGTTTCAAATGGAGGTGAAGCACCAGACAGGAATTACCCCCTCAGTCGACACAGAAAATGAGAGGAGCACGTGCAGGCTGAGCAAGACTCTGTTTGCATGGGTGGCTTTGGCAGTAAGCAGAGCCTGGGCTGTGACTCCAAAGGAGTTCAGTCAGCCTAGAGCAGCTGGCTGAGGAGCCCAGCCTGGACACCTGCTGGCCAGGCTGACCAGAACCCTGGTAACATCAGCCACAATTATCCTCATCCAGAACACCTGGACTTGTCCAAAAGGTGCAATGAGAAATACCCAGTCACCCTTCCAGCAAAGCCTTATAACAGCCTTGACACCATGGGGGAGATTCTTGGAGGTTTTCTAGACCTGACTAGTCAGGTTGGATATGGATGTCAAGTTCCCAAGGTCAACAGATGCTTAACTTTTACAGAAACTCAGAGCTTCACAACAGGTTAAATTTGGCTCTGGATTCCCAAGGCCTGTCACACCTAAGCCTTCCATAGCTGTAGACCAAGCAACTAAATCAAAGCAGAGAAAACAGAAAAAGAGCCAAATCTATCATAAGCCCTATTCTTATATAATTATTAAGGGGGGGTGGAAGGAGTCTTGCTCTATTCATCTACAGGCATCTTACAAAAACCCGCCTCATTAAATGACCTAAAATTTCTGTTAATAATGGCAGGGGCAACAGTGTACCTACACAAAAATAAAAATTAACGTTAATGAGAAAAAAGCCTAGCAGTAGGGTCACCTGATGACAGATCTCTGCTATGGCTGTAAAAACAAAAAAAGTAGCTAACTAGGTAGGACAGAAGGCTGCTTTGCCTTTGCTACTCTTTCCATTGCAGTGCCCTTTATATATGCAGCCTGAGTGGAATGCATCATAAAAGGTGACATTTTATAACAGCAGTTTGTAAATTTTACAGAAGCTTACTGCCTGTAAATCACACAGCTTATTCCCTCACTGACTTTATTACTGCAAACCCAACCATGGATAAACTCCATGCCAGTTTACTTGAAATTTATCTTTTTTATTCAGACCAAACTGAAGTCTTTTAATATTCCTTTTCTTCTAATGATAAAGCCATCCTGATAATCTTATTTCCTTTACACGCATTTTGAAGGACTCTAACGTATCTTGAAAAAGTAATTCCTGGTTTTGGTAGTTCCTATCTTGATCTTATTTTAACATGTACTTCTACTCTGAAAAGATGTGCTTCCCCTCCTTATTTCAATTATGGGTATTTATTTTTATTCCAAATAGTCCCCAGGCACCTCATCCTTTTTAGATCTAAACTGTCTTCCTTTGACTCGCCTTGCTGTGCTTTGACTTGCTTCACAGCCAGACATCACAGACTGCTTTTTACAGGATCTATGCATAAACCTGTTCTTTATTTGGTAACATCCACATTTATTTCATAGCAGAGCTACACAATTTATTCTCCCATCTGTGCAGAGGATATTTTCCTGGTTAGTCTTCACAGGCATTAATGGAAACCGATAGCACAAATTCCTTGTACATCAATGAGAGTTTTGTGAACAAGGTGGTTAGTGAATTAATTTATTTTTCAAAAAAAACTCCATGGAGCAGAGTGCCCCTGCTAATGAGTTTCCCCCTGTATTCAGCAGTTCTTCTGCTCTGTGTATGGCCCTGTTCTTACTCCATTTTCAAACCTAACAGAAATCAAGCCTAAATTCTGCTCAAACCACTATTTCAAGGGCAGAGCAGAACAAACTCTTTGGAAACCAGTGTGGAAAGCCATTTCTTCAGGATGGCTCTTGATGCAGTTGTGGGAAAGTTCAACCTTACTTTCCTTGGCAAGCCAAGCAGGGTTTGTAGTCAGGTTAGACTCAGTTCAAAGCACTCACATCTGGAGCTCAGGAAGGTGTTAGCTGTTCAAAGGTGTTGATTGCAGTGGAAATCTGCCAATGTGGAGCTGGATAGGACACAGTCCTTCTTCAGACTCAGCTGCTGGCTCCGTGCCTGTTTGGAGTGCACCTCAGTTTTAACAAGGATGGTATGAAGTTTCACTGATATACGCTGATTTACGTCAACTGCTTGGCATCAGAAGCTGGCCAGTGTCTGAAGTCCCTCAAGACTCTAAAGAGCAGCTCATAGCCCAGGCCCCTTTTGGACTTATGAACTACTTTACTCCTTAGCTACAGAACATCTACTGCATTGGGGAAGATGTTATTTTACTGTATGGATGACACAATCTCCCCTTGCAGCTATTCTAGCCAGCGACATCAGACTAAAAATTAAATTCTGTAATGCCTGATTGTCTTCTCACTAATTTCCCATGAACTGGGGGATAACTTGACCAAAATAAACATTGAATCACATTTTCTCCAAGAGGACAAGCAGCTTCAGCATGTTGTGCTTTGTAGCTCCATGGCTCAGTAGAAACGGGGCTGCGAGACAGCCCAGACAAAAATAATTATTTGCTTAGATGCTTAAGAGATCTGCTACAACTTTGGAGTACAAAGGATTAAAGATACCTTAATGTGAGATTTGGGTATTTTTAAAGGACCTTTTGGTCCTACAGATGGAGGGAAATGCTTGCTGGTAAACTGTAAATTCCTAGGAGCTGGGTTTTTCATATGCTAAGAAGTTGGGACATGCAGATGGTTTGCTAGGTTAGTGTGGAAGTGACCTTTCACTCTGTCTTCACATCCATTGACCAATAACCCCAATATCTTGAGAAGATGTCTAGCGAACACAACAGACTCCATTTATTCTGTCCTCATCCACAGGGATGAACAGCCTCTGCACACACCAAAGAGGACTTTGTAGACATACCCGCAGGTGTCCCTGCTGCAGCCTTAAGCTGCCATGGCAATCATGAAGACATTCAGCTAATATTTACTGCTGATGCTGAAACAGATATTTCATTTCCCAGAAGACTTCCTCAAAGTGTCGACAAGCAAAATCCATTCACTTCATCTTTGGTCCTCAGAGATGCATCAACATATAAAGGCATTTAATTGCTGTATTTTAAATGCTCTGCTCAGAGATTAAATATTGCATAGAAAAATGGACTCAATAAAATGGAGCACAAATCATTACAATTCCAAATCACAAATCTCTGTTACTTTGCACTACTGCTCTTCTTGCTGCTGCTGCTAATTTTTGGCACATATTATTGGAGCTCTAGCTGTCTGTTTCTCTTTTGAAGTGTATACGTAGAAAAAAGGTTGGAAAACGCAGGTGGAGGGTGAGGGCATTTTTTCAGCTGGCCACAGTGAGGTGAGGAAACATGTTTGCTCTTTAAAATCAAATTTTTGCAGGGTCTCAGTTCCATATGCGAAATACTAGGGGTTGGATCATTTGGAAAGGAGTTCCTAAAGATATTCCAGAAGAATAAACTTCTGAGATCATCCATTCCATGTGCCCAGGACATCTTTTTTTATATGAAATTTAATCAGCATTGTGTAATGACATTACATTTTATTTTGCAAATTACATATTGTAATTACCTAATTACACATTGTAAATATATGATTACATGAATTTGCACCAAAATTCATAATTACACTTAATTACACTAATTGCATCAATCTAAACTAATCAACTACAAAATACAAGGAAAAGTCATGCAAACAAAACCTACAGAATAGAATATTTTGAGAGTGAGCCCGCATTCCCAGAGTACCCAGAGACACAGCGCTGCCTTGTACCTGGAAAACAATTCATAAGTAGAACTGGGTGGGAAACAATTTCTCTGACCTAAAGGTGCTTTTATGCTCTCAGAAATCTGCTTCTGCTCTGCAATGGGGCAAACACACCTCCATACCTTACAAAGTTTTTGGAAGGTTGGAAGGTTTGGGTTTTTTTTCCTTTCTGTATAAAAATACAGGAGATTTCTCATTCACCGTAGCATATCGGCCAGTTGCACACAGCTGCAGGACGGGAAAGAGAGGCAGAGGGAAGCAAACCTCAGATCAGCCCTGCAGGTCAAATGCTCCCCTGAGATACTAGGAGACAAAAATACTGATCTGAACTGCAGCCAAGCAGCCACTTGAAGCAGAGCTGATTATATCAGCGACTGAGTTTGCAATGCTGACTGTGTCCCCCTCCAAATGTCATCCTTGCCGAACGTCCTACATCTGCTCCCAGGAAAGGGTTGGCTTCAGTGAATTGCCAGTTTCCACCAGAAAAGCAGATACATTGGATGTCAGCTTCACTGGGAGCAGCAGATGCTTCACATTTCTTAAAACCTAGCCCTAAGTCTCCCACTTCAGCAACATGGCAGGATTTACCTCTGCTCTGCTGAGGGCAATGGTCTGAGGAGCTGCTTTAGCTCTGGAGCAATTTAGCTCTTTTGGTTCAGCACCTTCGCCTTTTGGGGTCTACCTTGCAGCCCTAGTCCTTAAGCACTTTTTCTTGCAAAATGAATACCAGCACTTTCTAACTCCATTAGAGTGGATATTTCCATGCATTATTACAATTTACTTTCTTTACTAATTAGTGGCCTATTTTTCTGTCGGATGCTTATCATGACTCCAGGGAAGGTTACAATCATGGAAACTTATAGTGCTTTTGATGCACTTTCAGTAATTAAATCTCATCTTACATATTTATATACGTTTCCTTCCTTTGGGGAACAATTCTGAGGAAACTGATGGAAGTCCTGCTGATCAGAGAGAAAGACAGGCAATTATGGAGTATCTCCTCCTTTCCTTCCCTTTTATCACTGCAATATCTGTAATTAAAACCGTTGTACTGTAAATACGGCTTTACACATCTCACATGCAAAGGAGCTGTTGCCAATAAAGCACACAGTATCCACAGACAGTGTCATCACAAGAGAAACGAACAGAGAGATGCGGTGCATTTCCCCGTGGATGCACTCTTGTAAGTTCCATTAATACTCATAATTTAATGACGGAGTGGGTGAGAGCAGGCTATTCCAAGGCATTTAGAAGTGACACAATTCAACCGGGGTGTAGCAGATGTGCTTTAAAATGTTGTATCCCTCCTCCAGCACTCTGTTTCCCAGGAAAATAATCTCTCTGCCAGTTTTTCTTCTTTGCCTAATAGATTTAAAAAAGAGAAGAGCCTTTTCTCTGCAAGCGGCCCCTTGTCGCAAGTGTCCTTTTTGAAATGTCCCCTTCTTCTGAACCAAGACAGGGTTTCCCATTAGATGTGTTGTGACCCTGGGAGTGTCTCAGATGGCGAGTGGGGGACTGGCAGCTGTTGGAAAACAGCCTCTCAGTCTAAAGCAGAGAAAACCTCCTGTTGCCATACTCATTATGTACTCCTAAAGGTCTTTGTCAGACTCTTAAAACTCAGCGAGTTGTACAGTGTTATCCTTACCCTCAGTGATATAATTGTACTCTCACTTCTAATGAAAACATGAGGGAATGGCATGATGTCTCCTGTTCACCCAGAAGATCCTACCCTGAAAAGACCTGACTCCTACAAAGTCACTATAATAAATATTGCTTATGCTCAAAACCAGAAACATTTGTTTATCTACTGCCTTTCTAAAATGGCATCAATCACACAAAATGTTTTCAATATAGCTAAAAGTTATGTTAATGTTTCTATTCAAGCACATCCAAGATAGGCAGTCCTGCAGTTAAATTTACCCATGTAATCTCATTTCTTACTGTGTGTAACCTTTTCTTTAAGCACTCAGTTATACATTGTAAGCTCCTTGGCAGTCTTCAGCAAGGCATCACTGATTGCATCTTAGGTCTAAATCTGCAAAAGGACTTAGTTTCACAGACCACAAAGCCATGAGGTCTTTAAAATCCCCTCCCTGATTCCACCTCGCTTGGGAGATGTCTCAGGTTCCCAGGAGTCAGTAATACCATGTCTGTCAGTAAATAACCTTAAGGACTCGAGGCACCCTCGGAGGGATATGTGTCCTGATAACACAGAGTGGCTTTGCATCTTATTCTTTCCCAGATCCCTCTGGGATGAGCAAACTCATCGCTTCCCTGTCTGCTTGACCTGAAGATAGCTAGAGCACATTTATGGGGTCATTCTCTCCATGAAAGAGAAGCAGAGGAGGAGAAAGTTATTTCCCCACATATGCAAGAGCTCACGGCTCAGAGGCCTCACCCAAGGTACACGAGATCCACATGCAGCTCTCCTCTCTGCCCAAGAACATTTGACCCTCTATCTCCCCTCATACAAATGTTCAAAGCAGATGATGAAAGGGAACCAGCTGCAACTGGGTTTGCCTAGCCTGTTTTGTTAAAGCTTTTCCACTTTACATAGCCTAATCCAACATACATTGAAGCAGACATAAAGCAACACCAAGTTTCAGCCTGTCTTGCAGTGACACCTCCAAATGGGAGCAGCAGCACCAGGCATTGCAACCTGCAAGCCCTTCCCTGGCTCTAGTTCTCACATTTCCAGCTAGCTGAACTTTCTCATCACTTGAATGGGGTGAAAGGACTATGTCACTTTGCAAAGATGGGCAGGGAGTCACAGAGATTGAATTATCCAAAGTGTCCATAAAATTCAGATGCCCAGCTTGCTCCTCTGGAGTGTTGCCCTATTAAATCTAACCTGGGTCAATTATTTTAGGTCTCTCAAACCAACCCAAGCTAGAAATACCCATGAGTTACCAGATAAAAAGAAGGAAACATTTCTAAAGGTGATTTACCTCACTTAACCTGGGATGCTCTTAGCCTGTTCCATACACAACGCACCAGAGTGGACTTTGAAACATAGCTGGCAGTGGCTTTGCACAGGAGTGAAAACCTGATCTTTGCCTTCCCTTTATTTGAACCTTCATACAACGTTAGCTTAAAGACCTCCTGAGTTCTGCCGCATAGATCAAACCATTTTGTGAGGTCAGGAGTGAAGCTGATGACTATATTGCTGAAGAAATGGTTTCTGCAGTATTCTGCGCTCACAGCATCACATTTAAAGCTGGGTAAATACAAATAGATTTTCATTTTAATGTCTGTTCCTGAAAGAAATGTATTTATATACTTAGTCAAATGAAATCTCTTGCTGTGATTTTAAGCTAGCATAAGCACTTTTAGCACAAAATTAAGGTTTTTCTCTAAAAAAATAGCTATTATATACTGAGAAATGCATACACTTCCACTGTTTTCTCAGGCTGCTTTACAAAAAAAGATTAACAAAATGTAAAACTATTTCTCAGAAATAAAATCCATACAGAAATGTCTTTAACCACACTGCTAATCGTGGTGAACCTTCAGACAGGTTTACAGTTCCTGTCCCCCACAGGTCTGGGAGTGATGGTCTCAGATGCCTTTGCTCATACACTTTGTGCTTTGGCTGGTCTACGTGCTTTATTCTCCCTGACAAAACCACTGACAGAAAACTAAGTGCTCAGAAAAATCTCAGCAGCCATTTCTGCCTACAATGCTGTACAGGGCTGATAATATTGTCATGAGATATACGAAGCTATGTACATAGAGAAAACAACTCCAGGGATGCATGTAAAACGGCAGGATATTAGCTAATTCTACTTTGGGCTGCTCTGCATTGTTCTCGGAAAACATCAACTCAGTTGTCAGCAGGAATCAAAAAGGCAGGTATAATATTTGGAAAGAAAACGAGAAGAAAAAAAACTGCAGCATTATGCCAAATCACATTGCTCCATGCTGTGCCTGTGTCTTGGATATCATGCAGTTCTGCTATCCTCTTTTCTCCCCAAAGCAGGAAGCATCGGGAACATAAAAGCTCATGGCTGTGCCCAAGTAGGGAATGACTCCACAAAGGCAATGTGAAATAGGTCAGACTTCTGCCTGGAAAAAGAATGACAGAGGGAGCATGTAAGAGAGATTAAGCTTGGCAATTATGTTTGGTCATACGAAAACCAATATGGAAAGAGTAAAAACTACTGCTCATCATCCAGGAACTAGAGACCGGCTAATAAAATTATTAGACTGCAGGGTTAAAACACACAGAAGGAAGTATTGTCTTCATGCAAGGTATAATTAAAGCGCAGACCTCATTGCCACAGGATGTTGAAAAAGCTGAAGGTATAAATGGATCTGACCAGACAAATCCATGGCAGAAAGTTTATCCGAGAGTATTAAATCTGAGGACTGATAGGCAGCCTATATCTCCAGCTTGCTGATTGATGAAATTTGGGTAGGTATAGATTTAAATTTTTTCTCAAAATGTTTTCTTAAGTATCTTCTGTAGTCACTGGCAGAGGAAGGGAGCTCGACTGAACTGGTCTGAACATGTCCAAAAGGGGACGAGAGGGGCGAGAGGCAGTCGCAGAGACAGGGTGCACCCAGCACAACAAGGGTCACGTTAAGGGAGATGCTACATCTCCACTAATGTCCAGGGCATACCCTAGCAGCGTTGAGCCTCCGCGTGGTTAAAGACTGTCTGAGAGCCCTTCGGCTCCAGGAGAAGGCAGCCTGCTTTCACACGCTCACGTCCCCAGCCCGCCGTACATGTCCCCGGAGCCAGTCTTTCCAACCTCAGGGAGCTTTTATTCCCACAGTGATGTTCACTCTAATTTTCTTTGTCACAACATAGGCAGACGGGCTAATTTGCATCCAGGTGTAATAAACAATCTGCCTTTCAGGAGAGCCAGGAAAGAAAGCACCTTAATTCTTCCCAGCGAGCGCTGAAATCCCTGGCACCAAGGATGAAAGCTGCAGGAACCAAAACGTGCTCTCCGAACTTCATCCGATTAAACAGAGACATCCATGCACGCTGCTCCCCATAACAAGCAGCAAAAAATGATTAGCCTACCAGTTAATGGGATTGCACATGGTTCACTTCTCTGGCTCAGCCACAGAGGAGGCAACAGCAATTGCCATGTTTGAACAGTTTCCTTACAATCACAGCTGGGCAATTAAACTCCTGCCTTCGTTTGATGGCTAAGTTAGGATACTGGGGAAGGTGGCAAAAGGATTATTTTGGGAAAGGGGAAGCTCTTACTACAGTCTATTTGAATTAAGCCAATATTTCCTTTATTATTTTTAAATTGCATCAAGCCATGTTTCTAAATGAAGTGTTTAAATAAATATTAAAAAATATTTTTCTAATTTTTAAAATAAATGCCCTCCCCACCATTTCGTTTTCTCAGCCTATTTTTCAAATTCACCACATACTCATTAATGGTTTCAGTCACCCTATAACCATGGGTTTGGATGAATAAATTATTTTTCCAAATTTTCTCTAAACTTCTTCACTCTCATTATTTCAGTGTAGCTGGGTTGGGAATAGCATGTCCATGCTCTTATTCTTTAGATATAAAAAAATAAAATAATTGAAAGTTAGTATATTCTTTTTAACCTACTGAAAAATCGTGCCTTTGCACAGTGGCTTTGATCCAAAGCTGAGCAAAACAACGGGAATCCTTCCCTTGACTTCAATGGGCGGGGGGCTTGGCCCTTCTGCTTTTGCTGAAGAATAAGCAAAAGCTATCATTTTGGCAGTGTGAGATAATTGTTTCTTTCTTCTGTCACAGTGTCCCAGCATACCAAGCCAACAAAGCTGAGTGCACATTTTGCTCCGTGCAGCCTGAAATGCATTTGAGAGGCCTCTGCCAGGGCTTTCTCCAATCAAAGCAACACACGTGAGACAAATGTCATTAGTATATTCAGCAATACCAAACCCCATGTTATTAATAAATATTCTGAAAAAAAATCCAGGGGCTTGCAAGTCAGTGTCAGTTTGAATATACAATGCAGCACAGAAACGGTGGAGCTGCTGCCAGCTGCACAACAGAAGCAGAAATGCTTTTTGGGGCTGCTGGGGAGCAAGTGGTGCGAAGGAGCATGGTAGGTTCATCGTGGCTTAGGACCAGCAGGATGATGCCACAGAAGCCAAACTCTAGCAATGTGTGGGAATGTAAAAAAATTTGCATTGGAGCAGACAGCAGGTGCTGATACAGCGACTGGCACACACAAGCCAGATATGGACTCCATTTTACTACTTCAATTTGTTTTAGTTACTCATGCAGCTCATCGTTTCAAAGAGGCTATCTGTCTGAGCAAGGCAGGGAGACTTAGGTCTGTGCTTGTAGCAAAATATTCCAATAGGAGGGGTAAAGGAAATAATAACGTGTCAGTGAAACAGTTACTTCCTGGGGGGAAAAAAAAGGGAATTAAATCCTCATTTTGAAAAAAAAATACAAAAAAAATACAAATGGTTTTTGCAACCAACCCATCATTATGAATCTGAACATTCTGTGTGAGGCAACGTGCTGCTGTGTGTTTGTGTATTTCTGCTGCTTGCTGGTCACGTAAGGGTCTGGGGGGATTTTGATCTCCACTATTGCAAAAAATTTGTTGTAGGTACTGATACAGAAACCACAGAGTGTAAATCTGGAGTAAAATGTCAGTGAATCATACCCCTCCATAAGTCTCCCTCTAGACTGGGGCATAATACTATTTGCCAACATAAAGGTTTTAAATCAGTGTAAGTGTTCACTATACAAAAATTAATTTAAAGGAAACTTGGAAACAGGATGGCGAAAAGTAAACACAGGCCTGATTCAGCTCCAGTGACAATTTCACTTCTCCCCAGGAAACTACCAGGAATTGTTACTGCACGTCAGAGGAAAGATAGGGAAACTGGGCATCCAAGCTGTGGTCTTTAATAAAGGGATCAAACAGAAATGAAACCATGTTTAGGCTTTTCAGTTCATTTTTTTATGAGTTCTTTGATTCAAAAATTCTCCACGGATAGGTTTCTCAGCATTGGTCGAAGTACATCAGGTTTGCTAGGAAACACTGAAGAAAGCAGCCCTGTAAGAAATCAGTGCTTTGGTATGTGAGAGGCCCTTCCTTATAATTTTTTTTATGAGATTATAGAAAAAAATTTCCATGTATGCACATAAAATGTATATAAGCACATTTTCTTCAATAATAATTATGTCCAAGTTTTTATAAAATCTTAAATATTCTGCAATTTTCCACAAAATCCTAGAGGATGTGCTGGGCTCACAAGTGTCACCTTTCCAGAAGATTTCCAGATCTCTTGGGATAAAGGGTATTTTACAGGTGCTGTTCCCCTTCCCACTTCCTCCTTAAGGCAGATCCTGCCTTGAAGTAAAATAGTTGCAACAGCTTGGGGTCATGTATTAGGAAGGAATTTCTAACCTGAAGAGTTTACACACACAGACAGATTTCTTGCATTGTCTTCTGAAACACCAGTGACTGATCGGCGTCTGAGACATTATTTTGGACTACAACCAGATGATGACATCATGCTTTGTCATTCGTTAAGTAGGAGATAAGGATAGCCACTAGTTCAAGGATATTTCTTTCCCTCTTTCTTTAAAACAAGCAAAACCCTAAACAACACATCTTTTCACCCACTGTGGCCCATTTTCTCCTGCAGTGAGGTCTGGAGTCCCTCGCTAGGATGGCAGACACACAGGACATGGAGCAACTTGCAAAGAGTGAAGGCTGAGATTGCAGAAGAGTCAACAAGAGAGAGGCAGCCAAGTGTCCACAGGGCAGGTGAAGTGGTATCCACACTTCTGCATTGGTCCTCAAAGGTGGAAAAAAGGTGTTAGCACAAAGAAGGAAAATGAAGAAGAGCTCCTTTAGGGCTACTACAGCAGATACTTGATATTTCTGCAATATCATCTATTCAAGCCTCAATACTATGCAAGTCTCAAACTCCTATTGGAGTTCTTTGCAGCAGACAACAAGCAAGAGGACACTACTTTCCTGATGACCTTTAACGAAGTCCCTATCCACAAGCTTTTAAGGAAACTAAGCTACAGTTGCATAAGAATGAAGCCCCTTGTTTCAATTTATAATTGATTAAGAGACAGGAAACAGAGGTAGTGGCAAACCGTCAGCTCGTGCATGTGGGAGAAGCCACTAGGACAGCTCTCCAGGGAGCTGAGGTCTGCGTTGTCTAACACATTTGTAAATGCTCTGGGAAAGGGGTGGAGGAAGGAGAGATGGGTGGGGGTAGAGGGCAAAAAAAGACAATGAAATGGCAAAGTTTTCTGAAGAAACTCAGTGATAAGTTACAAAAAAAATAAAGTATTCAGGGTAGTAAGGGTGAATCATCTATGAAGAGTCTTTTCTGAAGAACTCACCAGACAGTGACTGAGCAGTAAAATGACGGATGAAATGCAGTGCAAATCCATGTAGAGTGAAATATATGGCTAAAAAGAATCCCACAATTGTAGCTTCTCTTATAAAATTATGGTCTCTGATTGGAGCTTACCCCCCATTACTATAGGGAGTAAGATCTTGAGTTCTTGGTAGATAAAAGATTAAAATATAGCTTAATATTCATTAGAAACAGATAAATAACTCAGAATATATAAATCTTAAGGGAAGCATAGAATCAAAAACATCATGCCATTTAGAAATATTTGGTCCTCCCATATCTTGAACGCTACATGCATTTCTAGGCCATCTGCTAGAAAAAGTCCTTGGCAAACCCTCAGAGAAGGGCAGCAGGGCTGACCACAGCCATGGAACAGCTCCCCAGCACAGACCAACAACATTACAGTAGCACCTTTAGGCTGGAAAAGAGGAGAATAAGCAGGGACATGAACAGGAGTTCATGAACTCATAAATGGCATAGGAGATGGTAGAGGGGGAATGAGAGCCAAATGGACATCAATCTGACCCAGTACACCCTTCTTACATGCTTCATCTTGAAGGGGCAAATGAAAAATTACCAGCTCTTGCCTATCCAAAGAAAGGAGCCAGAGGGAAGAAGGGCAGCAAAACAGGAAGACTTCCAGCAAGGCTACTGAAAATGAATACCCTGTTAACAACGAGATATTTCTATAACATATTCCATCCATGTCTCTGCTCAGTCTGAGTTACCTCCATGACAGGTATTGTAGTCATCACTTTATAGAAGGAGAAACTGATACACAGTGATTTAGTAATTGGCCCAAGGTTACACAGGAATTCTGAGGCAGAAACAGGTGTGTGCTCAGATCTTCAACTTCTATCTACAAAACCCAACGTGAAATGCTGAGACAAGGAAAATGTTCCCAAAATGGTACAAATTAGGGGATGGCACATATAGTGTGTCTCATTGCAAGCCTGTAAATGAATGTTAAACATGGATTTTGAATGCAATTATTCTGCCCTAGTCACAGAATATATTTGAAAAGGCTAACTGTCCCATGTCAGCTTTCATCACTGAGAACCTGTGTAACCAGCTCACAAATCCAGGGCTCCACTTAGGTGCTTAAAACTGACCGGAGGGAGGGAGGGAGGGAGGGAGGGAGGGAGGGAGGGAGGGAGGGAGGGAGGGAGGAGAGAAAAACTTCAAAATTCTACTCTTGGTCTCTCACAGGGCTCACCGATGCTACATTAAGCAGAGCACTTTCACATTTTGAGGCATGTGGGCCAGAAAGAATCAGCAGGAAGAGACTGCAGATTGCAGGAGAAATCCTGCACTACCACACAAGAGGGACTGCATTGAAATTGGTGGGATTGTACTGGTGAAGCTACAGGGAGAAAAAAAAATCTGATATCTCTACAAAATACTTCTTTTCTTGTAAAATACCAAGATATCCATGTAGCTTAGGGATGAGGAATAAACACACAAACAAAATATTGCAATCAGGTTTTTACTGTGAAACCAGAAGTGCTTAATCTCGCTCTCCCTAGTACTCAATGTCTCCCTGTGTAGCAGTTTCAAAGTGGGTACTCAAGTCGGAAAAAAAATGCGGGTAACATCATTGCTCATTTCAATTAGGCTGAAAGATCAGCTGTAATGTCTGCAAAAAGGCTGCTGTGGAATATCCTGATCCTTAACTCCACCCGGCAAAAGCCCTGCAGAGATTGCTCTGAAGTGCTTCCTATGGAGATCGTGAGGTTTCGCAGAGGATAAACACAGTTTGGCAAATAGATTTGAAATGACTGATTTACTCAGATTTCCATGTTTACTGGTTTGCCACTGCTATAATTTGTACTTGTTGTCATATCTCATCTGGCCACATTCTGAACATTTTGTAAGAGTGGGTCCGGGAGGATTCCTCTTTTGTAACTTTAGCACCACCACATGGTTTGCTGTGTTTAAGACTTCTGTCAAGAAAGAGTGATTTTTTTTTCCTTGTCTCTCTTTTTTCCCCCTTTTTTTTTTCTTTTCAGTATTTTTCACAGACATTAAATAAGTAATTGAAACCATTTCCCACTTGGAGCAGGTGCAAGACGAAATATCTCATTCCTGAGCAATCAAAATCCGAATTCCCTCTTAGGGCTGTAGGGTTCCCATTATATCCTTCAAAGTTCCTAAAAGCAAACACCATTCTGTGCTTAAATGTACTAGCCAAAAACATTTGTAATCCAACAGCAAGAACACTCGGCTCCCTACTGCTCTGCATATTTCTCGCAGAACATTTTCAAAACAACGGGCTAATATTGTAATAAATAACAGCTGTCCTCTTCTGAAAAAAAGGAGAAAGAAGATGCCTACACTGACGGCAGCGGTGGATGCCAAAGAGATGTAGAATTCATGTCTCTAAACACACTGAAGATTTGCCTTCCCTCTCATCCCCATGTGTGCATGACAAGACACTGAACACCCAGTTTTTCCTAACATGAACAAATATTATGGAGTTTTTTCAAGATTCATGTTGATGAGGCTATTTAACTGCTACTTTATTTTTCTAGATACACACCTGTAGCGCTGGGGAGTGTGTACGTGCCTCTCCTTACCCATTTCATGAATAGACTGTTCAATCTGCTCTGAGTTAGCTGATGAGAAAACACCTCAATGTAGCTGAATTTTGTTGCATCTCAAACATTTAATGAAAATTTCTAAAGAAAGAAAAAAAAATTAGTTGAAAATCAGAGACGCTGTACCAGGGAACTATTGGTATAGTGGTCACAGGAAAATTTACAGAGTTGGTTTGCTTTAGGGGAAGAAACAAAGATAGATGCAACTTATGTTCTGCTTCTTTTGAATAGTTAAAAGTCATCACAAGCTGCAGAGTAAATGCAAATAGCAAAGTCAATGTACCATTTATCTCCAAAGTTTATTCCTTACTGGAGTTATCATTCACAAGGACTTTTTATCAGTCTTTAAAGGCAAAATGGGCGATTGTGCTACAGAACCAACCCTATATTGTAAGGAGTATTTACAGGTGCTAAGTGCCATGGGATGCTCTAAATCTGGCCAAGTTGCCATCATCTGCAGACATGAAATGAGGTGCCCTAATGGGTCAAGTGGAGCTACACCCTCAGAAGAAAAGACGCTGACTGGAGTCTCCAGTCTGAAATCACCTGTGAAGTTTAATTTATTACCCTGTTGTATTTATTTCTGTTACATGATCCAAAAATAAAATGTCAGTGTCTGCAATCATCCGGGAAAGACCAGAAAGACTGGGACCAAGGACCACACAAAGGAAAGTGAAATATGAAAAAAAACCCATACCATTTGAGGTTAAGGGTGGGGGGTTTTACCAAAACATATGAAAAGTTACTGTGCCAGTGTGTAGTAGGAATCTAAACCCCCAGCTGGACTAGTGCATCCAGAAGCACACAGTGCTATTGAAATCAAAGGGGTTCAGGCTGACAGAAAGGTCTGCCCAGAGGGATTCAAATTAAAGATGAAGACCTTGTATTTTTAAGCTGACATGTCTCAGGAGAAAACTGCTTTGACTGAGAACCGTAATGACTAACAGTAGTGGTTAGAACACGTTTTAGCATATCAGGTTAGCATAGGAGGTCACGTCCGCTGTTTCACAACTTGTACTTCTTTTATTGGAATATTTTCCCTCTATTCCTGGCAGAGCAGAAATGAGAGGCAACTTACATTTTATTCCACACTGCAATATTACAAGGCTTAGCCAAAAGCCTGTTGTCTTTACTTTCTGCCAGCACGATTTGGACAAGTAAGGCAGCTTTGATTGACCCCCTACTTGTCACACCACATTCCTTCATGTTTCATTTTCTCTCTTTCTTTTCCATCTTTAACTTAGCACAGATCCCTTCGTCTCCGCTGAGGCAGCTGGAGAGAGGCACTGTGGTCCAGCAGACACAGGACCCTCTCCCACGAGAAGCTGTGGCCCCAGCTGAGCCAAGGGGTCTGCAGAAGAGCCAGCGCCTGCTACACACCAGATTGCTGGTAGCTTGAAGGCCTTGTTTCTAGTCTTTCTGATTTCAGACTCCTCACGGCACTACAGACCCAGCTGTCCTACCCAGGGGAAGCCACTTTAGCATTTCCACATCCAGTTCACGACACAATGCTGCATCGATTTATGAAAAGACAACAACAAAGACATCATCCCAAGCATCTACTGTGCTGGAGCACGGGGCATATCTGATATCTGCCTTCTAGCCCACGCTGAATCAGTACCATGCTGGAGTAAACATATCTTTCCTTCTCTTTTTTTCACTTGAACAAAAGAAAAAAAATTGCCCATATTAAATGTGCCATTATTTTCTGCTAAGAGCAGAAATGAGAGCATCTGGACAATTATATCCAATATTTATTCCAAACATTTTGTTGGTATCTACTGAATAGTGCAGGATTGAGTGCATGTTTCAAGGAGAAAGGTGTTATCATGAAGAAAACGCGCACACCTACAAGTTCAGCATTTCTTTGGTTTAGATGTTCAGAGGTAACTAAGAATCTTTCACATTTGATTTCTTGAATGTTCAGTTGGAGACAGGTTAAAGAGCTTTGCTCCTTAGAGATAGGGTGACAAAATACATGCCAAAAATACTGCTCCTCTAACACGTCTCTTCACCCGGACTCCGAAATCAGCTCCTGCCCTTCCAAAGGCTTAGGCTCTGTGTCTCATACAAACGCTGACCGCTTTGGCTCTCTATGGAAGGGGTGCCCTCTGTTCCCTGTCCTCCCAGCACACGTACACAGGAGGTACCCATCCCAGCCTGTATCTGCCTAATCTGTCCTGGAGGCCAAATGAGCTGGTTAGAAACAGTTATTCTAACTCCCCTGTGATTTTCCACAAAGCCTCCCAGAAGCTGTAATTCACCCCATAAGACCACTATAAGAGAGGAGATCCCTAGCTGTAGGCAGCAGGTTGAGGCACAGAAGTACCGCCCCTATGACACACATAGTGAAGGAGTCCATCAAGAAACAGCCTGTGAGAAGTCAGGGGCTATCCCCCGTACAAAACCAGAGACAACAGCAGCAAACCGATGGACCGACTACAAAAACTGAGCAAACAATTGCTTACCAGCACTTCGAACTGTGCTTCGGTTCATTTCAAGGAGAGGTAAATCTGTAAAAAAGAAGTAAAAAAAAACCCACCCCAAAAAACCCTGATGGGTTTACCCCTTTCCACTAAATAGTATAGTGATTTAAATAAAACTCTATAACCCATCACTGAAACTATTATTTCTTTGTAAAGCTGCATTGTGAGATGGGCCTAAAAGCCATCTGTGTGATTTTCCTTTCAGATCATTTATCAAAAAACATTTTTAATGTTTTAGCCTAACCAGTAAAGACTTTCGAGTTTCAGCCAATCAGCGAACCCGGGCGAGTAATAAGGTGTCAGTGCCATGCATAATCCTTCCTCACGCAAAAAAACGCTTTTAAAGTTAATAGCAGCTGAAAACAGAGTGAGGAAATGAAAGTTTGGGAATTAAACCCTGGGGGCATCCCAGCAGTAGCACAGCTGATCCAGACATACCTCCCTGCCTGTATCGGAGGCATCGGCTGGATAATGATCATCTTATTGTCGTCAACATATGTACACTGAGGTCCATCCTCGGCAGGCTATGCAAATCAGGCAAAACCGATTATTTCGGTTTAAGACTTCCACAGAAGTACACAAGCACGCTTTATAGGCCTTCTGTTCAAATCAGAGAAGAAATAATTAGATTCAAGGAGCACGTGGAATATCTGGGAAATATTTTCTACGTGTTACTACAGAAGAGCTAACAGAGGGAAAGCTTTGGGGAGCTGCAATACTATGTTTTGCAGCCCACAGAGACCAAGATTGCTGGACGTTAGACCTGTGTGCTGTTTGGCCATCTAACAAGCACCAACATTGTCTTTCACTTAAATGGAGGGGGCTTTGAGCCCTCAAATAATTAATCTAATCATACCGGGGCATGATACTGTGAATCAACAGAAGGATTAACATGTAGCTTTTCTGCACTGCTTTCCATACAAGCCTTCTCAGAGCATATACATAGACATTTAATTAAGCTTCACAGTGCCCACACAAAGTAAATAGATATAATTAAACTAACGCAAATTTTCACACTTGAACCCAGACGCAAAGGGCACTGTTTTCTCCTGCAGATAGAACAGGAAGCACCGAAGATGCTGCCACTCCTCCCAGCTCCCACTCCTCCGCTGACAACCATCCTTCCCCGGCCAAAAGCCCCAGCCGGTGTTGGGAGTGTGAGGAGTGACACCTCTAGCCGCTCCTGCTGTCCAGACACCACGCGTCCGTGTGCCCCATCGCTGCATCCGTGTTCAGCATAAAACAGCAACCGCATGGCCAATAGACAGCAGAAAGAGCGAATCATTTTATATCGGCATCAAAAGCCCCACCGGCTGCATTTTTTGGATCACAAGTGAAATGCCTGTGACCAGGCTAACACTGCCCATTCATCAACTAAATAGAAAGAAAGGTGTATCAGCCAGGTAAAAAGTCACTTCACCGTAACTAATCACATTTTACACTCAAATAGGGTCTTAAATCCCAAGCAGTTCTGAAGAATTTAGCAAATCTCACAAATTGTGCAGCAGGCCAACGTTCCATCTTTTGTAACTTGGTGAAGCAAGAGTGAAACCAGCAGATCCAGAACAGTTTATGCCACGTTTATGCCTGTGTAGGTTCATGCACATGCATGGACTTCATTCAGCTGCTCTTTAGCAAGACATTGCAACATGTGGCAGAGTTTAAGACCAAAACAGTGAACGCAAGCCCCATCCCCACCCAGGGATTTAGCAACACAATTTAAGCAGGGATCTGGCCACCACGCCTGGTGCTCTTCCGCTCCTCAGAGCGGACACACTCAAAACCTCAGCTGCTTCTGTCACCAGCGCTCTTGAAGGACCACTTGTATGCAGCTACACAGTTCTCACCTTGGAAAAAGATTTTTAGCTGAAATATTTTCCTAAAATACACTTTTTCCTCAGTGCCTGGGAATGATTTGCAAAAATGCCTTGTGATTATTTTTTTTAGTGTGTGATTACCAGGTTCCTCACTGAGTGGAGGCTGGCTAAGGTCTCAAACCTCTGAGACAGTTCAGCCATCCAAGGACTTTGGCTCCATGATTTTTTTTCAGTCTGGCTGATTACCACTGAACAGAAATGCTAGTGGTGGAGACTGTGTCATGTTTAATCAGAAAAACAGATAGATGGCTGTATGAAACTGTAATTTCAGCCTTCAAGAATGCCCTTTTGTATCCTTGCAGGATTGCAGGGATCCTAGTGTCCGAGGAAAATACTCCACTCCCTCTGACCTGACAGTTAATTAGTCTTTGAAGAAAGCTACGCCTTCGCACACCAAGGAACAGCCAAGAGTTGATGAGAGGAAAGATTTGAAACCAGAGGCTTCCTGGTGGGTGAGGAAATGCAAATTTCTCCTAGGTGATGGGTATAGGAATAAGGCACAGTTTTTTATATGGCGCTTGAGTCAAAGTAACACATTTTATTATTGGACAAAACACAAACCATTTATCTCATTCATCATTTAACTTTAGAGAGGGGAATATCTGTGCCTGCTCAGTTAAAGAAAAAACAAAACACAGTTTGATAAGAGTATGTGCAGCCCCGCCACAGAGAGTCTTGCAGTCATTTTGTACATCCAATAAAATATCAACCTTTTATGAAGTCTATTACATTTCCTAATTTGTTTTAGACTGTGTTCACTTCTTTGTTATTGTTTTAAATTCACAAGGGATAATTTTAAACTAATCTTTTCATCTTTTGCAGACAACGCTCATCAATAAGCAC
The DNA here is from genome assembly GCF_030867145.1 of Opisthocomus hoazin. Classification (NCBI taxonomy): domain Eukaryota; kingdom Metazoa; phylum Chordata; class Aves; order Opisthocomiformes; family Opisthocomidae; genus Opisthocomus; species Opisthocomus hoazin. The sequence continues at coordinate 35,172,381 of NC_134415.1, read as the reverse complement.
TGAAAGGATGATTAAAATATCACTCCATGTAGAACAAACTAAGTCAAAATTACTGTGGGGAGTAAATTACCCTAACAGAGATGTAATGTCAATGCCTTAATTTTATGAAAGTTTTATTATTGAAAAAAAAAAAGAAAAAGAAAATGTATTGCTAGCCCTGTAAGCAGGTCTTTGTCAAAATAGCTTTTTTAAACAGATAAATGACATGCTTTGGTCTAATACTTTTTCATCGACAGTGAAGGAATAACTCAGTGGAGAAAACTGGTAATAACCTTAGCGTACTAGGGACATACGTCCAAGTGCCTATAATACCTGTATTTGTCTCTCTGGGCCAGCCGCTTGCTCTCCAGGCATCCAGAGGGCCTGGAGGACCTTCTGTTTGCTGCTCACCTTTGACTTTCACCTTAAGCCGTGAAGCTGCAGTGCTGCTCATGAAGGAGAAAGTTCTGGTGGCCAAGACATAGGTGAGTTCCTCCCCAGTGGCAGCATGGTGCAGGTACGTGCAAGGCTACCTGAGCCCTTGGTGAGGTTGAAGCTCATTTTCTTAGTGAGATGAGCCAGGGGACCACTATCAGGGCCAGATGAGCATTTTGTCCCCATCGCAGCTGCCTCACGTGGCCCCGCAGACAGAGCTGCTATCGCAGTTGCACAAGCGGATCATGGGTCCAGAGCTCCATGTAGGGCTTGGGTCTGCCTAAATTTGGAAAGCACATTTCAAGTGGAGAGATGGACAGAGCTTAGCATGCCTGATTGAATCCGAGTCCAAGGCACAAACACAGATAACTGCCCCTCTCTGTACTTCTTAATTACATCTTAGTAAGCGAGATAAAACTTTACCCTAAATTAACAGGTGCTTTAATTACAACATAGACTTTTAAGCTGAATTTCTCTAGCCCTTTTACTATTTGTCCTGGGGTTTTTTTGGGTGAGGTGGATTGAAAGCACTGGGATGGCAGCAGCTGAATTAAATACAAAGCAAATAAACTGCAAGAGGTGGCTGTCTGCTTTCTTGGGTTCATTTCTATCCGAAGTTAGATTACAGACAGCACCATTAGTAACTACACAAGATTAAAACAAAAATTAGGCTAAAATCAGTGCTGGCATTTAGAATTGCCTCCTTTAGGAAGTCATGAAGCTTCTAATGTGGCAGTAAAAGGTGATCAAACCAGGCTTGTATTTATGTACTCAAATCCAGCCTGCAGCGATGTGTTGGTACTGGCTCCTTTCAACCTTCTATCTCACATCGAGTGCTTTGCGTCTCCAGAGCTGATGCCTCTGTCCAGGAGCATCCCCATCCCCACAATCAGCCAAACCCCCCCCCAGGGGGCTCAATCCCACCCGGTCTCATGCAGCGTCTCAGGCGCATTACACTCGGCATGCCTTGCTTCCCCAGCTTGAGCCAGAACTGCTCCCTGTTCAGCCACTGTGAGACGGGTTTGGCTTGTAAGTAGAACTTCTCATGTTATTTTAACACAGGTAAAAAAAAGAGGGTAATGTGGTCCTAAAAATATTCTGGCACTGAGGCTTTAAAGCTGAATGATTCCTGGGCTCATCTTCCATTAACACCCTCATACTGTGTTTTCCCTCCAGCTACCAAGCAGGAGCCTGTAAGGCTTGCATTTTTCCTTCTCTGTTTGGCTTTTTTTCTATTGTGCCTTTCTTTTCATTCCCTCCCAACAAATGTTCATTTATTCTCTTGAAACACTTCCAGGATTGCTTGCCTAATTATTTACGTTTGATTTATATGGAATTAGAGATACTCAGTTTGTACGCTTGTCAAATTAATTTTTGGCACTTGCTATATTAACCTATCAGCTTTAGGGATATTTTTAATTCTTTCCTCTAGATATTAATATATTTGAATTCTGCAGCTGTTATATCATATTGTTCTTAGCCAAATTCTTCAAAGATGCCTCACGTTTTCACATTTCTTCCTGGTACTAACTAGGTGGCAAAGAGGAGAAGGACCGCATTCAGCGGTCCTTGACTGGTACAAAACAGCACGCCTTGAAGATTAGCATTACAGTCTCTTTGAATTAAATTGTTTTACCCATTCACATGTGATGCACCTGTCTTTATTCTGCTGCACTTCACATGTATTCATAACAAGAGAAAGCCAGATAACCAACATAATACCAAATCCTGCCAGCCACTGTGTTTGTGAACTAACCAAGTGCTAATTTAGCCCATTAAAGCAATTCTCAGCAGACCTTTCTTTTACTATTGTGCAATCAGATTCTTGTGATGTACAATGATAGACGTCTAGGGCTGGACTGACTCAAACACTATCAAATATCTACTATGGCAAATTATTCTACAGGGTAGAAGCAAAAGGTATGGCTGTCAAAAATTTTTTTTTTGTCTAAATTTCCTGCCCTTTCAGTCTCCCTTGCAGTGTGGGAATGCTGGTTATCTGACAGTTTCTTGGTGGTGAACAGTGACTGTAGTCCTGCAGAAGCAGAACAGGTCCTCAGGCAGGTCCTACTTCCCACCGAACCTCTGGACAAAAAGGACAAACCTTGTTCCAGCAGACAAGCACCACCCTGGCTAAAGCACAGCGAGACAAGCAGACCAGTTATGTATCATAGAGCAAATCCCCAGGAGAACCAGAAAGGGAGCCACAGCATCCAGCACTCGTGCCTCAGTGGTGGGCTTACTCCTGTTCTCCCTGCTTTGCTCCACGTGGATGGCCCTCACCCTGCACCAGGAATGATCTTGTTTCTGATATATCGAATTTCTCCCATTCTCCTCCGTGAAAAAAAGACACACAATTCATTTATTTATTCAACCATGTCTGCAGCTTCTGTTACAAAATTGCCTTTTCCATTTTGCAGAATCCCCGTTGTCTCATTCAGATCTTATTCTTTATCCACTTGAAGTCTCTTGTATTTATTTTTACTTCTTGTCCAATTTTCATTGTACCTTCTATCTTTGCTACTCTTATGCCTCCTTTAACATTTTCCAGTTTATTCTGTAATCTTTTCAGATCCCCTTTGAGTTTGATCTTTCATAATTCATGTGTCCTTTGCTGCCCCTCTTCCCACTTAAAAGTCCCTGCTAGCTACATCTGCTTTTACAGCAGAGTCCTGCTCTCATCCCAGTCCAATGGCAAAACTCCTGTTGATTCCAGTGGAAATGGGGCTCTTACAATATTTATGGCTTTGCACAATACACATCAGCCCTGGGTGGGGGAAGACAACATAATTAAGCAATACAGCATGACAGACCATGCCGCACTGCCAATTAATGGGTGTGCGGTGTGTGTAAGAAACATGAGCCTCTGGCACACCTGAGGTGCACATTAATCAGCCCTATTGTACAACCTGAAAACTCTGATCATTACAAAATGGGTATTGAAAACATTAAAATGCCCTTTCTTAGTGATAGCAATCATTACTCAGAGCAGAGATCTACTCTTGAGTCCATGACTCCATCAGCCTGCAGGGATTTTCCATCGCTGTCCTCCTTTATGTTTCAGAAATAAAGACAGGATCCAGTATTTAGTTTAAATGGACAATCTGCCTTTTTACCTCTATGCCTTTGTCACCATGTAGGGTGGTAACATGTCACCGTGGGGATCAGGTAACATGCCGATGGGGCACATCCCTGTGACACCATTCTCTTTGGTGATGAGTATCACAAGGGAGGGAAGACATTCAAAGGAGCATCCGCAGCCAGTTCACTATGGTGCTACAAGTTTTGGAAAACATCATCAGCGACACCCCCCCCCCAACAAGGTCTGCCTGCAAGCCACCCTCCACCTGCCTGGAAATATAATGGGACCCTGCTCCTATGGCAGTGCAGCCAACCCCACCATGTCTGTCTGAGGTGGCATCCTGTGTGGCTTATATTAGAAGACAGCAACTTCCCCATTGGTTGCAATACTGAGCAAATAAGGACCATTTGCTCTTCTAGTTTGCTGCTTCTGACAGCTTTGGTCGTAGCTCCTCCACCTTCTGGTGAACAGAATAAACAGATAACGTACGAGCTGCTTGCCCACCTCAGCTGAGGAGGGGTGGCCTGATTCATCCAGTTATCATCACCCTGAGAGGTACAGGATCTCCTGCCTTGTACTATCATCCGAAGCAAGCATGGTCATGTCCTACCTATAGGTGCTTTTGTCACCATGGGGTGCATTCAGGAAGGTTCCCCGAGTTTGACAAAACTGAACTCAGACACTGCCTGCACTATTATTTGCACAGCAGAGAATTAATAACTACTTTCAGAGTCAATCACCATGGGTCTTCAATCTATTAAGATGGAAATCACAACCCTGCTGAAAGTGTGTTTTACACAAAGGATTACATAGGGTACTTCACCTCGTTTGCAAAGCCCAGTGCTGCATGCTCCTGTTGACACGCCACTCTTCTCACATAGCTCTGGGCTCACAGGTAGCCTCTGGCACTTTCCTGAGCAGATGCCTTCAGATTCACAATTTAATATCGTTTTCCTGTAGCCTTAGCCTCCCAGATACCTTTCAATGGCCGGACCTCCTACTGCTCGTGCGCTCTCCTGCCGCTGTCTGCGGAGCGGATGAGGAGGAGGGAATCCAATAATGGGTAACAGTGAGACCGCAGGCGTAGCACCTGCCATAACAGGGTGCAGCCAGGAGTGGAGGACTGTGATACTCCACAGCAAACCCTCTCCCACCAGACAGGCTGCACACGGACGGTAAGAGAGGCTGAAACCCATGCCCCCTCATCAGGGGCTGAGTTGCACTCACTAGCCTCCCAGATAATTCTGCTTGAAGTTATCAGGCCTCCTCCTGTGAATCAGCTTTTGAGTACTGAACAAGATAAATAAGAAACAAGTGATAATGGCAACGTCAGAAACAAGTCAAGAAGCAGATCTCGCTCAACGGAGACTGAAGTTTTCTGTTGTCTGGTGCTTTCTCCCCAACAGAGCGAGCGATGCAAAAGACTCAGTCCTCCAAACTCCCCACTTTAGTAAAGAGTTTCTGTCTCTCCACTCACATGAAGAAGGGCAGCTCGATGCTATGTTTGTTTTCCAATTTAGGGCCCACGCCAACATGTTCCAAAAGTGTTGGCATTCTCATTTTGTTCAGCTTAATGGAGGGTGACTCAAACCTTAAGCTGTTTGATTTTGGAAAGCAAATCAAATATAAGGTGCAGCAGAGGGTCAGGCATGCTGCAGCTCTATACCAGAAATACATTTAAAAGCAAATTTCTATGTTTCCTTTCCAGAACAACCCGATCTCTATTCCGTTGTGCTGTATCTGCCCGTTTCCTTTCTGAGGCAACCTACCACAAACTCCAGACGTCCAACAGCTTCATACATCATCTATTTTTTTTTTTTTTTTAAATCACTGCTACTCGCTTCAAACTCCCTCAAAGCCAAACCGGCATGAGTCTCTACATACTTTCTACAACTGCCATGTAAGTATAGTCAGAATGGCCCCAGAGCACCATGAGAGGTCTAAGGCTCTCGCACATCCAGAATTGTTCCTCCTGGGTGCTGCAAAAGGAGCACAAAACCTCACTTGGGTACCCAGACCTTTTGCATACACAGCAGGTTTTTTGCGAGTTAGCCGCTGATGTATCCAACTCCATCAGTCCCTTTGCTGTCACACTGCAGGTGTACAGGTAACCTGCAGGTGGTGGTGATTTTTCTTTCTGGTATTAGTTGACTCCGCAAATCAGTAGCACATTTAACCATGCTGCACCCCAGCTAAGATTTTTGGGTGTACCTTTTCCCCCCCATGTGCAAACTGCAATGTTCTGGTGAAGCAGTGGAACATCAGAGACAGGCACCAGACATTTTGTAGCTAAATCAAAACTCTCCTCTTTCCTTAGGAGGAGGAATATTCTAGAAGCAGAGTATGTGCCACAATCAGAAGCAGGAATCTAAGCATTTGCTTGTTAGAGCTGAACTTAGCAATACAGAAGAAAATAGGAGTGTATTTCGTACAAAATATAACCTGAAATAGCAGGTTTCTAGCACTCAGCAGAACTTTATAACTTCTAAATCATGTAACCAGCTGGTAGCTCTGTAGATGCACAATGCAAGAGGGGCATAATATACTGCAGTGCATATGGGCAGCATGATACTGAAGCCTTCTTTGGAGACTCTGCTCTCGGCACAAAGGGAGCTGCACACCCTAGGCGCAACCACGGGTGCTGGTGCAAGTCAGAGCTAACACTAATGAAAACTGCTGCAACACACACTTGATAAATGTAAATCATCAGAGATCCATAATTTAAATGCAACACAGGAGCAAATAAAGGCTGAGGCAAGTGACTTCAGATAGAATTAGATTAAGGGGGATTAAAGAAGAAGCCCCACCGAAGATGACAATTTCTGAGTGTCTCTTTGTTCAACCTCTACCTATCTAATCTGAAATACTCCAACATTTTTCAAAGTATTCAATTTTAGTTTTATTTTTTTGAAACTAAGTGAATCGCTTTTTTGGCTGTGACTCTCTGCTCTCCAGCTAGTAAGAAAATTTCAGAAGTTTTTGTAGTAAATAGCTTCCAGCAGAGAATGATTAGCATGAAGATTGATTGTGTGATTTGCCATAGTATACGGTAAATGTTTTCTGCAACTAAATAAGAAGAGCATGATCCTACTCTGTGGGAGGGCTGGTTTAACTGCTCAGAACATCCTAGGGGAAAAAAAAAGCTTCTGTTAAGAACCTATAAAAGAAGTACTAAATAGCATTTTCTCTTTCCATCGCAGAAGGTCAGAACGACCTGGCACTGTTGCGGTAACATTTTTAACTTAGATGATGATAATTACAGGTACAATACATTTCCACCTTTAATACCAAGAGAAAATACCACATCTGATATTAATCACACCTTCAGTACCAAAGTGTCGTGCGTAGCCACCACTGCCCTTCAGCCATCCACAGGACCCGCTGTTGGGGCACAGTGTCTCTACCTGACCTGCAGCAGTGAAGACAACTCTTTTCCTGAGCTCTCAGCCCCATACAACCAGGTTGTGCTTTCAGGTTCACCAGAGCTACAAGAGGTTTATCTTGTAAAAATGCAGATATCCTTAAAACCAGAATAAACTGCTAATTGCTTTTCAGACCCTACTCCTCACACACACATCCTTTCACCAAACTGATAAAAAGCATTCCTCCTGCTTACCAAATACACAGCTAGAAACCCCCGTCATACGTCTGCTCAGCCTGTTTGCTTTAAAAAAAGGGAAGACATTTTAGAGGAATGGCTCCCATATTGTCATTCAGAATAAACAGGCAAAATAAACAGCATATTTCAAGATCTCTGCAGACACAATCCCATTTCATGTGGTGGAAACTCTCCAGAGTGTCCCTGAGAACAAGAAAGGACCCAATCAGTCTCAGGTCTCCAGTTCTCACAGCACACAAATAACATGATTTTAGCCACTCCTGCAAGCAGCCTTGAACGATTTCTCCCTCACCAATACTGCAGCATTGCCAAGGAGAGAAGAGGGGCAAGGCAGAGCCCTCCATAACTGATCACCTTCAGATCAGTGAAAAAGGTTGGGGCAGAGTCCTTGAACTTCACCTCCCTCTCCCTCCTGCGCAAAAGGGAAGGGAAGGAAGTCCTCAAACCTGGGAGAGGAGAGAAGATGAGATGGGGTGTAGGCATGTGCTGGAATTTAAGACTGTTATTTGGCAGCAGGCAGCTTTTCATAAAATACTCCATGATTCAGTCTCATCTGGGGCTTTGCAAGCAGAGCTCCAGCCAGCGATGAGCTGGTGATACCGTAATTTCCTTGCACGTGGTGTACGCATTGAGGAGGGGGAGAGAAGTGTTCAAGGGTCAGTGTGCAGACAGAAAATACAGCATGTGCACAGACATCCACATGCATGAAAGGAGGAGAGAAGTAAATCTCGTTAACACATTCTCTTGTAAAGTTGGGATGGATGATCTCAGCAGCACATCTTTTTGGTTGGCTGTGCAAACTTCAGCCCATTTTGGTATGCTGTAACACATGCAAGTAGGAACAAGATTTTTGGCACGCAGACGAGAAGACAGTGATGCTTGCTGACAGACCTTCAGCACACACACAAATCATCACACACATCTATAGACCTTTAAATACACTACTACGTTGCCCTCTCAGAGGGCTAACTTTGCAATAGGCTTGACACGATTTGCTGTAGTGAGGTGTTTGCTCAGAATGGGGTTACCCAAGCCAAATTCCCTGTCCCAGGGTCCATACACCAAAGAAGGGTGCCATTTACTTACTGCATAGGCAATCATTTACCTGGAAAGGTCATGAAAAGCTCCAATTTAATTAGCAAAAGCCAACTGAAAAGAGTAGGCTCAAGAGCACTTCAATCACTAATTCAGTCCCACTGAATTTCAGACACATTTTCCATATGGGTTCAAAAAAAAAAAAAAATCATAATCAATGCTGCAGAGGCCCTGTGGGAAATCCTGGGTATGATTTCCCTGCCTGGTTTTTCATTTCACTTACCCTTCTGTAGCTGGCGGTATCTATGCACTAACATTATTCTCCTTTCTGCTTTAATTTGGGCTCGGAGCCTTCTTAAACTGATTTTATGCTTACTTAAGAAATTGTGTTACTTCCAGCAAGAGATGGCTTTTACTGAGAGCATTTCCCCCAATGGCTTTTTAATCTTCCTACCCTTGACCTTTCAGCTCAAAATATTAAACAATTTACAAGCTATTACTTGTATTTATTAGACCACTAAAAGCCAAACCCACCTTGTTCCAAAAGGTATGTAGGAAAACGGGAGCCCAAAGCGAGGAGGACTAGACGATTATAGTACAAGAGACCGAATTTAAATGAATTGTTCTGGTGACATTTTCCATTCTTGTTACCATCTTCGTAATGAAAATGAGGTGTCAGAAGCTTCATTCCTCATACCCAAACATTATGTGATTTCAGTTATGTGCTACATTACTTTGAGGTTTTTCAATATTTGGAAGTTAGGCCAGCTAGCTGTTCCCCTAAATTTCTGATTACAGACTCAACAACCCATGGGAGAGGAGTAGAAAGCCAAGCTAATTGACATATATTTCTTGCACAGAGCTGATGCGATATCTGGCTGCTGAGGAATGCATTTTCAGACCCAAGTGTGAGTCCTCACCATAATAAACATATAGATATAGTAAATCTCACACCATAGCAATTCTGTGCACCCTCCCCACTAAAAGGCAGCACATAGAAAGAAACAACAGGTCAAGGAGTCTAAAAAGACTTTTTAGTGCAACAGAAATTCTCAGTTTAAAAAAAAAAAAAAAAAGTACTTCCAGGAGCAAGAGGGTTAAGAACAGTACCACAACTGCAAGATCTGGCAGCGCTGATGGTATTTTAAATGAAAAAGCTATTAGGAGAACAGGACAGTTTCAGGAGACAGATAACACAGTAGTTTCCTTGCATTTCAGACAAAACAAACATTAACTTACATTGCCATCACCTGATTTTTTTAGTTCAGGTGGGCTGTGGGGAATTTGAAAGGGCCTGTCTGTGTACTGTCAGAAATACCTCCACGTTCCACACTGCCAGATAGCAGCACTCATTCATATGCTTCTGTTCCACCCCATTCCGATACAAGGAGCTGCAGCAAATTAACTTGAAAGGCTAAATTTTGAGCTGTTGTCCAAAAGGGCAAAAAGCACTTATCAGTGAGGAAGCAGATGATGTTCAGGTATGAGCCAAATACACTTAAGTGTTTGGCTTGCAAGTACTGAGTCAAAAGAAGCTGATAAAAAAGGGTATATTAGAGGTAGGTCTTTACTAGTCATTTTGCTTTGTGCTGGAAGAACCATGAACTTTTTCAGAGCTCCTGCAACAGCCCGAGGTGACAACAAGCAGATGCACAGGCAGCAGCTGGGTGTTTCACCCTTCCCTGGCTGAGGAAGGTCAGCTAGCATCCTGGTACAGCGGCTGTTACAGCAGGAAAATGAAAACTCTGCTTTTGGCATGGTTCTCAGCCCAAAGAAAGTTTTGTGAGGTTTGCTGTTGCTGCTTGTGTCCAGATACCAGCAGCAATAACAAAGACACTGGAAGACATGAAGAAAGGGCTTGCACACTCACAGGCTGGGAGCTTCCAAGCGACACTCCCACCCGATCCTTGGCTGTGTGCAACCTGTTCTTCTCAGGACACTTGTTAGCATTTCGAGGTTACCAAGTTTTACAGCCAACACCCTGTAATAAGGTGAGGATGACAAACATTTTGCTTCTAGAACAGCAAACTTGGTACTACTTTCATACCACTCGATTAAGCGTGCGTTACAGGGCTATCTTGGTCTCTGCTAACAATCATAAAGAGATATCAGACATTTCCTAAGAATCAGGTTACAAAAATGCAGCTGAGACATGCAAGGACATAAAAATTCCAATGAGATAAAAGCATCCCTGTTTACATAGCAATCCTGCTTCATTAGGCTCAATGTTGTTTCATTATATTCAATGCCATTTAGTTTTGATGTTCGTTTCAAGGCTGCTTATTTATACCAAGGCAGAGCAGGAGAAATACAGTAAAAATTCTGTGTTGAACTCAAAGTTGAAATGGAGTTTAATATGCAATGAAATGTATATATTGTGTTCTAGTTAAGAAAGCACCACTGTCTGCTTACATATGTTACTTTCTAAACTATATCCTGAAATCAAATTGGAATTCAGATATCAGACACTAACTCCCACAAGCAGAGGGATTCTTGATTGAGACTGCTCAGAGAGTAATTTTTCCTCTATTTATGCATACTTTCTCCTAGGTGAGATTCACTCCTGTTTGGGGCTTTAAAGAAGGCTTTTTTTCTCAGGGATGAATGGCACTTATTAGTATTAATGCATACATCCTTCTGGGGTCTTCTGCTGGTGGCAAAAATCCAGAGGATGTGGGCAGGTACCTTTGAGACAGAAGAGACTATTTTCTCCACTGTAAAATCGCCTACTTTCTTGAAATGCTTTTTATCAAATTTCTTATATGCAGCAGCTCAAACCCACTAAGGGCTTCATTTTTCTTTTTATTGTATGCTATTTTGCACGTCTTGCTATAGGGTTTCCCTGAAAGTGCATAAACTTATGTTAATTGTTCCCAGTGCTGACACACATTTAATTAAACGGTAGTACTATAGCAAGATTTATTATACAGAAACAGAGACTTTTTTAAAGCAGTAATGGAACATATAATAGATGTGTCACATTTTAAAAGCCTAATTAAATCTACTGTTTCTCTGTGTCCTCAGCATGTCTCTCTCAAGTGTAAGATACAATTTCAAATGGCTGAGATGTTTATTTCAGCGATCGTATGAGTCAGATCCACATTTAGGATGGCTGCTCTTGGCAAAGTTAAAGGACTATTCGGCAAGAGTGTGTGGTATGGGGCACTGAATATAACTCAGATAAGCGAAAGCAGTGAAAACAAGAGGATGTGTTTTGCTCTTCGCAGTTCTCATCTGATGTCCTTGGATGGGAAAGGGAGCCGAGTCAGGCTCAAGGAGGCAGGTGGAAATCCCGTTCCTTTCCCTCCCAACAGACACAGCTTTTAGGATTCCCCCCTCCTCCCCAAACTGAGCCTGACCCCTGCAGAGACAAACAGTGGGGAGCTGGAGGAGCAGGGAGCCTTCCCACCCCACCAAAGAGCCTTTACAAGACAGCAAAACACATCGCTAGGGTGGCGCATGGACTGAGCTCTACCCGCCTCCGGGCAGGGTGCAGGGGTGGCTCTCAAATCGTCGAGGTCAGCAACGGGTGCAACAACGCCAGCATTAGCCAGGGAGTAAGAGCAGCACACTAACACTCTCCTTCAGGGATGCCTCCTAGGACAGGCTGTTCTGCGCTGCCCCTTCCTCCGGGATGTGTCTCGTAAATAAAAGTCATTTATCTGGAGCTGGCTCGGATAGCAGCTCTGCACGAGCTTCCCTCCCAGCTCGGGGTTTTAGTGTTTTGGGATTTTTAACCATTTCACATGATAGCTTTCAGATGCTAAGAGGAAAGAAAATTACAGTGATTATTAGCACAGAGCCAGGTAGGATTTTTCAAAATGCCCAGCATTAAGCCAACTCTGCTCCCAAAATGGAAGCTCCCAGCACTTGAAGGGGTGATTAGGCTACAACCTGCCATTCTTGGAGAAATTCTCCCTTTGTCTGTAATCTTGAAATAGAAGAGATGGGAAACATTTCAGAGACAAGCTGAACCCTAGCCGAGAGGAAGGATTTCTGCCCATGAGGCCAAACTCCTTTGCCCCAGCAGCTCTTCAGCAAGGAAGCAGACCGCAGGGCTTAGCTCAGAGTCGTTACTGCCATGATCAGAATCATTGTGCTTCATCCCTTCTGCACAGTTAATACAATCACGGCTGATTTTAAGGGCAATCAAATACTGCAAGTCTCTAAAAATGAGAATAATAAGAAGCACTGAGGGAGGCAAATTCCCTTAGAGATCATTGAAGATTACCTTAAAGAAGAAAATTCTGTACAAGCTAGATATCAAATGTAAGAACTCATGCAAAATACCCTTTTATGGAGAATCAGGAGCATGGTGGTTATTTAGTCTTTGGCATCTATAACCTTTTATAGTGAAGAATACATTGTAATTATTTAGTCTTAAATAAGTAATCAATTTTTCCTGCTTTAATATGCTGAAAATAATTATATTACTTAAGGTTCATTAACTGTTTCCAGCAGAATAACCAGCTTTATTTAATTAGCTAGATGAAGCTTTTTAGTTACTTTCTTTCCATCACTGATTAAACATTAGTTTCAGAAGATTAGTGGCTATTTTTTTCCAGTCAATATGCTCTCTAGTTTATAATCTTTTCAGGGGGAAAAAAAAAGGTAAATCAAACTGAAATACTATGATTACTAGAAAAGACATCAAAGAGAAATAGGATTTGCTGAACTTTTTCATCCGCTATCCTGCCCTTAGCAGCAGAAATGGTAAAATGCTCAAAAGCAAAGTGAATATCACTTGTAAAGGACCAGGTTCTCTTGCTACTCCTTTTGTTATTGAGCAAGAAATGTGCTCTGAATGTCCTCAGAGGGACACTGACATGAAATAAGCATAAAGCTGATGTAATACATCAACTGTGTATTCCACTTACCTACCTTTGCTGCCTAAGCACATCACTTTACAGGTTGAAATATGAACTGTCACTCTCCCAATCCAATTCCAGCACGTGGAAATGAACATCATGTTATGGGCACCAAATATTCAGGATTTATTCTTTTTCTTAAGTCTGACTTCAGGCAGCTCCTGCAGCAGTGAATTCTACGTCTTCTATACAGCAAGTGGTAAACCTCACCCCTCCATGCTTCAGCTGCCAAAAGAGGACAAAAATACGTAAGCCTTGAACAGGTGAGCCCATTTTTGCAAAGCACAGCTCTAGGTATGCTACCCTGGAAGAAAATGGTGGTGAATGGGAAGGAAACGGTGAAAGTAAGGTAGAAAGTAGCTTGGAAACAGATGCTCTCGGTGTCTTTACCAAAGCCACCATCCAGAAAGAAAATAGCCCTGCCAACCTCCACCCTACCAAGCAGAGGGGGAGGAGGGACAGGGGCTGCAGTCCTTGGGCAGGAGGTGGGGTCACTGTGAAGCCAGCACGGGCAAGCACCCTGCTTGCCTGGCAGGCGAGGAATATCAACAAATTATGGTCCTGTCTGACCAGTCACTGCAGTCATTAGCCACCTTCCTTGCTGAAAATCATCTAACCTCCACAATGCCAAAGATCTGGATTACCAAGAACGAACGACCATGGGGTGATAGCATAACTCTTACCGCATTACGAAATCAAAAATTTCATAGAAACAAGGTCCAACCACATCAGCTCTGAACTACTGTATTAGCTTTCTTAAATTTTAGGAAACAAAACCTCTATGTCCACAAAGCATACAAACACAAGCATGAAATTTTACAGTCCCCATTCAGCAGGGAAAGAAATAGTGTCTCAGCCTGCTTTGCCAGTTAATTTTTGTGCCTTTTGCAAATCGTATTTGCCTGCAGCAGTAAAACCAGAACTTTCTTATCTGTCCCTGGAGCACATTCCCTTGGAAGCAAGCACAGCCAAGCAAATGCACGTGACTACTGCAGACTTCAAAATGATGCACTGTTTCGATCTGCCATGGGTTTCAGGTAGTGAGTATAAGCAGGGACTTCAAGATTGGTATATGGATCTTTAGCGAGGGCATAAATCTAACTATTTCATTATGAATAACAAACATCCAGGATGAAAATCCAATTGATTTTGACTGAAAACTACAAACTTTCTACAGATTGCAGTTTTTAATTATTGTTTGTTGTTACCTGTTCTGTGCTCGGGGCCTTTTTTGCACACATCATACAAACACAGATACAAGCTGTCAGTCACATCAAAGATCTCTTTACCTTTGGCAGCATAAAATGACTTCACTGTGACCTACAGCTACACTTCTTAAGAGGTCTTTTATGACTCGGGTGTAAGGAGTCAAGTTTTAAGGTAGACCTCTGACTGTCCTCATTTTGACGATAATATACTTGACTTGCAAGAAAGTTGCATATGTGCCAAATAGCCAAAAGCAAACCAGGGATTAAAATCATAGCTACTAACATTTCTGCTTCCACATTGTTGCCTTGCCATTTTTTGCTTGTTTTCTGAGTGCAGGTATGCTACCTGTTAACACAAAGGCCACCTCTGACCTGTTCTGGTGCACAGACAGACTAGGGCAAGCCCCGCTCATAGCATCTAAGTAAAACAACTCACTCCTAACACAGAATCAGTTCTAGACCTTCGTCTAAACAAGGAAAATAAATGCAGTAGGAGTATCTAGCCTGAATTCCTACACGGCATGTGCAATGGAAGTCCACATAGCGATCCCTGCAGCAGAGGGAACTGTGCTCTATAGGCGACTGGCAGGCAGGTTTTGGAAGAAGCCTTCTGTTTATTTACAGAAAGTCAATACCCAACCAGCTGACAGTCAGAATTCAGGCACCATTTAACACAGCTGTCAGTATAGTTGTTTACATGATCTCTTTGAGCATTACATACATTTTCACAGTGGGTAAAATCTGTCCAGAACTCCACAAAACATGCCTGTTTATTGTCTGGGTATTGCAATAAGGATGAAAGAGAAACACCAAACCATTTTTCTCCCTTTTTACGCAAGGGATGGGGTCATGAAGGAAGAATAGATTTCAGCCTCTCAAGTCCTCCCTGTGTAAGCAGTTACTAAGTTAGAGACAAACCTTTACAAACAAAGGACTCTATGTGGGTTTGTACAAAGGATGAGGGAAAACTGATAGCAGGTGGCACTTCAATTCCTGCGTTCCTCAGAGCAAAATCAAAGCTGGAAGTTAACTGTTAACTTCTGCCTGTGACGCACAGTTTCTTCTTTACATGTAATACCTCTAGGCAGGCTATCGCAATTCCCTGCAAGAACAACACTATTGGGGTGACTTCAGTACTTAACAGGCAAAATAGGAAAACCACA
Source organism: Opisthocomus hoazin (assembly GCF_030867145.1). Taxonomy (NCBI): domain Eukaryota; kingdom Metazoa; phylum Chordata; class Aves; order Opisthocomiformes; family Opisthocomidae; genus Opisthocomus; species Opisthocomus hoazin. Next base: position 35,156,992 of record NC_134415.1, on the reverse strand, counting down.
AATTCTTTAGTACTGAAGACAAAGAGGGTTTGGGGTTTTCTTCACCTTATTATGTTAAGCATGTTGTTCCATTTCCCTGTCCTTCAAAACCTGGCTTGCAAGACAACCGGAGGATAAAGCCAACAGCTCTGAGTCATATACGGCACTGAGTTTAGGCACCAGCTTCATTGGATCCAGTGAGTTACTCCTGGCTATCACAATAAAATTGCACCAGTCAGCAAGAAGAGCTCCTCATTAAGCAGAGGGACTCCTAATTAAAGAGTACAACTAAGATCTTGAGGCAGCATTAACTGGCAAAGCTTTACTGACTGTAACTCCAGACTTCCAAAAATTTTGTGGGTTTGACAGCCATTTCACAGATACTCCTTCCCTCCAGCTCCAAGCCTCTCTGCTGGCTCTGCCCTGCTTTTCTATACTTTGTTGGCATATCAGAGCTCTGAAAACTATCAGTTGCTTTAAATTTCCCAGTCCATGCTCGTTGCCAGTGACATTTTGTTGTTGTTGTTCCTTTTCAATTTACTGTTGTCATCTTGATTGACTAAATGGCAAGTCATTCAATAGCTGATGTGGTTTTCAACTCTCCATTTACAAAAAAAGGCTCTAGTCCTCATGGTCACAGACAGGAGCTGGGAGAGCAGGGAGAAAGCAAACCCTAAAACCTAAGGCATAGAAAACCAAAAACTGAAATATATTCCTTTTCATGGTGGGCTTATTTGCAGGAAAGCTTCACATGATTTTTAACTGCTTGGGACTATCAGAACACGTGCTCCTCAATCTGCAAATCTGTGTCAGGTTTTGGCAACACAAAACATCGTTACAGTCAGTCCCCATTCACTGTCCACCCAAGTGTAACCATGTTGGATTCCTAGGCTGGTCTGATGAGGTCAGGTAGTTTGGGAAGCTTTTTAAAATAGCTGGTCACCAAGCCCAGTTTTCTTCTATTCTTTTAAAGAACAAATTAACATTTTTTTCGAAGAGGTTTGTATGGTACCCTGCAACAAGATTTCATTGAGTCTTAATAATTTAGGGTTTTCTTCCTCTGCTGTCTCTAGTTATGGACTCTTTTTTTTAATCTTTTCCATCTGTGAAGTGCAATGAATTTCTGTTAGACTTTATAGTGACTGTCCTCACCGTTTAAATCTTCCCAGCAAACCTTTTTACCTGTGCTTACTATCCAGGCTGTGATGTAATAAATCGTTTAAATGGACTTACAATTTTGTTGTAAAACACCAAGAGGTGCTCACCAAGTATACTATCACATTATAAGCAGGAAACACTTGTTACAAACATTATTCTCTTGCATTAAACACAGTATAAGGTTAGATCTTTTAGGCAGTAATGGAGGCAATGGAGGGGGTATTTGCAATAACATTATGAGTATATAGAGTTATCCTGACTATGACAATACCTTGAACCTGGCAGCGGGCTTGATTCTGCCCTGAATGAAACAGATTTTATTATGGTTCCTCTTGATTTTACTGAAATTAGTAAATCCTGAATATCCTTTGGGAGCTAAATACATGTATTTTATGGGTTATATATCATGACTGCATTTGGTCAATATTACGAATATGATATCCTTCCACAGAGCCATGTTACCCCGTGTGGTATCCCGTGTGGTACCCCCTCCAGGGCTCACAGGTTGCCTGCCTGGCACCCTTTTCCCCCTCAGGCCTCCCCATAGCCTTTGGCGAAGCCCCTGGACATAGAGACACTGGTGGGACTTGTGACATGATGTATGAAAGCCACATTCTTTTATTATAGCAGCACCTAGAATATCTAAGCATAGGCCAGGGCAGCATCACGGTAGCAACTCTAAAAAAAACATAACAAAAATCCTGAAATAGATGGTACGAAGGAAGAGGTATTACCGTCATGTGACAGAGAGGACAAACCCAGATGACAGATTCAAATATGACCACACCAAAGCATCTGGCAGAGCCACATTACATGAGCACAAAATCTGGGTCATCTGCCTTCACACTGGGATGCACCTCCTTCTCATTCAGCTACGAGTCACTCTTCACTTTTATAAAAAAACTCAGCAAAGAGAAACATCAGTTCTTGAAACATGCCATGAATGCATTCGCATCACCTGGGAAGATAGCATTGTCACCTCTAAAGAATGATATACTGGTCAAGAAATGTATCTATTGATACAGAAGGAACCAGAGTGCATGCCAAGTTACAGAGATCACAGAGCTGCATAACATTACTGTTAAGTCTAGACAACCCATGTTTGTGCTGCTAACTTACTGGGAGCCATGGATCCCAGTGATTTAGGGAAATAGGAATGCTATCCTATACAGAAGGGCTCCTAAGATATCGGAAGGAGTGCCAGTGCACTGCAGTATTGTGCAAGAATGGTTGCTCATAGTTAAATTTAGCCTTTTTCTTGTGGCTATCAAGAGACTTCACCAGCCACAACAGAGATAGGATTATAACCCACGGGCACTGCACAACTTCATGTTGAAGAGTCAAAGGAGAGAATTAGGTCAAAATGATCTGAACTAAAATTTAGTAATAGGAAGGGAGGAGAGGGAAAATAAAAAACATCCATACCACACACATCTCGGACAGTGGGAAGGTAAGAGTCAGAGTGATGAGAGCCAGCTACGAAAGCACTCAGGAGACACAACGAGGAGGCATGACGGTACATGAAGCAAGTAGTTCAGCAGCAGAGAAACACATGAAGAGTGCAACCAGCTACCACGTCTGCATCACCACGTGCTTCTTGTTACCCTTCTGCTGCAGCTTTCCACCTCACCTTCTGAAGCAAAAAAGATCACATGACCATCGGTTTTTCTTTGCCCATGTACGTAAAGCTTACTACAGACTTCACAGGGAAGTGGATGAGGAAAGTTCGCTTGAAATTTTACGTTGTCTGATCAGCATGAGCTGTGGATTCCAGTGCATTAGCGACAGTGGTCAGATGGCCAAAGCTAGCATCTTATCAGACCCAGAAGAGGACATCTATCTTCCCCCAACATTTGTCTTCCTTGTTTATAAGGTCTGTGGACCTTCCATCCTGAGAAACAATCTGTGAAAACTCACACAGAAAAGCAACTCCTACTCACAAGGCTTCAGACAACACAATCCCAAGCCTCTTCTTGATGGATAAAATGTTGGTCTGATTTATACTACTTTTCCTAATTTATAGACAAAACATAAAAGCATGCCAATGTGGAGTCAACTGATGATTCTCTGGGTCAAATTCTGCTCACAGCTGTATGAAAAAAAATTTGTACATTCGTTTAACTGGTATTTACATTAGTGTAACCGAGTGAAGAAATTGTCTAGTCAATTCTGACCCAACTCGCACGCTATGAAAATTGGAAGCACAAAGCAAGCCCTGTTTAAATAGGCTATTTTAAGCACTAAACAGCGCTGTAAAGTAAGAACCTAAGATCAGATTTACGGTCAGAACTTTACCCCTTTTACACGTCATGAAACCTATTTATTTGGAGATAAAAATCAGATTTACAGGTTGAGGTAAAACTCAGACACCCAGAAACCCAAGGGCCAGATCCTTACTTCCAGCTTTGCCCTGCTTACCTGGTGCCCACAGCCACAGGCCAGCCTGCTGCACTGAGGCAGGGGGGTACACTTTGCCCAGCGCATCCCTGAATTGCGCCTGGGACACGTAGCTGTGCCCCACCGTCCCCAGTGCCATCTGGCCAGATGCGCTGGCTGAGCCCTGAACTCCACCACAGAGTGGCAGAAACTGCAAATTTCAGAGAAACCCCACAAAAACTATTCTAGACTGGTATAATCCCTAACAATGGTATAATGCAGGTGTTCCCTTAGCTGTCTTCAGTTACTCTAGAGACTGACTGAGCCTCCAGACAACAGGATAAGAACAGGTACTTTATCAGGTACCTCTCTATCCTATCAATGCTAACTACTTGTCTTTGCTTTCCAGGCTCTTTTTTTCCTACACCAAGGTTATTTACCTACTACCTCTTTTAGATTACTGACAGGCAAGCTCTGCCTCCTTACAAGTAAGTGATATCTGCTCTTAGGACCACGACCGCTTCATTTTTAAGCACACACTTTCTTGCTTTCTCCAACAGAGCTCTTGTCTTAAAAGCGGAGTTTCCTATACATCTCTGAAAGTCACTACACGATCCTCCTTGAAACCCCATCCCAAAAACTTTGCCACAAGGCTTGTAGAACTAAACAAAAAGTCACAGCTACAGTTAAGCTGCTGATGAACCAAGGTCCCTGCTGTCCATGCACACAGGCTCTGACTCACAAACGATCTACTCTGCCTGATGCCTCTACCCATTAGTTCCCATCCACGCTTCCATGAGGTCACCAAGATCTGTTTGTATGGCACTTGGGTACGTCAGGTCCATGGCCCATATTGACTGTTCCCAGGCACAAGCGTAACACAGATCACAAAGAAATCATTATGAAATCAAAGGGAAGTTGAAAAGAAGCAGCTTTTTACCCACTTCCAGTGGACAAGAGGGAACGTGTGCTTTCCCCATGCTTCTTAACTTCTACTTGTACAATTAACACTCTTTGATTTCACTTTATCATCATGGGACATTTTCCTATCTGAAATTGTTTATTAATCTGAACCATTTTTTTTACTATGTACATTTAATCATCTAGCAAGCCTGATTATCTTGAGTACTAATAATAATCAACACATTACTAACATCACTTTAGTTTTAAGCCGTGTGACTAAACATTGTAAATTAATTCTAAGTTAATCAGTTTCATTAGCTATGCAAATATTTCTTTGGCTTAAAGCATTAAATCAGATTTAATTTGCTAAGACAATATTCATTGGGAGTTTATGCAATCCATTCTTGCTTTCCCTTAATTAAGGCGTGTTACACTGTGGGGTCTCTATGCAAAAAAAAAAATCTGAAAAGACAAAACTGTTCCACTCTTGCCTTCATGTGCAAGTTTTGTATTGTGACAAGATCTAAAGGCAAAAGAGAAGAAATTAAAGTCAAGGAGACACAAAAAGTCACAGCTTCCCCTTAGCAAAAATTAGAACGGATTTAGACGTATTTAAATTTAGATACATCATAAATGTTGTCTTACAAGATCAGTGTGTTGAGTTTTTCTTACTGCAAGAGTAGTAACACTACAGCATAGTGCGTAAGTGTGATCTCACTTGTGCCTTAACTCCAAAGTATTTCAGCTGAAATTGTGAAGGAGACTTACTTACAAGAAGTGAGGATGCTACCGTGCAGAATTATTCCTTATAGTAATGCATTTTGTTACTACAGAATATGCAGATGTACAGACAGAAGATAGTTTGCAAAAATTTACTACTGCAGACAAATATTCAGAGTTGGCCGCTCCTTTAAGCTTCTTTGGGCACATTTCCTTTGCATCAGTGGATGTTTTGCCTGTGCAAAAACACAAATATCGATGTTGTTGAGTAGGGATTTACGAATCTGGTCTACTGGTCAGGAAATTATTGGAGATCATGTAAACACCAGGTTCTTCATCCAAAAAGCAAACTGGGAAGTTGAATACGTGAGAACCAGGTGAATCAATAGGCTACTCTGAGGACATGAATGGACTGCAGCAGATTCAGCTGATGCTCCTTGTCACTTCATATCTGTGCCCACAGGTAGAGGGCTGAGCACCTAAAGCACCCAGCTCACACAGAAATCACTATTTACTTCTGCAAAAGAAGGAAGGGCCAGTGATTAAATCATCATAACTTGAACTCCCCATGTGCCTTTGACAAGTGACTCAGCTCCTAACTGCCTCAGCTCTTCGTTTTCAGTAACACTGTGCTACTAAGAGGCATGCTTTAAGGACTGGAAAGCAAAAGAAGTGCTAAATGTAAAAACACTATGTAAAAGTTTGCTACTGTTTTTTCATCTATTTAGGCATTGGTGATGTTGGATTTATCCGAATAGGATTGTGGAAACAGTAGACCCGCATGTGGAAGCTCTCTGTTTTCAGGAACAGCTTGTTGTTCTAGCTATGGACGCAGAATCCTTACTGTCAGTCCTGTGACCGCTGACTTGTATGGCAGCAGGATCACAAATACAATTCAGAGACAGTGAACAGTTCAAGTTATTAGAAGTTAGTTACTTGTACTTTACGTAATGTCTTCACATTTCTGCCCTATGCATTTCTCACTCTTTGAAAAGCTAAACATACCTAAAGACTGGCACCAGGCCACAAAGCTTATACCTTATTGTACAGCTTTAGTGTTGATGAGCAGATAAAGGGCAGAGGAAGTCAGGTATTGAATTCAGACCCAGGTTTCATTTGGATGTGCTATAACTGTCATGGGACTTCAGAAAATGCTTCCACTTCAGATAAACCTATATCTTGGGCTACTAAGTGCAGTTGATTTCAGTGAGAACGAACTATGCTTGGCATTTTTGCAGGTGCCTCTCAGCACTCACCACAGTCAGACCATGACTGGACATATGAGGAATTACATCCTCCAGTCAACATGCAGATTTGACCATACTGCCATCTCTATTTGTCATCTACACTAATGATGCTCTCACGTGAAATAGTCCTTCGGGAAATGGATCAGCTTAGGTCCACATTACCTGAATTTGAGAGATAACAGAGGGTTCTTCCCTTCACACCTCTGATATGTGGTACAAGTGAAATAACACCACATTTGGGGCTCATGTGTTGAGGTGCAGCTCTCCCATAACATCTCCAGGCATTAGGCAGAGTGGACAGGAAAGCCTCAGACACATCTTCCTCTCTCAAAGCAGCTTGTGCTCCTCTTCTGGAACATAATTTCTGAATCAGGACTGAGCCTTTCCAAACCAGTGAAAATTTCCTGCTGTTCTTTTCCATTCCCGCAAGCAGTTTCTCACAAGCCATCTGCCTTGACTTTGGCATGTCTTTGGCATGAGGGCAATCTGGTTAGATGTGTGTTGGCACCAAGCCTGTTGATTAAACCAGTACTCTCTAAAAAAAGTCAATGCTCAAAAGAAAGTTTTCTTGACCACCCGCAGTGCAAACAGGTTTCTTTCACACATCCAAATTGCATCAGTTATTATATAGAAGTAAAATCATGTCTAAAGTGCAATGTATACGACTGTATCCTGGGACAAGTTCCACCCTGCCACAGCTATGAGAACTTGGAGTGACTGAACTCAGAGAAACGGACTGGGGTATGAAAGTTGGATTTTACTACTTCTTCTGTGGAGACGGAAGATGAGAGATACACCCATCTCATGTAGCAGCTTCAGCAACTATTTACTTCTTTAGCAGACCTTTGCAAGACAGGAGATATTACTCCATGGATACACAAACACACAAGTAGCTGTACTTACACCATTCACCCCATTAAACCCAGCGGAATTAATACATACAACTAACTCCAGTCCTATGAACGCTCTCAACTTGGTTTTTGTGAGATTGCTCACATCCATACAATTTCAATAACTGAAAGACATCCCGGACATCAGGAATGAATAAAAAAGGCAATCACTTCTTGTTGTTACCATACTCCTCCCTTAGCAAATACTCATGAATTTAAATAGTTTAGAATTTAAAACACTCCTTTAGTTTTTATTCATCACAAATTAAAATATTCACTCTTATTTTGATTCTGAGCCCTTTACTAACTTTAGCAGAATACAAATCTGTACAAAGGGCTCATGGATATACAAGTAATATTGAATGTTTTCTCCTTCTTTAAGCATTTGGTCAATCCATTATTTATTTATTTATCTATTTGTTAAGTAAAGATCAAAGCACCAAAGCTTTTTTTTTAAGGGACTGTTCACCTTTCTTTCTGCCCCCCCCCCCCCCCCCCCCCAGTGGCTCAGTGGCTCATCTAAACATGCAACACAAAAATAATGAGGAAAGGTGTGGAAAGGGACTATCTTGACCTCTTCATTTTTCACAAAGAGAAGTGCTGAATTAATTTCATCCACAGGGCTGCAGCAATTACGTACGAACTTACAAGCAGTGCACCCTGTTCCTGTTTATTTTAACCCAAAGCAGCCAAAGCATAGGCTTAAAGCAAACAGCATCCCACACTGATATCACCTGGCCCCATACTCAGCAGCCACACCAAGAATCACCCTCATGACAGCAAAGAAAGATCAGAATCCTACAGCCAGCCTGCCCTTTAGAGGGGATGTAACACACCTGAGAAACCAAGGAGAAAAAGGAAAGTAGAAGAAGCCTCGTGAAACGTCTCTCTGATATTTCACCCATCCATACTCTTCTGCTTCATTTTTTATCTGGAAAACACTCTCTTCTCTGGCAGCCACAAGTACAGACCGACACTGCTTCTGAGCCAAAAGGAATGAGGTGGAGACAGGAGAGTTGAGCCAAAGGGCACTTGCTGTGCAATCTGGGCATGCAGCAACTGCTGGCTGGCTAAGCCAGAGCTCTTTCCAGTTCCCCTTCACACCCACGCACGCTTCACCCATGCAAGGGCGAGCCAAGAGACACGGCAGGACTGCATCAGACCCACAGCTGGTATTGCCTTTGGTTTCTTGGGCTTGCTTGTGAAGGTAGAGGAAGGTAGGTGAGCACAGGCAGAGGAAACTAGTGCTGAAAGGAGTAAGACAGGAGGCTGTGCAGGGACTGGAAATAGTGAGAGAAAAAACACCTATGGATGCCTGGGACACGGGGTAGCAGTGCCCGCTTGCAGTCAGACAGGCAGTGAGCATACTGGGAGAGCCACACTGACCTCAGAGACTGGCTCTTCTGGGCATCTTGGGCCAGCAGGACCAGAAGAGGAGCAATAGGACTGGACCAAGCTGAAGAGTGCCAAGGCAAGATTTGCTGGCACAAACTCAAGGATTTCTTTTGGGAGGAGGAACAGTAACTTCTTACACTCAGAGGAGGTCATGGGACAGGATCTGGGGCACATCAAATAAGAAGTACCTGAGGGACTGTGCATGGGAGAAGAGACATCAAGAAGGGCAGTGGGACATCACAAATTTATATAGAAGTAGACAGTGAGTCCCTATCCAAACAAATAAATATCAGAAATACTGCACCAAGATGTCATCTGTTACTCTTCCCCACTTCATTGGGCTTTGGTGATGTGAGGCATTACTGAAGGACTCGCTTTTATCCTCTTTTGGTCAGTGTTCAAAGACTGATGAGCCTGAAAAGACTTCATTTCATCCACAACAGGCTAAACTTAGTGGAAGAACAAGAGCATAGCCTGATGAAACAATAAGTAGTCCAGTGCCTTGTGACGGTGTGGCACCCTGCAAGCAGGGTGGTGGCTCCCAAAGCCCTGCACCCACTGGTGGCACCTACTGCCTTTCCCACCTGGCACTCACCACCAGCCCCTTCACACACCAACACCAAACAGTTTGCCCTAGCTTTCCAACAGGTATCTAGTAAACACAAGTATTTTAGGAATAGTACCAATGCCACCAAAGAGCTAATGAAGGAGCTGTAATCACATCACTCCGTGGCTATAGAAAGCTTGTACAAGGAAAGTTTCACCATTGCCTTCCTCGGGGTTGAGAATCAAAGCCCTTTGGATGCCCATGCAGCACCTACCCAGCATGCCATCTCCCTATTAATTAGGGGACGCAACTATGTGAGGGCCATTCACAGAATGTAGCCCTGGAGCAAGTGATCAAGCCCTCATTTGGTGCTAACTAAGAGGAAGGAAAGAAGTTCCATACCAGAAGTCGTAACTTCCAAGTGAGCAAACCCTGAGAAACTAAAGGAAACAGTGAAGTCAGCTGGATACAACAGCACAGAGATTTACGTAGAAGCTTTTTTCATCCTTAAATCAACAAATACCTGAAATTCTCATTTCAGACACACACAAAACTTGCAGAGAAGTGTTCCAGACGTAACAGGGTGAATACACATCTTAGAAGGATGTTAGCAATAATAAATACAGGGAATAACAATAATGCCACATCAGCAGAGTCCTTAGCTAATCTGAGTGACAAATTATAGCGAAAAATAAGAGCAGCCAAAAGTTATAGCAACCTAAACCACAGAAGAAAAATAACCTCTTACCTTCCTTTCTGCAAGGCAGCAGCTTATAGGTGCTCAAGCCCCAACCAGGAGCTACACCACTCATCTAGAAGGTGGGAGGCACAAATCCAAACCCCCTTAGAGCGAGAAAGGAGCCAAATCTAGGCTCCCTTCCCTTTATAGGCAGCAGCACTTTTTCCTCATGTGGAAACTCTTTAAAAAACAAGAATGAGCTTGCAGGGGTTTCTTCCTCCCAAATGATAGATGTAGGGATTTGCAACTCTGGATCCTGAATGGATGCAGCTGTTTGCCTCCAGCAACCTTGCTCTAGTGTGAGCTGGGCTTCATATTCGCACTGCTGCCCAGAGCTCCCTGAGTGGCTCTTTATACAGTTTGCATAATTTAGAATCACTTCTTCTGGGGTGTGCAATTCCTTCCATAAGCTTTACAAGCTTACACACCAAGCTTTGGAGATGGATGCTGCTGCAGAGGTTGGGTAGATAAAAGCTAGGCAGAGAAGTCTGGTATCAACTCCAGCTCTTCACCCTCAGGTGATACTACTGACCTTTGCAGAAATAAATCACAGCTGAACTGAGGTAAGACATGGACAAATTGGGGTCAGTCACCTCCTGGACCTGTTCCCAAGCGTTACACTAACCCCTTATTCACACCAGCGAAGCACTACTGGAAAAAAAAAAAAAAAAAGAGGATTAAGAGGTTAGTCACAAATAAACTGACAGTGCCTGTCATTTAGAACTTGATTTTGGTCTCACTTCATGTTGCTGCAAATCAAAATGTCTTTCATTTTTCTTGTATTTGTGCCAGTAATCATTAAAAGGTTTTACAAAATAATCTTTCTTTAAGCCTACTAGGCGCTGTATATTCAGGGATATAGTCTGCTTGTCAAGATGGTTGAAAACATTCATCTTTCTGGATTTTGGCCTCCCAATGCAACACATACACATATCCTTCAAAAACATAATGTCTGCTCTAGCTCATTACCTAAACAGCTGACAAACTCCACTAATTTGAGGTTGAGTTGGGTGAAAAGAAGCTGTATACTTTGTAAGTCATATAAGTACAAGCAGACAACATTCCTACGTGGTTTATCAGTATTAAAGCATTTTCTGACCGATGGCCAATTACACAACGTCCTGCACCCCTGGAGGAAATCACCCTTGGAAATACTGACCTTGAAATAATGTAACCCTACTGGGTGTCAGTGGAAGAGGTAAGAAAGTCAACAAACTGAGGATGGCTAACACTATTCCTTTTGAAATGAACACTAAGTTTTGTAATTATTTTCCCTTATAAGTCTACATACATTTGTCTATCTCAAGAACTTCTACTTTAATGAACTCCCAGAAAAAAATAAGTTAACTGCTTTCCAACCCTCCTTATAATGTTTATCAAAAAGTAGGGTTTTTTTGAACAATATAGTATGGGCAGTTCTGAATTTTTATCAACAGTTTGTGTGCTATCATTTTTATATAATGATCTTGTATTAACTATTAAATGAATATTTAATTATCGAAAATCCTTCAGTCTTCTTACACTCTCTCCTATCCATCTCTGCATTGTCAGAACCACACCACCTCACCTGTGTTATGCAGCAAGTGAAACTCGGTGTAATTGTAGCCCTTTTGGACCTGAAAGGCCATGAAACACTTGAACCAAAATCTCAGGATCTGGGTAGCATGCCATTATTTTTCATGCAGTATTCAAATATCACGGGAATGGCAAAGTGTAGAAACCCCAGTGGAATTTTACCAGTCTGGACACATCTAAAGTTAGAATCAAAAAAAATCATTCTGACTAGGACCATTAAAAAGAGATCAAATGGGCCATAGATCTTTTTTTCCCAGGGTGATGTGCCAAAGCACAGAGTCAGTAAGAGCATACACATAGATAAAATGAACAAGGTTGGGTGCAAAACTGCTTTTTACCTTATGAACTTCTGAAGTCACATTTTGATCTCACTTGCAGCGATGTTAATCCAGAGTTCAATCAAATTCAAATTTATGCCATTATAAACGAGAGCGGAATTTGGCTCTTAAATTACAGCAGCTAAGCACAACAGATTTTGTTCCCCTTGGAGTGTTTTTAAGCTCCTGATAAAGAGACAGCTTTTATGTCTTTAATAATCCCTTCTTCCTGCGTTCAACAAGGTAAGCATCAAACATGCACTCAGAAGTGCAAGGCTTCCTTCATTTCTCGTGGTGGTTTTAACATACTTTATAATAGTTTCTAAATCAATGCATAATGCATAATACATGCTAAAAGTGACAGAGGAATCAGGCTCAGACCTGATCGCAAGTGGCTGTATCACCCTCTTTTGACATTTTGAGACAACAGGCCAAAAGATAAATAAGAATCTGAAAGAAAGTCTTTGGAAGCGGGACTGAAAAACTACACTGTACTTAATTACTGGATTTATGATCCAACTGACGTATGGATTACTGGATGGAAGACCACAGGTTTTGCCATCTAGTGAATAAAGCTTACAACTCATCCTACTCCAAACCTTACCCAGCCTTTAGGCTTGTGCTCTATAACGTGTACGTGCACAAATTCACGGCCTGCCTTCTCAGCTCAGTGCCCTTTCCAGGCACTCAGACTCAGTTCACGCAAACAAGGAGCCCCACTTTGCCTCTTTTAACACCTGCAAGTGTATGGTCAGGTACAGTTATAAATAAGTAAGCCTTAACCGATCCATCAGCCAGAGAACTAATACTACGGCCCAAGCGAGAAAAATCCCCACTCCCTTGACTCCCCTAATTTACTTTTACCCTCTGCAGCAGCTCTGGTCCCACCGCTGCGACCCCAGAGTTAAATCCCCATCGCACACACAGCCTCCACATAAGGACACGTAACACTCACAAGATGGTCACAGTCCTCTCATTCATAAAGACCCATGCACCAACCGTATGACATCATATTCATGAAGAACCGACAGCTCTAGCACTACGCTGAAAGCAGGCACAGTGAAGCGCTGGGGCACGGTTACACTCGTACAAACACCTGACCAGAGCCAGACTCTTTTCCAACTGCTTGTGGAGGAGCCACGGGCTTCTTTCTCTCTCAGCATCCTTCCTCTGGGCTTTAGTGGAGGTAAATCACAGGTTTATATGCCCTGGCCAAAGCTATTCCCAAAAATTGAGTTGTTTTTTTTTTGTCAGGAGATCATAGCGCAAGACTGCCAAACACACTGGAAAGAGAGAATCAATAATTAAGCAATTGGCTCTAATATCAGAGACCTGCTTTCTATAAACAAACACTCCTATTAATCAGCACTTAGGAGGATGGACATCGTCCAAAGTTAGTTACTACTTGCTGCCTTGCGACTACAGTGATGTGATTTTTTAATAATGTCTTCACAAACGCATTTGGTTTTGGAGTTCTGGGCCTGGTTAAGGCAAAAGAAAGTCAAAGGTTAAAAATGTGATAAATAAAGCAATAGAAAGGAGCAGAAGGTTTGTGTTAAATTTGAAGTGGTATTTGAGTAAGCTGGCTCAATCACTGTCAGCTCTAATTCAACCGTAATTACCGTAGCTCAGCTCGTTGAGCAGTATATTAGCAGGACAACAACAACTATTCTGGGATGTTTTGGACAATGCAGAGTTAATCTGTAGGATAGAAAATAATGAGCCATTTTAGGTTTAGTTCACTAAACGGTACACAGAAGAGCACTTCATCTTCCCAACACCACAGAGAAGAAAAAAAGTGCGGAAAGAAGCAGTTCGTCTGTTTTATACAGTAATTCAGTGAACAATGAGAAGCACCTCAGAGCTGAGCACAAGCTCAGGCGATGCCATGCTGCCTGCTACCTCGACACCGTTCCCGGTACGACATCCACCCTTAGGATGAAGTATGCACTCAGGAACAATGGCATATGAATTACCATTGCATCATTATAAGTCTGTCTGCATGGAGGAGGCTGAAGCCAAGAAAGCATAACTCATCATGACAGATGTATGCAGCACCAGACATTTCTAACGAAGTTCGGGTGGAAGAAATACTGGAGCATCTGCGGGCTGCCGTGCTCTTCAGGCAGAAAGCACAATCCACGGCAGCATACATGCCCACTGTTATCTTCTGGAAACTAGAAAAGCATATGGTATAGCAGATGCTGCACTATGATTTCCCCCCCCGGACTCTGTTAAGGGCATTCAGCTAATTGTAGCGCCGTAATTAGCTGTGTTCTGTATCTCAAAAGCAATTTCTTCTACACATGAGTATTCCGCTGGCACTACATCTCCGAGGAACTGAAAAAAGGCATGTTAAGGTTAACAAATGGAGAAAGAGAGGGAAAGACAGTAAATTAGAATAGCTGGCCTAAATTGGGTCTCCGACGGCTGCAAGTTAGGGGTTGCTCCAGCACAAAGTGGGTCAGCAGGCTGCAGCCCTGCTGTTAGTTGTCAGAGAGAGAAACCTTGCAGCAGCTCCTCTGAGCCAAATCTCTCGGTCCTTGCTCCATCAACCCCACGTTTCAGATCAGTGGGAGATCCAACGGAGTAAGGGCTACGGGGTTTTCCTGTTTACATTTCTCGCCCGTGCAGAGCAAACCCACAGCCTACAGCTGCAGCCCTGATGGCTGTTATCGCTCCTGCGATTTCAGTGCACAGAAGGCTCACGTACACTTCTGCACGGTGGCCTTGAGGCAAGGATTCAGGAAAGCGCTCCAACACGTGTGAAGCGATCCCGGCGTATGCCAGTGCTTGAGCAGAAGAATAACATCAGGCGTATCTTTAATTCCCTGCGACTTCAGTGGAGCTCCTGTTTAAGAACTGCCAGAATAAAGATTGTTCCCAGGACTGTAAAATACATGTAGTGTCATTCATTATGATGATATAGCCGTGTATGAATGTAGGTGTACAACTATTTCTATGTGTAGTTACAGAGCCATATAAGGCTCCTCCATATATGAACAGCTGTTACCTCTGCATATGTGAATTTAGGTTAACACCACGTGCATATATGCCTATACTTATGCATAATTACTACTTCATTTTGGATGGATATTAACTTAGCACCAGATGTGCAAGACTTCCTAATAACCATGTCTTTCCCTCAGAAATAAAGCTCTTTGCTTACAATTCTAATTTAGGTATGTTAAAAATATTAGGGCATAAAAACCTTCATATGTACACGGCTAACATCTCTTAATGATAGTTTCTGGGGAAGGAGTTTCAGGGATAGGTACACTTGGGGGGTGTAAATTCGCTTTTCCCTAGAACATATACAAGATTCCCTGTGACAGCTTAGGTGAATTGATGAGCTGAATGTAGATCAGCAGGCTGAATGCAATTAAGGATGTATGATTGCCACAGATTATTCAATGTTTTTTGCAGTTGATTGCAAGATACATATTCTGTACACACATGAGCGTAAAGATCCATATATAACAAACTGCTTTATAATTACGTGGCTAAGTGAGATGCTTTCCTGTCCTCTGGCAAATTTGCTGAAAGGGGGAAGGGGAGGGTCAGTGATCTGACAGACCTTGTTATCAGCATGAATCTAGCCCTCGGTGAACCTTAAGTCACAAAACACCTCAGGAGAACTGGCGCTTTACTTTGAGGACAAAACACTGAAGGTAAGGAAAGAGAACTGCCCCTACAACCTGTGGTATATTGGCATTACTGCCAAAGATGTGACTGCAGCTCATACCCAAACCAGCTTCGAGCCAGAGGGTTTGTGCAGGACAACTGCAGCAGGCACCTCAGACCCCAGGCGTGACCAGCCACTGCAGTGCCACCGCACTGGCGCCCCAGCAGCCATGGCACTGAGATGAGTAGCCATGTCCTCAAACACCACATGCTGCTCTAGCACCTCTCTTAATAATATCCTCAAAGGCATTTGAGCATCAGCGAAATTCTGCAAACCACCAAATGCTGCAGATGACTTGGGCAAGACACTTTGCCAGGCAGAGAGCGACACAGGTGTCACTCGGCGGTGCTGCTCCCCATGCCCTTTCAAACATTGTTTGTCAAACAAGTCTTTTTTTTTTTAAAGATGCAGTGTTTCGCCTGACTTTGGGAGTACAGGCAGCTTTGTGGACAGATGAGCTATCCGGCAGCAGGGAGCTTACTTCCTGACGTAAAGTCTGCACGCAGCCGATTCAGGAACCGAACTGCTCCTCAGGAACCAGCAGCTTGGCAGGAGAAGTCTCGAGAAGGGACTTTCTTGCTTGGCTTCTGGCTGTCTCCTTCCCAAATCAACATATATGAGCACATGCAAGTAACAGAAGAATATACCCAGATTTTTCCTCACTGCTTGCTCCTCGTAGGAAACGAAGCTGCAGGACCCCAGACACCTGTCACTGCTCACCAACAGCTGAGTGTTGGGAGAAGGTCAGCAGTACCATATGGAGAGACCTCAAGGAAACTGCGCTTCATAGAATCATAGAATCACAGGTTGGAAAAGACCTCTAAGATCATCAAGTCCAACCATCCGCCCAACACCACCATGCCTACTAAACCACATCCCGAAGTGCCACATCTACACTTTTTTTAAACACCTCCAGGGATGGGGACTCAGCCACCTCCCTGGGCAGCCTGTTCCAATGCCTGACCACTCTTTCAGCAAAGAAATTTTTCCTAATATCTCATCTAAACCTCCCCTGATGCAACTTCAAGCCATTGCCTCTCATCCTATCTCTAGTTACTTGGGAGAAGAGACCAACACCCGCCTCACTACAACCTCCTCTCAGGTAGTTCTAGAGAGCGATAAGGTCCCCCCTCAGCCTCCTCTTCTGTGGACTAAACAGCCCCAGATCCCTCAGTCACTCCTTGTAAGACTTGTTCTCCGGACCCCTCATCAGCTTTGTTGCCCGTCTCTGGACATGCTCCAGCAGCTCAATGTCCTTCTTGTAGTGAGGGGGCCAAAAATGAACACAGTACTCGAGGTGCGGCCTCACCAGTGCTGAGCGCAGGGGCACGATCACCTCCCTGCTACTGCTGGCCACACTATTCCTGATACAAGCCAGGATGCCGTTGGCCTTCTTGGCCACCTGGGCACACTGCTGGCTCACGTTCAGCCTGCTGTCAACCAGCACCGCCAGGTCCTTTTCTGCCGAGCAGCTTTCCAGCCACTCCTCCCCAAGCCTGTAGCGCTGCATGGGGTTGTTGTGACCCAGGTGCAGGACCCGGCATTTGGCTTTCTTGAACCTCATACAGTTGGCCTCAGCACATTGATCCAGCCTGTCCAGATCCCTGTGCAGAGCCTTCCTACCCTCGAGCAGATCGACATTCCCACCCATCTTGGTGTCATCTTACTGAGGGAGCACTCAATCCCCTCATCCAGATCATTGATAAAGATGTTAAACAAGACCGGACCCAAAACTGAGCCCTGGGGAACACCACCCATGACCAGCCGCCAGCTGGATTAAACTCCATTCACCACCACTCTCTGGGCTCGGCCATTTAGCCAGTTCTTCATACAAGCAGGTCCTCCCAAGGGCACAATGTCATCCCATGTCTGTCGGCTGGCACGGTTCAGTCAGTCCCTCGCTTTTGTAACGTCACCACTTCCCTTGATTTCAAAGGTGATGGGAAGGTGGAGGGAGGGGGACAGATCACGATTAAGGTACATGCTAGCTGGAATTAGGTAGACCACCCATCAGAATAACCCTGCTGTAGTGGGGGAGAAAAAGCGTACGCCAAGCATAGCAGAATAAAGTGGTGGAACGCACCTCATAACCATTGCAAGGTCAGATTAAAAGCTAACATCACTGTCAGTTAAAGCAGAGCAGGTGATGCTGAAAGAAGCAGCTTGGGTGGGTGGTAGTGCTCTTGAGAGGGACAACAAAGCAGGGCTTTGCTACCCTACCCTCCTGCTCAAGACTTGGTTCCAGTTATCAATCCGGATGGACACAAGGTCGTGCTGTCGACACCAGACCAGGGGAGATGCTCAGCGCTCACAATCTCCACCACCAAGGGATGCCGCTGGACCCCACACATCTCACACCCCTCAATCTCCCATCTCATTTTCATCCTAAACCCGCAAAAATTTTAGTCTGAAACCTGCAAAAGGCTTTACTGTTTGATTCCATGATTTTCAAGCTACCACTGGAAGAACGGTCGCAGGCAAAACCCATGTCGTGCTGGGTCATTCCCTCCTTCACTCTTTGACTTTTTCCTGGACAGAGCTGAAGACAGAGGCAGCTTTTGATGACGTACCCGTACCTGTGCCCTGCTACTTACTTTGCACATCCAGCTCTGGGGTGTCATTATCTTCTTTGGTAGTTTGCTCCATCACTCGCCATAAATAGGATCCTGATTTCTAACTGTAGCTTCCAGAAGCTACAGTTGTAGTAATAAATAATAATAACAGCAACGGCAATAGCAATAGTTATGTGGAAAACAGTCGCTTACAAAACGAATGGGCCTTTGTGAAGACGAGTAGTCCTCGGAACACGATTACTTCTTCCACGCAAAAGATAGAGTTGATCACAGAGTAACAAGTCGCGCGCCCTGAAACGCCTCTCTCTGCTCACCCGGCAGGCAAATGACACCCCTGCATCAGCGACACAGCAACCGCGCGCGGAGCCGTGACAGCGCATTTGGCGGGGACGTTTGTACGCCAGCCGTCCCACCCGCCAACGCACTCAGCGTTTACCCCGTCACGGTGCAACGTTTCCCCCCGGACACCAACTCTCCGTGCGGGTAAGGGACGGACAAACGGGGAGTTTGGGGGGCCCACGCACCCACCACGCCGGCGACGCTGGGCTGGGTGCGCGCTTCGCCCCGACACCGCCGGCCAGGTGACACCTCCCGGCTCCCAAATTCCCCGAGAGGGGACCTCGGGGACCATGAAGACCGGAGGGAAGCCTCCGCTCGCCACCTGTCGCTTCGCACCCAGCTTGACCGGTCGGAGCACGCCGAGGGCGGCTGCACCCCCGCGGCGGAGGGCGGAGGGCGGCGGGCGGCGAGCCCGCCCCGGGGCGGGGGCGGGAGGAGCCGGGGGGCGCCGGCCGCGTCCCGCGGGGTGCGGGCGGTCAGAGGCGGGAGGAGGAAGGCGAGGAGAAGTGGGGCAGGCTGGAGGCGAGGCGCCGCCGGCCATGCTGCCCGCGCTGCTGGCCGTCCTGCTGCTGCCGCCGCTCCTGCCCGCCGCGCCGGCCGCCCGCTGCCCGCACCGCTGCGCCTGCGGACAGGGCGCGCTGCGCTGCCCGCCGCCGCCGCAGGGGGCGCTCCCGGCGCCCGCCCGCGCGTGAGTACCACGGGGTGGAGATGGGGGGGCCCGCTACCTGCGGGGGCCGGGGGGGTGCGGGGGTGCGGCGTGACCCGGGCTCCGGGGGCTGCCAGAGCATCGCGGGCCTGGCGGGGGCCCGCGGGCAGTGGGTCTGTGGCTGGGGAGAGGGCGCGCACCCTGCCCGGGCAGAGCGCCTCAGGTCGGACCCGCACGCCGCCGGCCGCGGTGACAGGGGGACCGGTGACCCCCGCCCGCCTTCCCTGCTCCAGGGTCCCGCACCTGGGGAGGAACAGCCCCATGCACCAGTGCAGGCTTGGGGCAGACCTGCTGGAGAGCAGCTCTGCGGAGAGGGACCTGGGTGTGCTGGTGGACGACAGGTTAACCATGAGCCAGCAGTGTGCCCTGGCTGCCAAGAAGGCCAATGGGATCCTGGGGTGCATTAGGAGGAGTGTGGCCAGTAGGTCGAGGGAGGTTCTCCTCCCCCTCTGCTCTGCCCTAGTGAGGCCCCATCTGGAATACTGCATCCAGTTCTGGGCTCCCCGGTTCAAGAAAGATGAGGAGCTACTGGAGAGAGTCCAGCAGAGGGCTACGAGGATGATGAGGGGACTGGAGCATCTCTGCTATGAGGAAAGGCTGAGGGAGCTGGGCTTGTTCAGCCTGAAGAAGAGAAGGCTGAGAGGGGACCTTCTGAATGCCTACAAATATCTCAAGGGTGGGTGTCAGGAGGATGGGGCCAAACTCTTTTCAGTGGTGCCCAGTGACAGGACAAGGGGCAATGGGCACAAACTGAAGAATAGGAAGTTCTGTCTGAACATGAGGAAGAACTTCTTCACTCTGAGGGTGACAGAGCCCTGGAACAGGCTGCCCAGGGAGGTTGTGGAGTCTCCCTCTGGAGATATTCAAGACCCGCCTGGACGGGGTCCTGTGCAGCCTGCTGTAGGTGACCCTGCTTCGGCAGGGTGATTAGAACTAAACGATCTAAAAGGTCCCTTCCAACCCAAACCATTCTATGATTCTGTCAGTTGAGCTGGGGTTTTCTTATTATGCCCCTTTTGGTAACAAAGCCCATGTTTTCCATTTTCGTCCAATTTGTTTGTAAATTTAACATGCTCTTGAAATTCCCCAGGGATGATACTATCCCTGACCGCCCCTTTCTTTTCTCCCTATCTTGAAAATTGATAGGAGCAAGAAATACTAATTTGTATTAATCTAGAGCCACAGGAATTGTTCCTCCAAAGGCAGTTTTTAGAAACATCTCTTGTCCTGAACTTGTTTCCTCCCCATTTCCCTGTGTCACCTGAGCATCAGAGAAAGCAGAGCCCGTGGATGCTGGAGAGACTCTCCACAGTTATTGCAACAAGCACGTTTCTTCCCCGCTGTTGGTAGAGCAGAGCAGGCAGTGGATCGGTCACACTGAGGATCTCTGTAGCAGCAGAAACAAATGGGGAGGTTAGTTTTTGCAGGGATTTAGCATGTTTATTAGGACAATGCACATCACAGCCCAGAAAGGTTATCAAAAGCTCTAAACTTAGGTGATTTTTTCCTGTCTTTTCAGGTTTACTCATTTTTTTGCTACTATTTTTCCTTTTTCCACCTATTACCCCAAGAAGAAATCACATCCGAACCTCAGTGATCAGGTTAAGACAGATAATGGGTTTGTGGCTGCTGCCAGTTATGCTTCACTCAGATCAACAGGACTAGATGATGGGCAAAAATAAGGGAAGTGTTTTTCCCTTCAACCTTTAATATAACATTTAATCTTTACGATTGTTCACAAAGTCTGCTATTAAGGTGGCTGTAGACACCACCTTTACAGTCAGAAAAGACTTCAACCAAGATTCTGCTCAGTACTACTACAGAGAAAATATTTACACTCAGATGTCAAAAATATCCCTGTGTCTTTCGGTCTGCATTTGCACAGACATGTCCAGCTCCTTCTACTTCCAGGCCACATCCAACCTGATTTATATTGAACCCAGAACCATACTATTAGATTTCCATTTCTTTGTATTTTGGGGTTTTTTTTAGTAGAAACCTTACATTCGTCATGCACTTACAAAGCTGTACTGATTAATGTAGTCTCTAAGCCTACAAGTGTACATGTATTCTCGCTCTTTTTTGAGTTCTTATTCAACTTGTTTTACTTTCCTTTCGCCTCTTCCTTTGATTTTCATACTAGTGTATTCTTACCTACTTGGCTGTTGTTTTTCCCTCTCTCTTACTCCTTTTCTCCCTTTCTCTTACTCTCTTATTCATATGACTTTTCCAGCTTTGTCATTTTACTGGCTCCCTCCATCTTTACATACTTTGCCAATATCTTTTTAGCTCCCTATCCCCCCTGCACAGCTCTCTGTATGTGAGAGAAAGCAAGAGAAAGTTACTTTTGCCCCCTCATAGTCACATCCGTACCTGTGTACACCAGGGGAACGGCAGTGTAGTGCTTGCAGGTGCACTAATAATTTGGGAAAAAATAGGCTGCTCCAGGTTGTTCCAACACAGTTCCTGGTGTGCCCATGTCCTTCCATTGGAGCCACTGTAACACAGAAACCAGACCTCAGAAAAGTCCTCCTTACTAGTATGATCAGTCAAGAAAATAAACACCGATATGTAACTCCAGCTATACCTGAGTAATTCAAGCCCTGATGCTGTAATGAGCTGTGCTTCCAAATGTACTTTTGACAATTTTTTGTATCCCAAGTATATATATCCTGTAGGGAAATTTCAAGTATTTTTCTTTAGCTGAGTTATTCTTGCCGTGTCAAATTATAGCTGGAAGAGTTTTCAACATGGTTAGCCTGCTGACAGGTTGCAGAATGATGTGTTTTATACAGTCCTGAATTGACCATATTTTTCTCAGGCTCCTGTTTTTAATTTGGACATTACACAAACACTATAGAAACTCCATTATCCAACACCTTTGTATGTCATTTTTCCTATAGCAGCTGTATGTCTCCTTAGACTCAGCAGAAAAATAATCTTTAATACACCGTTATATTCTGAAACAAAACAGTATTTTTTTTCTTTTGAAGTCTCATACATACTTTTGGGTTTTTTTAGCAGTCTAAACGGATAGGCACCCAACTCCAGCTGTACAATAATGGGCTCAGGATACTGAATACCCTTCTGCCCCTTCAAAAACCTCATTTCATAGCGGGATTCGCTTTGCTGTGCCTGAATACGTGCCCCTGTATGCAGGGCTTCTGCATTAGGACGAGTTGCCCGTAATTAGCATCACCCACCAAATCCAAAGCTTTGGGACAAAAGCCTGAACAAGTAGACAGTTCTACCATGTCTTCACCGTGGGCATATTTTGCTCTTTGGGACTGACAGACGAATTCAGGTTCGGGGCCAAAGTGCCTTTCATAGGAGATGACGTACCACCCATCATCACCTACCGGAAAGTATGCTTTGGCTGCTTGGGTGCTATATCCCACAACATCGTTTGCATTTCAGGTAGATAACGCCTGATATATAGGGCTTTAAAAATCAGTGCTAGCACTTTACATTGCCCCCAGAAGCTGATAAAAATCCTGGGAAAATGGTGGGGTTTCGGTCTTAGTTTAAATCAATATTCATACTTCTTCTGAGCTAAGTCCAAGGACACCATAGAATGAAATGTTCACCATTCTCAGCAAGGGTCTACCTTGTGTGTTCACATTTTTGGCATTAGAAATATGGGGAATCCTATAAAATAGAGACACTAAAACATAACAGCCAACCCAGCTACAGTAACACATTCATACATATTGCTGTAGGGCTGGTGTTCTGGTTTTTATTTATTATTAGTTCAACTAATCACTTTTTGCAAAAGGCCAATTCTGTAATACAGAGATTTTCTCCAGCAGTGCGAGTGGGTTTCGGCTTTGATTCCTCATCAACAGGACTGCAAGTGGTCCTGCAGCCTTTGGGCATCTAGACCTCCCAAAAACTTCCCTTGGAGCCTGAGTCTATGTGGTAGCGCCGGAGCAGAAGCTTATCTTTTAGCAGATAAAAATTGTTGTCAAGTTGCCTCTTCTACATCCCAGAAGCGAAAAAAAAGGCCTACAGAGGTTTTATGCCACTGTATCCTTGGGACAGACTGCCCCATGAGCATTTTCTAGAGAGCGCTTACTGCTCCGTCTATATGTTCACAGCAGGGGAAACAGAAGGTGGTTTGCTCTCATCGTCCCTACTGGGCCCGGTATTCCTAACAACAGGAAGATAACCATCCCTGTGAAAAATGCACTCTATTATTTAAAAACAAAAATACAGGCAGCAAACGCTAGCTGAAGAGAGAAGGGCAGTATTTTATCTACCAGGCAAGGACGGGATTAGGTCAGTGTAGGCGCTGTTCCTGTCTCTCCCAATTTTTTTGGCTAGTCTTACAGGTATTTAGCCTGGCCATTTCAAACCTTGCTGCCTAGAATGATGTACCTTGAAAAGCAAGCTTGATGTACAGAAATGCTAAGGGCTGGCGAATGCCAAGAAGGCTGGCTGGCTCCCCACTCCTTGCTGTCCATCCTTTCTCCGAGGATGAAAAGTCCCGCAATTGTCTGGAGCTGCCGTACTGTCAGCTGCTGAATGGCAGCAGCAGTACAAGCGTACAAGTTGTGCTGCATTAGTGGTGAAAGGAGCATTACAGTTTTTTCTCCAAAGTACAAAAGTTCATCTTTCAGCTAGCAACACTCCTTCAAACCAGTATTGCTAACGTGTGTTAAAGATGGATGCGTCCCTCTGTTCATAAGCTACAGAAGTCAGGCTAGTAGCATGGGCAAGTTAGATGTGTAAAAGATTTGTAGCTTTGTAAAACCCAGTTTGTTCTTTTGGTTTTTTTTGTCAAAAGCTTCTTCAGTTCTGAGAGATGAATAACTGGTCGCAACTGAGTGTCACAATCTGAGTGCCATCAATAAGAAATCAATATTTAATTCCTGCCAGTAGCTCCCTGAGTTTCATTGTGTGCTATCAAAGACATCAGTCATGTTCAATAGCAGAGACTTCAACACATGAGATAAGGCCTTGCTTTACTCGGCACTTTGGAAAGAATTAAGCCTGCAACAAGCGGTTCAAAACTCTATTAACCTAAATACTTATATATATACACAGGCTGGATTGTGCTTAGCAAGCTAAAGGTTCTTCTTCAAAATGTTTTGAGTATAGAAAGAGACATTGAAATGAACATGTTTCCTTTTAACACAGGCAGGGTTTGAGATACAAACCCCAAAGTTAAAGTGGACAAGAATAGAGATGGGAACGTTCAGCTTTTTGGTGAATTTAAGATGTCTTTATCGATGTGGAAGTGTCTATGTGTGCTACACCAGTATTTGGAGTTTTAAGAGAGAAGGCTGATTATGAATTGCCTTTTTCCTTTGTTCTTGCTGTTTGGTGAGATGCTTAATGGGACGAGGTAATGTCAATGCAGATGAGCTCACAGCTCCAGCTATCAAGGTGAACTCAGGATAATAAAAAACAAAAACCAATGAAGTTGAAATACAGAATGGATTAGGTGCTGCCATGCAGTTTAACTACAGTATGTATTGAAAGTGTTGAGTCATTCCGCTTAAATTTAATCACATAGCTGAGGTGGCTAAGCTTGGAGCTTTCTGCAGGCAGGGGGGAGCGGGTCACTCCAAGCCACACGTTACGGGCATTTACAACCACCACGCTGCTCACTGGCACGTCGCAGGGAGGTGGGAGGCTCTTGGGCTGAAGATTTTCATGTAATTAAAAGCCAAGACCTGGTTTTATTTTTCTTGCACTTTCAGGCACATTTCTATTTCTTTTGTAAATGATAGTGGTTTTTTGCAGACAGTTTCACAAAAGGTATGTTTTATTTTGCAAGCAGCCCCAGCTGATGGTGGGAGTTACGAAGCAGTTCCTGCTGCCAGGGTTATAGAGTGGGAATTTCTCAGCTTCTACTTTCTACTTCTTCCTGAAGTTGTTTTCCTTTATACTCAGAGTATTGAGCTCTACTACAGGATTATCTCTATCCTTCTGTCCCCTCAGGGGCAAACACATGTTTTGAGACACATGGCTTGGTTTCATTTCTGATTTAACCAAACCTCACATACAACACAACATGCCAGCATCCATCTGGAGACAGGTGTGACACAATCACAGTAGCATCAAAAACATATATATCCTTACAACATCCCTATTAGGCAGGGAAGCATTGTTATTCCCAGTTTACTGCCAGGGAGTCAAGGTGCAAGGAAATGAAATGATTTGCCCCACATCACACAGACCATTTGGAACGTAGCTAGGAATTGACTGCCAGGCTCCTTAGTACACCTAGATTTGTAACCCCAAGACATACGTATGTGTGACAGCCTGCCATTATATTGCGTGGGCATGACAGATGTGTGTATATGTAAAATATACATGTATATATATAAAAGTTGATAAACATTTTTAAATTGTTTATGTTTTAAATTGATTATGACAACAAAGAAAAAAAAGCAGGTTGTATGAATAGCACAGAAATATTTCAGTCAAAAGACCTTGGGGGGAGTTAGGATGGGAAACAAATGTCTCTGACTAGATGTTTGCAATTATAAAGCAAAATGGAGCAATTATCTGTTTGCACAGAGATAACGTCTTGAAATATGTTAAATATTTTCCTCTGGCCATTATCGGGGAGAGCGTGGTCATGGCTAGATACATTGGCTGGTAAAAGTACTGTAGATGCGGAGTAGAATGGTAAAATGCAGATCTGTATTCCACATCATTATTAACTTCTCAGTCAGAGTAACTAAAAAATTTAAAAGGAAAATATACACTTGCTTTTAATCAACTAACCACACCGATGCAATTTATAAAAAAAAAAAATAAATTAAAAAACCCACACCAAAAATCCACCACATCAGGCCTGATTTGGAACTCTTCTATGCAGACAGAGCACTGACAGTGAATTCGGGGTGCCACGCTGCAACATTACAGGGATACAGCTGGGAGGAGAACATGGTCCAGTGAATGCAAAGATACTACTTATAGAGAAAAAGCTTTACACGAAAGGCACTTTTTCTGAGGTGCTAATGTTAAATAGCCTATAGCTTCCATTGACTGTGAATGCAGCAGACCAATTCTATCAGGCATTATTTAATAGGTTATGATTATTATCGATTTGACAGTGATTAGTCTCAAATTTATGCTGTTGAGGAACTGATGCAATATCCTTTGAATTCCATTTAACTGAGATCAATGGTAAACGGATCGGGCCCCAGAGGTACGGAGAACTGCAGGTGAAATAAAGTGACTTTATGCTTTTTTGGTTTTCTGCCCACCGTAATGGTACCATCTGTAAACAAGGAAACCCTGTGCCTTACAACTCTTTCCTCCCTCTCTTCTTTTTTCAGATCATTTACTCACCTGCCTGTAAAAGTAATCCCATCACATGCGTTTGAAGGACTTAGAGATGCCTTCATCATGTAAGTTGACAGCATTTTCCGTAGGCTTTCCCTTAATTTCTTACTAGAAATTCTGTCATAAACCTCCATCCCAAACAACATCTTTTTGCAATAATGTGAAAATGTGTTGCTAAAACTTACTATTGGTTAAAACAAAAAAACACGCTGGGGAAGGACAAACATAGCATTTCTTTTCTTAGAAGCAGTACACCAAAGATTCTTTGAAAAGGTATGATTTTCAATGGTTGTTTAACACATCATCACATAATGAAATATTAATCGTGTTGGAGAGAACTGGATACAGCTTAATATCTGATGATAGGTGCTTTTGATTAGCAGAGGAGATAGAAATCTCTCATAAAACGTTATCACTGCCATGCTAGCTATGGCATTCTGCGATAATACATTAACGCGGTACCCAAATAAGATATTTCTTTGTAATTTGCACTGAGAGATGAGCTTGGCAGGGGAGCAGTAGGACTGAACCCTTTCTTGGACCTTTTGGTTTGCAGGTTCTGTAATTTTGCACACCAGGTCTGTGTTGCTTCCCCTCCCTTGGCTTTGCACCTATTCGATATCAAGGACTCAGGCCATAAGGCTCATCTGACCAATCTTGCCCTTATTTCTGTTGTTATTCCAGCTGAAAGATGGCAGGCTTCAGTCTCCATTATTTATTATTTTTTATTTTATCTGCATTGAGTTGTCTCTAAAGGACAAAGTTGTTGGCACACCAGTGCAATGCAGAACAGGGGAATGACCTCCCCCAGAACCAAAGCAGCAGCACAGACGATGCCACTTTCTTTTTCAGGTGCACTGTTTATGCTTCTCTTCACTTATGAAAAGCACATAGTGCATGAGATATTAAAATATATGTTAGATATTACACAATTCATTTTCAAGGAACCAAAAAGAGAAAGTACAAAACCTTTTCATGGTGCATTCTTGAAGGCAAAGACTTGAAGGATGAGGCTAATGCAAATGCCTGAATAGACCCAGCTGGACTAGCTTAGCTTTTAGTGCTCATTGGTTAAACAATTTTGGCCGATTTATAAACTTACATGTTCCTGTAGCTCTAGCAAGTAGAAAATGAGCTAAACTCGGCTGCATGTATTCCACTGCAATGTATTATAGTACAATACAGTGGCGCTGTATTCTTGCATTCGCTTGCATCTTAGTGATTGTTGAGAATTTATCATTTTCAGATGGGAGACCAACTCAAATCTACAAAATTTCTCCTACCTATATGACTCGAAGCTAAACTTTCCCAAACTGTATGCATATACTATTATTCACAAAGCGTATTTTGTTCATTGACATTTTCCCTTCCATAAAGAGAACTTAATTGATTTCCTGGCATCCTTTAATGTATCTCTCCAAATTAACAGTGTAGAAATCGATGTATTTGTCTGAAGTAAATCTGAAGAATACTTCATAATTTGATTGAGATTTAGTGCTACTTTGAAAAATGCATATTTTTAAATGATAAATCTCAAAATCATCTATTTGGCAACTCATCACCAACTGCAAATCAGATGATAAATTATTCTCACTGCCAAAAGTCGTTCCAACATACGTAAATAGGGAGCCGGTGACAGAGAGGAGGAATCCCATGGAAAGACCATGTTTCAGACCCCAGACCTGAAAGAGTCTTTAAGTTCTGCGAGCAGTCACTGATCCCTCCCAGCCCATGAGTCTCTGAGGATCAGATACTCAGCAGGCCGCTTGTTCTATATCCATCTTTCATTTATGCAATACCAAAAAAACCCAAAATCTCACTGAATTCTCATTATGGAAAAATCGTGAATATTTCTGTAAGAAATATATGCGTATTTAATGTATGATTTCTAGTGTGCATCCCCCTTTGCCACTACAAATGAAAAAAACAATTCATTCTGGTCTAAGGGGGTTTTATTTCAACACTGATAGGAATTGTTTTCTCGTAATTACAATTGAAGTAAGATAACTTTCAGGACTGTGACAATACTGGCTCTGATTTTGTAGATGTGTTTCAGTTGTTTAGAAATTTTTTTTCCTTGGCAGTGTATAATCTTAGGTTTAGTTTACATGCCATTCCAGTCAATTCTGTCGAAAGAAAACACGGTTTTGAAGACCCTTCCCTTATATATGCATCAATATATACTATTTGCTTTCAGGACAAATTTCATGTAGCCCCGTAAATCTTAATCCAGCAGGCTTTTAATAAGCATCAAATAAGTGGATTTTTTTTCTTTATATTCAACATTGGTTATTCTTAACTACATGTGCGGAATAGGAACATCAGTACACCAAAACCCAACAGTTCCTACAAACACACTCCTGTTGGTCTTTGTCATGATGCAAAAGAGCCCCTTCCTTTCAGTTTGCGTGTGTAAATAAAATGGCAGTTAAATCGAAAAATTATTCATAAAGTGCACTGAATGCGTATTTGTGTATTTCTACATCTGTGGATAAGATGACCATCATCCTGACTTAATAATAGTGTATGAAGCACCATGAACATTATCTACATCTTTGCCCATGTGAACAAATTCACTAAGCAGGACCAATGATAGAAGCAAAAGGCTCACAGACATGGGCTCGCTCTGTTTGCATTAGTTCTGGCACTGAGTCACTACCTTACCTACAATTTACTGAGAAAATGGAGATGGGCTGTTAGGAGATACTTATTCCAAAGGGCTGGCGTACCCCTTTGCCAAGACAGCGAAAGGCTGGTCTCTCTCAAACCCTGCTGGCACCGGCTCTCAAGATGCCCGAGGCGGGGCACGGACACTGCTGCCAGACAAGAATTGGGGGGGGGGGGGGGGGGGGGGGGGGAGGTTGAACAACCATGTCTAAAAGAGGGAATTATAAAGTGGAAAGCTGATTTCCGGTATCTTTTCCATTAACGTGTTGCTTTGTGTCTGCCTTTTTGTTACAGTGAGATCTCTCAGAGCGACTCCCTAGAGAGAATAGAAGCGAGTGCATTTGACAGCCTTCCCACTTTGTCTGAAATGTAAGCACCAGTTAAAGAAAGGCCTCCATGTCGTGATTTAGGATCATCAAGGAGTAAACAGGCTGCAAAGAAGTATTCTTGGACCACATCTTTCTCTATTACTTCGATTGGCTTTGGATTAGATCTATGATGAGAAACATTTCTCTCCAAAGCATAATATATATAAACTATAAAACAGCGAGTGCTTTGTAAGGTCTAGCCTTGAAGATCTAAATCATGCAAAGACATCCATGCGTAGAAAGTCCCACTGCTTTCAGTGAGCTCAATGACAGGAGTGGAGCTCTGTGTCTACTTTTGCCGGCACTGCTGAGCTTTCTAAGCGGGGAAGTAATTTGAGAAGACAACAGATGAGAAAAATCTTCCTTTTTGAAGATGCAGTTTTCAAAGCCCCACAATATTTAAATACAGCTGCTTAGTATGCATGGCCCTTCTTTTGAGCACTGAAATATTACTCAAACAGAACATGGACTGATTTTAAACTTGACCTGCATAGCACAGGCATCTGAGAGAGAGTTAAAGCAATGACTAGGAGAATGCTCTGAAATATTTAGTGAAATTGGGAACTATAAATCTTATTCAATATCTCATTACTGCCTTTTTCACAGAGCATGAACAGTGAGAGGCTTAAAAATGGTGCAACTGAGTAAGGACAAATCCATCTTTTTTTTTTTTTTTTTCATCTGTGAACTCCATTGAAGCCAGTTACTCGCTCACATAAGCAAGAGATACAGATTTGTCCACCTCTGATTTGGACCAACTTCCACTAGAATCAGCGGTGGGTTTAGGGAGGGAACAAAAGATTTGACCCCATGCATTTACCTAGAGTTTATGGATAACTTGTCACTTGCCGAAACCAAAAAGCTAAGCAAGACTATTAAAGGGCTACAGGAGGCTAGCAAGAAATCCTGTTTGAATCTTGAATACTTTATATGCCTCACATTTCAAGTGCTTCATGTCCCAAGCTACACTCAATGGACAATCCCAAGCCAATTTGGTCAAACAGGGTAGGTGGGTTCAATGGCATTCTTGGATTTGAACTCTTGTTGCAATATCATACGCTAAAACCTTTGAATTTTGCCAGTCATGCATATGGATGGAGCTGGGCTACTGCTGTTGGGCTTTTATGCAAACATACAGGTTTACCAGATAGTATAGCTGCAGAAAGTGCTCCTTGATTGAGAGGGTCTGTCTCATTTTTTTGAGCAACCACCACCAGCAGTATTTCTCACACACTTAGCTCCATCTCCCAGTGTCTGCAGATCTAAGCAGGCATCTGTTGCTACTAGCCACTGCTCTGATGAAGACCATGGAGCTCTTATTGCTTAAACATCTGAGGAACTGCCTTTCCTGGCTAGGCAGAGCATCAGTAATATGATGGGAACAAGGGATGATGCAAAGGGACCTGACTGTGGAGCAAGGACCAGGCACACACACACACACGCGGAGTTCAGGCTGCTTGCTCAGCCCCACCTTCAAGAGCATCGGCTGGAGGCACAGTGGTGGTGACGGTAGCACGCTCATGCCTCTGAGCTCCTGTGCTAAAGCAGAGGCTCCACTGCATTGGGTATACCATGAGCCCAGACTGTGTAACCCAAAGAACCAGCAGGTGACAGCAAAACGCGAACTCCCACCAGTGACCAGGATATCCAGACCAGATCATCTCAACTCCGTGAACTGTGGGAATTCAGGAACTGTTACCTTTCAACAGGCCATTCTTATTACCAATAGTTCTTCGAAATGCACTCGTGGTATATTTGTAGAAAGTTTCTTCACAGCAGGAGAGCCTTCTGCCGTATTCTGCACTTGACTGTTTTCTGATAAAGCAAATCACTAGCAAAATTCAGGACTCTCCCAAATGTATAACCATTGTAACACTGAAAAGTTTTTCCCTCGTTACAGACTAATCCTGAACACAAAAAATCTATTGCACATCGAGGACGGAGCGTTCAGAAACCTGCCGAAGCTAAAATACTTGTAAGAAAGAGTTCTGTTTCTTTTCTGGTTGCTTTTTATTTCTCTCTCTAAAGGAGTGGACAAATTACAGAAAGGAATGTAAGGAAAAAAGAAGTTTTTCGTGCATTAAGGTACACTGAAAGTACATACATCATTTACGATAGCTTTAATGTGCAGTTAACCAGTAGTGAGGTCTTTCAATAGGCAAGAAAATAAAGTAACCCAGGGCAGGGCAGTAATGAACAAAACTGTGGTAAAGTCTACAAATTAGTTCTGCTAAGTGCTTATTTCTAGAATAAAGCTTTCAGATAAACAAGATACTGTGCAAAAGGGGTAATTAAAATCTCTTCCTTGTGCTTAATGTAGGGAGAACATACGGTGCTTCTCCAGGACAGTGCTTGAGGATGTTACAAACCTAATTTTTACAGGTCTTATAAACACAATTGGAGCCGAATTAAAAATTATTTTATTTGTCACTTACCTTTTAATGCATTGTTAAACTTGTACCTACCAAGCTGGCTTCTTGTTGCATCCACTCTGGTAATCTTTTCTCCTGTAAATAGGAATTATGCTTTTCTCTAGGAGCATTAGTAACACTGGAATAAGGCAATTTCCGGATCTGACACAGATCTTCTCATTAGAAGCTCATTTTATCTTGTAAGTAGAGACCCAGCCTAACCCAGCTGTGAGTCTTTTTCATCTTGTTCCTGAATCACTGGCAAAAATACCGTTGTTTTTTTCTCCTCCCAAAGAGAGCTCTGCGATAACTTGCGTATGACAACTATACCACAAAATGCTTTCCAGGGGATGAACAACGAATCGCTGACACTGTGAGTAAAATAATCCTAACTCCAGTTGGTTCTGTGAGGAAAACACTTCTGCTTGAGGAGAGTAGCTCAACTTTATAAAAATATTGACATTAAGCCCCATATTAGATTATATAAGACATATAAACACATGTCTGTACTGTGAGTTAAATTTGAAATGCTTAGGAAATAGAGGGGTGTTCTTCAAGCTGAAGAGCAGGGTTTTGTCCAAAAGCTTAGCTTCACTTAGGAAAGAAAATAGGGGGAGGAATCCAAATCCTCACCTTCCATGCAACATTGTTTTTAAAAACACCATCAACAGGGCAGAAACTGCAAAGGCTGCACTGGAGGCCAAAGTCTTTTTCTTTCCCTCAGGGATAAAGTTTCTTGAAACAGTGCTTTCAGGGGCCAACCAGGCTGATACTACTGATCTAACACTGCTGAGCTTCAGATGCACAAGGTCCCTCTGAAGAGAAGGAAAGGACAGAACAAATTGGTACAAAGTCCCGATGCTTGTTCTTAGCCTGATTTCTCTTGATTCAGCTTACATTGATTCCTGTAAGTCTCCACACCCAAGACTTTCCTTTTTAGCAAACTGTGGATTCATTGCTACAGCTACCTGTAAGACAGGTGGGTTTGATGTTCATTGAGATGCCCCACCCGAGGAATACAGAAAGCCAAGGTGAGTTGTCATCTGCCAGGACAGCAAGAACTGTGTATGGATTCCGCAGGATCATTTTCCTTACAAAAACCTCCACAAAGAAGTGCTGAAATAGGAAAAAAAAAGATCACAGACTGAGCCTCTCTGCAGGATGTGGCCGAAACCGAGGTCTCCCGAGGAAGGACCCGGTAAGCAAGAGAGCACCAGCAGACCGGCTTCATGTTTCAGCCACAAACACCAATCTGGAGGCCAGTGAAGCCAACGTTTGCAGACCAGACTGATTTTTAAAAGGCAGTACACACCCAGATGGGGACCCTTGCCTTGAGATGAGCATGTACCAACCCCTTCCCCAAAACTCCGTGCATATTTGCATGCACAAATGAGCTGCGCACATGAACACGTACTGCAGTTGACTGGATTGGGCCCTTCATCAGGCCAATGTGCCAGCATGACTGTAATTTCAACACAGATTTTATGTATTGACCAATACCCTCTGAAGCCATTAGAGGAACCAAGCATAAATGTGACTGAAGGCTACCTCCACGCAATGTTAAAGACAAGCAATTGCTTAGATTAGGGCATCATTTCATCTTACGAGCCTTTTTCCTACCAGCAAGTTCTTAAAATAACTTCAGCAAAATTATGATTCTGTTAATGGTGCAAGAAGATGAACATACAAGAGATGGAGAAAGGTGCTTAAAATTTTTACTGTAACCCTAAAGTGTATTAAATGGGAGGGAGTCTAACTCAGTCAGGAAACAGCCAACAATCATTATTCTCCCCTCCTGTTGTGGTAGAGAGGTCACCACAAGAGGAAAAGAATTACCTTATCAGCAGCTTCTTAATTGTAGAGCTACATAACTCCACCCCATGCGGTTAACTGTAATTAGCCAAAGTAATTCCGGCTGTTGCAGCGTGGTCTGGTGAAACACAAGTAATCTATAAAGGTGTAAAGGCAGCCTGCAGTAATACTTTGCACTACAAATAGCTAATGTAGTTTTTCCAGCAGTGTTTCATGTGGATGGAGAATCAATGCTATATATCACTGGGTTTTTTACGGAAAGTCACCAGTTTCAGCATTCGCTGACATAGACCCCTTCTTGTATCAAATGGAGCCAGGCGCTCCCCACACTTCAGCTTTTCTCGGGAGCAGGTTCCATAGCCCCAGTTACTGCTTTCCCAAAAACAAATGGAAAAGTAACATCAGAAATTTTCTTTAATTTATAAACAGTGCTGAATTTTGTATTAGGGCTTAATACTAGGGAAAAAACACTATATACAAATTATTATATTGAAATTATATTGCAAACATTAACTTAATATCACAAATGGATTTTTCTCAGTGAAATATATTAGATCTCCTAATGAAGGAAAAGAGCTGGACTGCAGGTGCAGCAGAGCCCTGCCTTTAGGTACCTGGCCCCAGGGTGGGGAATCAAGAACCCAGGGTGGCATCGGGTGTCCCTGTGCAGCGCAGGGGCCAGCGAGCTTTCCACGGCACAGCTCAAGCCTGGCAGCAGTACTTCGGAGGAGTCCGTAGCTCACCGGCTGCTGGACGATGCACGACTCACCCCTGCCTCTCTGCAAAGCTCTCTCTTGGGCTGCTGGAAGATTTGTCTGTCCGCAGAGGATCTACAATCCAGTGGCACCCTCCAGGCTTTAAAGTTGCTTTCCATCTGACGCTCCTCTAGCCCTTGCAGTCTTCCATTTATACCTGCTAGCACCACAAAATCCAGGTCTTCTGCCCCCAGGTTGTCTGCGTGCCAGGAGCTTACCTGGACTAATGTCTTGTTTCTGGATCTCAGCCCAAGGTCAACACAGGTGAGCCCCTCGGACAAGGGAGGATCTGTACGTAAGCAGAAGTTCTCTCCAACAGCTAAACAGGAAGGTGCTTAGGGAATTTAAACTGCAATTTTATCTTAATTTTAGAGTTAATGTAAGTTATGCAATAGTTATCTATATTCTTTATAAGCCAGACCCTCTCATCATTAAAATGAATGCAGCATTAAGATTTGAAACCTGAAGTGCATAACATAATCTCATCTTTTCCAAATCTTTTTCCCTTCTGTGTTTTTTTAATCCTCAGCAAATTATATAAAAATGGATTTGAAGATATCCACAGCCACGCCTTCAATGGGACAAAGCTGAATCAATTGTGAGTATGTTTCCCCTCCTCAGTATATTTTTTTAAATAGTAAATAATAGTTCAAATTCAGTCAAAGGGTCTTCCTTCAGCTTAACTGGCTGAGTCCTGCATTTCCTGACACCCATTAGGAAACTGCATGTTTCAGTGTCATTGTGACTCAGTTGTTAATCCTGCAGCACTTAACTGCTTTTCCTGAAACACCATCCTTTAAAATGCTGCAGTTTTTATCAGAAAAGCTCTTAATTTTGAATAAAATTTAATGAATTCTTAAACTTAGCAGCAACAGTGGAAAGCCTGAAACCATAGCCCAAACTGAGGAACCTGCATTTTACGTCTGGAAGCATCAGTAGTTTTTAAATCATTCCCACACCTCTGGAACTAGCCTCTTGGTTTGGGCAAAACTTTTGCTGCATTTTTGTACACTGCTACTGCAGCGAAGGAACCAGACTGGTTGTTCCTGGTTTAAGTCAGAAGAAATTGGAAATCATCAGAGTCAAGTTTAGAAGATAATGGTCTGATGGCATGAGCAGAGGGAAAGGTTGCATGAGAAATACAAGCACTCCCAGGCCAGATACTGCAACAGCAGCCACTGCAGTGGGAGAAAGGGTTGAAACAGGCAGGAAGAAGAAAACAAAAAAAAAGGATTATTTTTAAAATACAGATGTAAAGAGAGTTAATGTTTGGTTCCACAGAATACTGAAGGACAATAAGAACCTCAGGCGGATACACAACGATGCCCTGAGAGGAGCCACAGGGCCAGATGTCCTGTAAGTATCCGCCGCTCGGTTACCTGGGTTTATAGGTGTCCCTCGGGAGCTGCGCTGTGCTACGTGGGCTGCGTCGTCTCAGCAAACACGGGCTTTGAGTCTGGAAGGAG
This sequence comes from Opisthocomus hoazin, assembly GCF_030867145.1. Classification (NCBI taxonomy): domain Eukaryota; kingdom Metazoa; phylum Chordata; class Aves; order Opisthocomiformes; family Opisthocomidae; genus Opisthocomus; species Opisthocomus hoazin. Next base: position 35,121,062 of record NC_134415.1, on the reverse strand, counting down.
ACTTCAGCTCTTACCCTTTGCTTGTAAAATGGAAACACATCGATGAGACGCCAGGAAATTACAGGGCGGGAGGCTCAGTTTGCACCGTGACAAACGTGTCTCAGCCAGTTCTAGCATCGGCGTTGACCTCTGTCTTAGATACTTCGGCCTTTGCTTTACTTGGGTCAGATCCTCCTGATCCTATTCCTGTGCCTTATATTCTGACATTGCAAACTAACTTGTCTTTTGGTAGGATGGGTACGTTTTTACAACATATTATTTTAGAATTTGGTTATAAAAGTGAACTAGCTGATTGCATGCTATAAGCCTGTGCTTATAAAACACATTATTATCATCCTCATGCCTTATTAATCAAGTACTTTCTGGAGGGCTGCACTGTCTGTAACAACATGCGATAAAACACAATGGGTGGTTCTGTAAATAGCACTCTGTGCTGCATGTGCCATTTTGTTCCTTTTATTGGTGCTTTACAGTACGTGGCATCACTAATATCACTTTCACAATTGTAGCGGTTTTTTCCCTTGTTTAATTGCCTGACTCTGAAAATCCTTAATCATGTTGAGGGTCTTTCCTCACACAAACAGCCTCTCTGAGGTTACTCTAAGCCAAACCACTTAAGGGTGTCTTGGCAAGAATGATGGATTCTTTTATGTGTTAATTAATTAATTAAAACACCTAGAACAGCCCTTCAGAGCCAAGCAGAGAGCCAGGAGGGTGTCCTGCCTGTTAGCTGGCTGGAGAGTCACATTCACCCACTTTCTCTCTCCCTTTCTCTGGCCCAAAGAGCCATCCCTCACACCATGCACAGTGGCTTTCAAGCAGAGAGGTCAGGGCACAGCCCCTGAAGCAGGGGATTTTGGTTTCCCCAGGACAAAGTGAGCTCCTTGCCTCGATGGGGCTCCTGGGCCACAGGGATGCTCCTACCCCGCTGCTCTGCAGTTTCACAGACCACGTTTCTGTGCTGGGTATCAGGTGCTGAAGTGGCTTTGCAGATTTAGACCTTTGTGAAGAACCGAGTCGCTGTTACCTACTGTCATGCTTTGGTGGTATTTTTATTCATATGAAAAGAAAAGAGAATGCTCTCTCTATTTCGCAGGGATGTTTCTTCAACGGCGCTGGAGTCCCTGCCTAGCTACGGGCTCGAGGCCATTCAAGTCTTAAATGCAACGTCATCTTACTCGTTAAAGAGACTGCCACCACTGGAGAAATTCAGCAGTCTTCTGGAAGCTGTTCTGACGTACCCCAGCCACTGCTGTGCTTTTCGAAATCTAAGGACAGAAAAGTAAGTCAGAATAACACATTATTGTATTGCAGTACTTCAGAAGCTCCAAAATGGCAATTCTGCTTTATTCAGCTCAGGAGGTTTGATTATCCTTATTCCAGTTACAAGGAAGCTGTGGTACGTAACAAGGCCTCACACAAAACAACAGATCTCTGCTAAAGTCAGGAAAATTATTTCTCATTTATTTTAGAACAGGAATGGCCCAGGATCTGCCAGCAGGAACATTATTCTAAATTGGCTTAAACCTTATCTTTTTCTTGGTATCTCAATAAAAAATGCCTACTGGCACATGGAAGATAGATCTCTGTCAATAGCACATTGTCCTAAAGAAAAAAAAAAAATAACCCCTGTAGCCTTTAGCAATGCATCTTATTTAATGCAGGTGCTGTGATGACCTAGAAGAGGCAGGCTTTCAATTACCCACTGAAATAAGGACCTGACACAAGCCTATAGAAAGAGGTTACTCAGTTTAGTTCCAGTGCTTTCAGATAACAATAG